>NC_056518.1:19501934-19522085 GCF_014905685.2 Nematolebias whitei
GGTATATATATATATATATATATATATATATATATATATGGCAACAGCACCTTACTGTGTAAAATCTGAACCTGCTGCCTTCTACAAAAAAAAAAACTCAACCCACTTGAGCTCTGATCTAAAAAAAAAAAAAAACTTAAATTATGGTTCTAAAGAACATGAGACAAATAATTTACATGTAACTATGTCTCTTAGTACGATTGAACTGCACCAAAAATGCTAAATAGTTTTAAAGGGTTGTAAACTCAATCATCCAGGTAGATAACAAAAAAAAAGGTTAAATTGCGTCATCTGGATCAGTTTCTTTAAGTGAGACAAGTTTCGTCTCCCATCCAGAGGACTTCCTCAGTCTATGGCCTGCCAACCAGATCTATCCCATATAGGTAACATTTGTTACCCTGATTGTTTAAGCTTTTAGTATGACACCTAAAAGGTTCAAATAAAGCAGATCAACAAGTATTGGATCCGATTACCAATAGTTGTGTGTTTCTGGTGTTAAAGATAGTTAAAAACTATACGTTTGTATGGTGGAGTGGGAAAATCGCTCGTGACTCCATAACTCATACAGTCTACCGGTAATTATTTAGGATTTCTACAATGTGCAAAACATAAAAAATAAACTTTAAAAAACTTGGCTGCGTTGAAATGTTGTTAAAGATGTAAAATTTAACAACAACTCACAGCTGCAGCATCTTTAAATCTTACTGGCTAGTCAGGCTTAACTGTATTTATTCAAAAACAATATTTTACTAAAGTGAGAAAAGTTTACAACTACAAAGTAATTCTTTTGAGCCTGGTTATTGCAAATTACAGAAGGCAGTTAATCATCTCCCATTGCATACAATCAGAATGGGACTGCATATGCACCAGCATGCCCAATCGAGGTTTATTTCTAGTGAGAGCGGTTTTCTCTGCTGTGAAAAAACCAATCCAAGAACAGAGGACCTGATGCATCTGGTTGTGTCGTGACAACCGTGACTCCGGCTCTCACTGGAACAGTCAGTCGTACGAAAGCGCACATTTAAATTCCTTGCGGTACATTCACCTTAAACAATATGGTATGTAAAATTACGCAAAAAGCCTTGAACCAAATGATTAATGATGAGCTCATTTCTCCGAAGGCACCGACATCATGGGAGCAGGGGTAGAGCAGACAGACAGTGAGTTTACATCCGTGAGAGTTTTAGTTGCAGACAAACGGTTATTAGTCAGTCTGTGGAATTCACAGTCGGCCACATGTGTGAAATCCTCTTTCTGAAGATGCACGCATGTACGGCTCTCAGAAAAAGACTTCACTCACAGTAAATGTATTTGGCTGGAAATGTTTGATTTGACTTCGAAATTCAAAACAAATAACTTGTAGACATTTTGTAGATTTTTTCTATGCTAATCTGAAGAGCTGTCTCATTTCAGTCTCAGTTTCCTTTTGGTGATGAGCGCAAGCACAACCTGGACAAAAAATATATAGACTTTCCCAAAAAAAAGATTTCAGTTTTGTGTAGTATAGTTAATCAGGTACATACAAGTAAAAATATACATGAGATGTCTTTAGTATCCAATCATTAAATAAACTTTACAGTACTTATTGAATCTATTTAAAGAATCTTAAAATCCACTCTTAAATAAAAAGCAAAAAGTCATCAACATTGTTGCAAAAGCACCTAAAAATAATTCCAAATAGTCCACACATATTATAATAAATGCAGTATGAGGTACAGTTGTACACTAACTTTAACAATGTTTCTAAATGTGTTATATAAAACAGTATAAGTTTTAAAACATGGGTACTTACCCAGTATATGAATGTCAACTTAAAACTGCTACGATATGACTCATGATATATTTCTTGCTTGTTCATGATTGATTTAGATAAATTGAATTACTTTATAAAATTTACTTGATTTTTGTAAACTTTGCTGTACATGCGCGGGTTTTCTCCAGGTACTCCAGTTTCCTTCCACAGACCAAAAACATGCATGTTAGGCTGATTGGTAACTCTAAATCACCCCTAGGTGTGAGTGAGAGAGTGAATGGTTGTTTGTCTCGTTTGTCTCGATGTGTCCCTGTGATGGACTGGAGACCTGTCCAGGGAGTCCCCCGCCCCTCGCACCGTGATTGTTGGATACAGGCATCGGTGACCCCCGCCACCGAAAAGGAAGCAGATAAAGATAACGGATGGATGGACTTTAAACTTTGGATTTATAATGTGAGTTTGGTAAACGCTCACAAACTTACATAACGTTACATTTTATTAGAATTATAAAACAGATGAGTGTAGAATTTAATTTGCTGTTAGGAAATGAATGGAAAAACACATTCCATGAACTATATGGAAAATCTATATTTTAGGCCACTAATATTTGGTGCCAAATTACATAAGGTTAGACAAAAAAATAGTGGCTAATAGCTCAAAATGTATTTTATGTCAATGGTATGGATAAGAAGAATTCCCAGCTTTCAAAAAAGTTTACTTTCAAGTGTCGAGATTGTAAAAAGAAAATAAACTATTTTAGCAATATCTACAGTCACTTACTCATCCACAGACTTTTAAAACATACATCCATTATCACAAAAAAAAAAAAAGGATTAAATCATGTCATCTGGACAAGTTGTTTTTTGGGGGGAAGTAACAGCTCTACCAACTGATCCACTGTGCCACCCACTTTTAAAACATTAGCATATAATAAAAAATGGAACTCTGTAATGAGTCAGGGGTAAAGTTCAGGATTATTTAGTCCATGCCAGTTATTTTAATATAAAAACCCAAACTTATTAGCTCTTAAAAAAACGTATGTTAAAATTGCATGCAGAACCAGGATAATGGAGAATCGTTATTATCTGCATGTCATCAGTTTCAGTAAAACGTAGCAACAAAAACAGGAAAAGGATGTGCAATCTACTGACAGCATGTCGTCCACTTGCAGCCTATTTGAATGCAATAAAATATCAGGTAGTGTCATTTCATTTTTGTGGGGTTGAACAAGTTTTAATGCCACCTAGGGGTGGAGATCTCGATCTGTCAGTGAAATAAGGTCAGGCACTCCGATGTTCACATTACACACTGTTTTATCTTAAAGTATGACTCTATATGTAATGTTACATTAGAAAACAAAAATACAGTGAATGCAACAAAAAAAAAACATTTTTGGTAAGAACACTAACATTTTGTGAATAAATATGTACTAGATAAATACAGTACCTACGCCTGTCTGTGTATTTTGGAGTTAGCTGGATTTATGAATAAAGCTTCAATTTTGTATCTACGTTTGGGTTCTTGAAGAATTTGTACATACTGCATCTGTATAATATCCATCCATCCATCCGTCCATTATCTTTTACCCGCTTCTTCCATTTTTGGGTCCCGGGGGTCACCGGTGCCCTTGTCCCATCTGTAGAACATAATTTGTGTTTTTGTTTATACACTTTAGTAGGCCTGGATGATCATTTTGTAGGGGTTTTATATGTATTTATTGATATTTTGCCAATTCTATTGTGTAGATTTGGTGTCATTTAGAAAAAGAAAGACTAATATTGCAAGTTTATGACAAAATTGTGATCTGTTGTTTTACATGCTGTTAAAATTGAACTGATTTGTTCTTAATGCAGGTAATTTATGCTATTATTGAACTTCTGGGGCCTCGTGTTTGAAAGAATGCTCAACTTCCATTCTGAAAGTGGGTGTACACATAAAAATGTTCAGATTTAAGAAACCATGCACATACATGTTTCTTTGCACCTTCATCCATTCCAATTTATGTGGAATAGAGCACAGTTGCATGTGCCACTTGGACCACACCGTCCCCTCCCAAAAACAAACATGCAAATGTATTTAAATACAAGGCATTTTTGCAGAGCGTTATGTTGTACGAGGGTAACTGTGGTTCAGTTTCTTCAACTGGGTTTAAACCACAACATTTTTCATTTTTTCAGAGGCTTTTTCTAAAGATTATGGAGGAAAATATTTGCTAATAAATACTTGTTTAATGCAAAAGCGATGGATATATTTTATCCTATTTGCCTTTTTTGCAAAAAGAACAAAACACTTTCTGAACCTTGAACATAATTAAAGCAATTTTGGAGGGGGGGTTATATTACGGGATGTCACATTGGCTCTAGGTGTCTTTATTGAGCCAAGCTGCAACAGAACTAAAGTTGAAAGTGAAGTCATCTGTGTCTTTAAGCTCCCTTTAGTCGGACCTGACCTGCTGAGTGCTGTGTTTGGATTGATGAGGATTGGGAAGCAAATCCTCACCCACTCTGCTCCTTTGTGATTACAGATGGCCGATGCTGGGACACCAGGGAGAGCTCAGAGTTTTAGATCACAGATTGAGTCAGAGGAGGAGGAGGACCTCCATAATTCTGGATTCTTATTACAACTTTAAATGCACCCCATGTCCAGAGATCAAAGGCTAGCTGTGGATCCACTTATAATATCTGCAGTATCATGTGGAACTCCTTTTGTGACAAGTATTTACATTTTGAGCCAATTTAAAAAAATGACCTAACCAAAGTAATGTTTTCACTTTTTGTTGCGGGAGAAAGGAAAATTAAAAAAGGATGAAGCAATCAGCTCTGAATATCAGTACAGCAAACTGAGTTACTGTAATAACATTAAAATAGATTAGTATGACAAGCCCCAGTGTGCAGGCTCAGTCTCAGATTCTAACCCAGAGTAGGAGGTCTGACAGCCACACACCAGGATCAGGGTTGAAACACAGTTCAGCTGCAAAAAACTAAAATCGTACTATCCTTGGATAGTAAATTCAATTCAATTCAATTCAGTTTATTTATATAGCGCAAAGTCACAACAGAAGTCATCTCAGGGCACTGAACAGAAACATTCTTATATATATATTTAAATTATATTATAAAACAGTGCCTTTTATATCAGTGAGTTAATTTATGGCCGATATGTAACTTGATTGCTAATATTGACTGATACCGATACTATGCCGATAATGTGCATCCCTATTAATAATATTAATTATCTGAAGAGCAGACTGTTTTGAGTTTAACTTCATCTCAGACGCTCATCTTGAGCAAGCATGAAGGCGACAGTGGAAAGGAAAAACTCCCACATGAGGAAGAAACCTTTAGCAGAACCACTCAGGACAAGCGGCCATCTGCTTCGACCGGCTGGGTGGCATGTCAGGAATCACATGTTAAGACATAAATAATTTCAAATGAAAACTATTCAATTGTAACAATTAATTTTAAGAAATTAGGTCAATTTGTCCTCCAGTAGTCTAAGTCTATAGCAGCATAACAAGCCAACCCTAACTATAGGATTGATCAAAAAGGAAAGTCTTAAGCCCAGTCTTAAAACTGGACAATGTGTCAGCCTCATGGACAGAAAATGGAAGTTGGTTCCACAAGAGAGGAGCCTGATAACTGGAAGATCTTCCTCCCATTCTGCTTTTGTAAACTGTAGGAACCACAAGTAAGCCTGCAGTCTGAGAACAAAGTGCACTGTTAGGTAAATATGGGACAATAAGATCTGTAATATAAGATGGAGCTAGGTTGTTGAGGACTTTGTAGGTTAAAAGTAAGATTTTGAATTCAATTCTGGATTTGACAGGGAGCCAATGGAGAGAAGCTAAAACTGGAGATATATGATCTCTCCCACTAACTCCAGTTAAGACTCTGGCAGCAGCATTTTGGATCAACTGAAGACTTTTTTTAAGTATTTGGACACCCAGTTAAACCATTGCAATAGTCCAGTCTAGAAGTGACAAATGCATGAACCAGTTTTTCTGCATCATTTTTAGATAAGATGTTTCTAATTTTAGTGATATTACACAGGTGGAAGAAGGAGGTTCTAGTAACGATTTTAATGTGGGGGATAAAAGACATCCTCATCAAAAATAACACCAAGATTTTTAACATTAGAGCTGGAGACCAGATTAACGTAAATGAATTAATGGTTAAAGTTGTGAGCCTTGTGCATTTGTTTAATAAAAAGGAAAAGGAAAAATTAGGAAACAATAGGAAGGTTGTGATTTAACATTTTCTCTAGGCTGCACAACACTCAGTCTGAAAGTATTATAGTTTTCTGCAACTTTTGACTTATAACTAAGTAAAAGTGTCAAACTCAATATTTATATTCAAACACATTTCAAAACACTTTGATACATGAACCTCAAAAAGGGAGAAAAGCTAAAATAACGAAAGCGCACAAAATAACATCTTAAAACAATATTTCATCCAACAAAAAATAAAATCTAGACACGCAAACCATCAGAACCAGCACTGACATTTAATCAGTCTCACGTGCCAGGCAACCATTACTGCACTGCCTCTCCTTGGCTGCTACATAAGAAGAGCATTCCTCGGGTCTCCCAGGTCATTTCCATTAATGAGCGGCCGACCAGGGGCTCTGGGCCAGTGTGGGGCCACCGCCTCACCCCTCCAAAACAAATAAACTGAGGTCCGCTTAACCAAGCACGCTCTTTAAGGCCGAAAGCATTGGGGCAACGGTTCTACCACTGATACAAAAAATACCTCTTCTTGTGGGGTGCAGTATTTGTGTTGGAGGGGCTACAAACTGGAAGATTTTATAACATGGAATTGGTATGTTTATAAGAACAAGAGGGGATTCTAACGAAGCGTGTTCAGTGTGTATAAGTACCTTTGAAGACATGAAGTGGCCAGATTGAGATGCTGTAGCAACAACCTCCGGCTGTCCTTCAAGCCACGAAATCTTCAAGGGTTTATCACTCAGGCCACTTTCGTTCATAACTGCCAGCTCCTAAAAGCAAACGGAATAAAAACGATTTGTACGGGAAAAATTGTTGGTGATGAAAAGGTTTAGCTGGCACTGTGTTAGAAAAACATTGAACTTTCTTCTTGCCATAAATGTTTCTAAAATCTTAAAGTTACTCGTCTTATACCCCATTTGTTTTGCACAGCTGAAATTGAGATGAACAGAAGTGCATTTTAAACCAACAGAGAACTGCTTTAGTTAACATTCACAAAGAACATAAAAAAAAAAGCACTTTGACCAAAAAAATGGTTCCATACTCAAAAAAAACTTAGTTCCCAACCAAATCCGAAGTGGAAACACAAAAAGCCCTCTAGCATGGTGACGAGAACACAAAAGGGATTTTAGAATCGAAACGCTTCTGTTTGAAATAAACTAGAAAAGACATCATCAGTACACAGATCCTAGTAGACTGGCGTATTTGTAGTGCCATGGTGAGAGAAAACCACAAGAAGAAAAAATATAGAAATGAGATTTAAAACAAATCTAGAAAAAGTGCCTGAGGATTCAGACAATTAGGAACAATGACTGAAATTCTTCAGCTTAATAGTTGAAATCACCACAGATATTTTCATGTATGGAATGGATAAAGCATTTAATTTGTGTTAAAACTTGGGCTCAGCTGTCTGACAAGTGTCTTTCTTGATAAGATTGGGTCATTCAGACAATAGGCAAGCAAAAAAAGTTCTGTACAAATGTCTCTTTTAGAGACTTTCCTATTTAAAGGCCACAATAAGGACACAAAGTGGGAAAGATTTGATACCGTACTTGCCGCCGTGCACGTCGCACCGCCGTATAAGTGGCGTCAGTCCAAATAAGTCTAATAAAGTGAAAAATACATAAATATGTGGCTTCACTGTATAAGTCGCATCTATTATGCGTCACCGCTGACGTGTTGCGTTTGTTACGCGTCACCGCTGACCACCTGGAAACGTGGGCCGGTGTTGTGCCACAAATCGATTGGCTGCCAAATGGCGGGAGCGTGCACGGGAGGACTTTAACAAGAATTTAAGATTAACACTTAAAAACAATTATTTGTTTGTTCGAAATTATAGCAAAAGGTGCGTCTCAGGTGAACTTTTCCTTAATAAATGCACTTTAACGGTCCAATCAGGTGCATTTCAAAAATCAATTTGCGGGAGCGCACAGAGGGAGGACTTGCTGTGCATTTCGTCGAAATTTAACAAGATTAACACCTAAAAACAATTGTTTGTTTGCTCGACATTATAGTAAAGGTGTGTCTCAGTTTGATTTTTCCTTAATAAATGCACTTTAATGGTCAAATCAGCTGCATTTCTCCTGGGCGGCGTGGCGAAATGCAGCTGATTTGACGTTTGCTCCAGGAGTTCCAGAGTGAGACGAAGGTAGTTTCTACGGAAAGCCAAGTGTCTCATTAATAGCCACAGTTACCTATTAATAAGACACTTGGCTTGCCATATTAGTCGAGAGCCCTCTAGCGGCTGAAAATGGTAGTGTTCAATATTTCCAATATTCCATGTCAGAATGAATGACATCGTCAGATCGCAGACAAAAATAAATATGAGAAAAAAACATACATTAGTCGCTTTGCTGTGTAAGTCCTAGGGCATGATCATTTGTGCGAAAAAGTGTGACTTATACAGCGAAAAATACGGTACTTACAGCTGATCTGACAGATGTAAACTCCACCACAGCACTTCCTTTCTTCTTACTTGATACAATCACGTTCAAAACATCCCCATACTAGAAGTCAAAGGAGAAAAGAGTTCAGTGAAAGAAAAAAAAAAAGATGCAGATCATTTGAAATGAGTATTTCCTGTCAGAGTGTAATCCATAACCATGAAAACAGAAAGCACATGCAGCCTAAATGAATCAAAGCAAACCTGGAATACATGCTAGGAATTAATAAGAGTTTAGTAACCAGAAATAATGTTGGGGTTTGTATATTTGGACTGGAGCTAGATATATTACAAGGAACAGTCAAGTAGCATCTTGCAAAAAGTCTGATCTCTTGACAAGTCAAAGTACACACAAAATAAAAGTGGATGTGTGCACTTTGTACAGTGAAGGCTGTTTTAGAGCAGCGCAACAAAAGTTTTAGATTTCTTTATGGTTAGTTTATGTGTAATAACTATAACCGAGATCTCTTCCATGCTAAAGTCTACCTCAGAAATAAAGAGTAGGAGAGATGTGGTCTTTAAGAAAATTCAAGCTTTCTGGGAACTGGAAAGTCCTGGAATGCTAAAGCACACTGAGGACACTCTGAATCCAGCCAACAGTGACAAAAGAGACTCTCAAAAGGCTTCTATTTCATAAAATATAAATATCTTAACATATTTTTACCCACTGAAACAAAGATTTATTATTTTAAGCAGCCAAAAAACACAAGTCTACTCACGTACGCATACATGTACACATTTTCCCAGAGAGCAGAGGCTATTTCTACTCGTCCAACCCATTAACTGTCACTCACTGGTGCTTGCCATCTCAAACAGTTTTAAAATGTTTCCTTTTCGCTTCAGGAACAAAACACAGTTCCTACTCCCTCCAGCCCAGGAGCATCCTAAATGCATGCGTGCAGAGGAGAAATTCAAGTGCATTTTTCCGGCCAACTTGACGTCACCGACACTTGCCCCATCCTCGTTTCAAGCCAACCTGCGCCCCACCAAAAGCCCTTACGACAGATCACGAAGAAGGTGGTGCCGGGTTGCATGAGAAGAGCACATTTCCTGATATCTCCCTTGGTACTGCTTAATCACCTAGTAAGAGGGGAACAAACAAGGCTGGGCATGGCTTTTAAAAGGGCACTACAAGATTGCCTTGAGCACCTTCACTGCTACAAAATTTAATGGGCCTTGTTTAAGGGGAAAGTGTAAACAATCTACAGCGATGATGTCATGCAGGCCTCAAATATGGATGAACCCTGCAGGCAGGTTTATTGTAAAGAACTTTTGAATATACAAAAATAATATAAATACATTCAGAAACCCTTTAGAATGAACAAAATGCTACTTTACGGTACATCCAGTTGAGCAGATTCCAAGTCCTAAACTGCTGTGAAATGAACGTTAATTTTCAGGATGCTTACCTTATTAAATAGATCAAAAAGAATCTCTTGGGAGTAACCTCCGTTCGACTCATCGTCTTTTTTACACTTCCATTTTAACTGAAAGAGAAGGCAGACAATAAGGAGAGGCCAGTATTAGTCACGAGGACTTTTAGGAATTAAAGGAGTGCATGATAATGTCTAATCCTTAAAGCACAATTGATTAAACTCAGCTGCACAGGAGGCACATCATGCCAAACAGGCTTGGTTCTGATGAAAAACAGAGCAATGAAAACAACCAGGACAGGCTGGAGCTGCAGGAGAAAAGAACTTGTTACGTTCTTGGAACATCCCCGCGTAACCACCTGTAGGACCTGCAGTCAATTTCCATTCAGTGCTTCGGTGCTGAGCGAATAGGTGAGCCTCCTCGCATGCATCAGGGAACGCACCCGCTTACGTATAACTTGTCAAAAATTTTAAAAAGAACACTTGAAAAAGAAAGATCTGTTTATAATCCAAGGCAGACTGATACTTAATGTTCTCCATTATGAGCAAAAACAGAGGGGTTCCTTTTTTAATCATGTTTTATTACAACAATCAGGTTTTTGCATGACTTTGTGCTGTATTCTAAAACAAAACTGATTTTACTACGAATTAATCTTTTTTTTTTTTTTGCTCCTAGTTCTGTCATTAAATGCTCATGTGATTTCCCATACTCCTGATATTGTGTAACTCCTCACATCCACAGACAAACCGCAGCAGAAACGAGCCAATTTTTACAGCAACGACTCAGAGCGGTATAACGAATGGCGAGCACAGGGTGTTGATTCGGCTCCAGCGATCTGCTCATTGTCAGAGAAACACATTTTCTGGGAATTTGCAAGCATTCTTTAACGAAAAGAGCGCTGTTCAGAACGTGCGTTCGCCTTCCAACAGCAGTTTCTTCTACCCACCGATAATTGTCCTACTCATTAATCTTCAAAAAACATGTTTAGCATGCGCATGATGTGATGTCTAGAGTTTCAGCACACAGCCCCGCTGCGTTCAATCATAACTTAAACAAACTTACAAATAGGAATATTAAAAGAAACAGCCCAGATGGCACGAGACTGGAAATACCAAAGTTTGAATGTCATTTATGAGAATAAAAAATACATTTTTGCTGATAATTTCAAGACAAAGTTATTCAAAAATTAAGGGGTTCTCAAACATTTGGGGTTCAGGGACCCCTTACAGGGGAGAAAAAAGATTCTGAGACCCCCTCATAACCCTCATGTTTAATAAATTATTTTCTCCAATTTGTCTCTTTAATGCAACGGAAAAATTTGTGTAACATAAATACTTAAGATCTGTTCTTTAATAGTGTTAATATAATTTTTATACTTTTAAACATGGGTTAATTTTTATTCAAGACACACAATTAAAAAAAATATAATTTAAACTCCCAAAAATGACAGTTTTGAGAAAATTAACAGCATTAAAAACTACTTTAAAACTTTACCTATTACATAATGAACATAAATGTATTGGCATTTCTTCAAATTATTATAGAAAACTCTTTACATAAAATCCATCAAAGTTCAGTCAGGTCATCTGGACGGTTTCTTTTTTTTTGTTGTTGAGACATTTCATCCAAAAGGACTTCATCAGTCTGAGGAGCCACAACAAGCTCAGGACCACAAGCAACACACTCTCGTAGTGGACACACGTTCTGATGTTTTGAACCATTTTGGCCTCAGAGGAGTCGATGGGGGAGAGGGCGGGCCTCAGAATCCATCTTATCACCATAAAACTGTTTGGTCCACAATGTGAGTGTGCTGCTTGTGGGACTCAGTTCGTTTGTGGCTCCTCGGACTGATGAAGTCCTTTGGATGAAGGAGGAAACGTCACAAAAAAAAAGAACCCGTCCAGATGATCTGACTGAACTTTGAACTTTACATAAAACTGAACAGAATCAGAACAGCAGTAGTCATACCAAGTAGCAGGGCTTAATTTGTAAACAGATCAATACCAGAACACAAATAGTGGGTGAATAAAGTTTCAATAAAGTAGATGTGCTTTCCTGCATTTTGGTGTTTTTTAATAGGTTGGTAAGCATGTGCTTGTAAAGAAAAATGTTTTATTTTATTGTTTTGGCGAACCCCCGGGGACCCCAGTTTGAGGACCACTGCCCTAGAGTTTTAAACTGAAATCATCTCACCTTGACAAGAGATGCAGCTGTAGTCTAGACCTCCTAATGATGCAATGTACGTGCAAGATCTTCGAAATACATTTGATATGTCAGAGTTTGCTTTGAGGGGGACTCTCAGCTACCACCACACCAAATTTAGCTCCATATCTGTAAAACGGGTGGAGTTTTCCCATGTCACGTTTCATAGAAAGTAGTTCAAGAGATACTTTGCTAACAGGCAGACCATGTTGATTGCTGTTAGCAAAAATATCAGTTGATTAAAAATAAATAAACTTGGAACGCTACGGTGTACACTGAATGCAACTCCGGTATACATGCATCTGACTTTTAGAGGAAGTTCAAAATGCAACAGTGCTAGATTAAATTAAACTGAAGGCAAGAAATAAACAATCTACACATAAACCTATGCAACAATAATCCAATGCTTGTGGCTGCGGTTTGTGTTTTCTAGCTGAATAAATAAACAGGGAAGGCTTTAAATTCTTAAAATCAGATTTAATGTATAAACACATTAGCTAATATCCCTTGTGTCCGTTAATACACAAACAACAAAGTATTTGCAGGAGGAAATATAATAAGCCTGTTTTTGGCTTAAATACTGGTCCCCTGACGATGCTGTGCCTACTCTGCTGTTAGTACATGCGTGCTCAGTGGTAAGACGGCATATGTGGTCCCTGAGTAATAAATTACAAATGGCTATAGCTGAGCTGGACCTCCTTAAAATATGAGACCCCCCCCCCCCACACACACACACACACACATATCATTTTTCTTTGCCAAAACACTGCAGCCCTAACCCTGACCTGCCTTCAGTCTTGAGCACTGACTAAATTCCCATAGCTGCAAATCTTACCTTCAGTTTGGGGGTCACATTGTTCTTGGAACATCTATCCCGCCCAGAGTCTGCACAACAACAAAAAAACACATTGGAGAAATGTGACACAGTGAAGGAAAAAAAAAAAAAGACAAAGAAACAACTGTTTAATTGAAATATGGTACGGTGTTGTTGAGGGACTCATGCAGAAAGGCAATAACTTCAAATGGCTGTCACGTGTTTTTTTACATATATATATATATATATATATATATATATATATATATATATATATATATATATATATATATATATATAGTTTTAGCTCTTGCAGACAGAGCCCTGATTGCGTGCAAATAGTGAACGACTGTGAACGAGTAATTGTTCAACCATTAAAAGGGGTCAGGTTTGCATCGCTGCAAGACTCTACGTTTACTGAAAATAAAAAGTATTATTAAAGAGCTCCAACGAGCTGTTATGTTTGCATGTTTTGCACTTGGCATCCCTGTGATACTTTGTCACGTTGTGTTACTGCCAAAAACACTAAAATAGCCCTCTCCTCGTTCAAGTTCGGTCATTGTTATTGTCCATTATCTGAATAATATCTGGTGAACCACAAGGTGAATGGTGGCTGCTGTGGTTTGGATGACTGGGAAATATGGAGGTTCACTTAAAGGAGATTTTAGGACAGTGAAAAGATTTTAGTGTCTCGATTTGAATGACTGGAGAGAAACAGTTTGGATCAAACAGAATTACATGATTGATCATATTTAAACTCTGGAGGTACACATACGTCTGTGGGTGTGTTCTCCTGATTGATGCTGGCCTTCTCGCTCTTTTTGAATCTGTTCTCTGATGAGCCTCTGTTCTTCTTCAAGCTGTCTGGATCCCTCCTCTCGTAAACGGGCAATCTTTTCAGAAACAGACACACATGCAATAAAGTGATATTTACAAATCCCCCATGCACATTCTGCAGACAAAAAAAAAAACTTCAAGAAAAACACTTTTCCAATAAATCAACGATCGATTTCACATCTGAAACAAAAACCTGACACTTCCCCTCTCTGCCAAAACCACAATTCTTTATAATTTGACATAGTGAAGGGAGTACCATATTTTCTGGAGTATAAGTCGCATCAGTCAAAAAAAGCATTGGGAAGAGGAAAAAACATATACAAGT
This sequence comes from Nematolebias whitei, assembly GCF_014905685.2. NCBI lineage: Eukaryota > Metazoa > Chordata > Actinopteri > Cyprinodontiformes > Rivulidae > Nematolebias > Nematolebias whitei. Next base: position 19,515,905 of record NC_056518.1, read on the forward strand.
CACTTCGGCATATAAGTTTTCACACCTGATTGTCCAGTAGACTCGATTAGGTTGGGGAGCAATATTCAGAACATTTGTTAACATTTTCAGCTGGTGAGGTTTGTTCACACTGCACTGAGTCAGTTGAGCCAACATGTCCCCCCCCCTCGCCTGTGGTGGCGCTGCACCAAGAACTACTGAAGGAAACTACACAAAAACCTCTGAAGAAAACACTTCTTCTTCTTCTTCTTCTTCTTCTGGAAATAAAAACAAAAACGGAGTGGCGTCAAATTTTAACGGTTTTAGGATTTCTGTTTTGTCATTTTTTCAACAATGGACTCAGCATGAGCAGAAGATGAGGCAGAAGACCGTGGAGAATGTTGTTTTTCACACAAGGCAAGCTGATGGCTCCATATGAGGTAAGAGAAATGCGCGTTTGTTTGACCTGCGCTGTAGTCCACTTCCTGCTTTTGGAGCGGAAAGGTCCGCTTGCTTTCACACCGCATTCGAGCCGCACCAGAGTTCACTTCAACCGAACCAAGACCTAGGTATTAAGATGGACTAGAGTTCGATTTTTTTGGTCCGCATCAGAGTTAGATTGCACATTCACATCTCCCCAAACAAACCGGACTTTCAAGGCAAACAGACTAGAGTTTGATTAAAGGGGACTAAACAGGGCTGGTGTGAATGCACCCTAAATTGCATTTATTATGCGTCACCACAGACCTGTTGCGTTTATTATGTGTTTATTATGCATTTATTTAATGTTGAAAACAGCTTCATTTCACCTGGGTGGTGCGGCGCCATCCACCCATCTATCCATTGCGACCAGAGCCGCTAAATCTCCAGTTTTCCTTCGCCTGCACCAGCTGAGTGAAGCGTACGTGCACGGGAGGACTCGCTGTTGCAGTTCTTCAAAATTTAAAGCATCAGTCAAAAATTGCTTTATGTATATGGAAAAAAAAAACGTATACAAGTTGCTTCGGCATATAAGTTGCAGGACTGACAAATCTAAGCAAAATAACTGTGACTTATACGCCGGAAAATACGGTATATTATTTACTGATCCTGGTACATTGCAGTGTTTATGTATTGTATAATTTTATTCTTCCTGTACACATCAAAATTCCTATTTGCCTCTGTTTTATTGTGAACCTTCACATTATGTCAAGTGTGATCGTGGTCGTTCTGTGACAATCTAAGTGGGTTGGCTGATACGTTTGTCGCCCTCCAAGTAACTGTTCTTTCTCTCAATCTGTGCGACTACTTAAACAACTGATGTAACTTAGGAAGAGACAGCTCAGAACTGATGCCAGCAGAACTGGCAGACTGGTGTTTTCACTTTCTGTGAAATTGTTCTCTCATTTGCCAGCAAATGAAGTCTACACCTGCTCGTCTGCGAATCAGTTTTTTCTACGACAAACACAATAAACTCATTAAATACAAGCCAATTTTCCTCACAAACGCGAACAGACTATTTTCATTTATTACTTGCATTCTGAACAAAGTCATGCAACATTCTCTAATTGGCTTGTTTAAAAATAAAACACTGCGGTAATAAAAAAAAATTCCTGAGGTTGAGCCTTTTGATCCTGACCGGGAGATTTCAACAAGAAAAAGTATTTGACAGAATAAAGCACCTGCTTGTACTTCAGAGTGTTCTGGATGCATGCGAAGAAGTAGTTTTCAGTCATATACTCCTCTGCTGTTTAGTGTAGAGCAGCAGAGACGCTCAAGAAGCTTCAATAGACATATTCTCACCTCTTGTTCAAGTGTTCTTGTGATTTGCACCTCGTCTTGGCTCTGAATTTCTGCTCGTTTCTCTCTGGCCTCCAAATCTGTCACAAGAACAAACATAAAATATTATCTTCATATGTTAAAAATCAACCTTTTTTGGCTCACTGACACAATGTGTTAGCTTTTAATGCTAGTTTGCTTTAAAACAATATTGTTCATTAACAGTTGAGCTTTTATTTTCTACTGTTAATGCAAACAGCTTTTCTAGCACCTTAGTAATTAAAATTAGTTCTTAAAATGACTCACCAAGCTTAATTTTCTTTCTCTTATCATCTAGTTTCCGGTTCCGTTCTTCTGCTTGTTTCTTGGCAGCGCAAATCTTGTCATAGGCAGCCTGAAATCAGCGTTAAACACTAGGATGAATTGTCTGTGGGAATATAAGTTATGATAGGATTAATATCACAAGATTAAAAACATTATTGAACTTACTCTTGCAGGAGCGTCAGTGAGCACCTCAAGGGCCTGGGACAACTGGTGGAAGAGCTCAACTGCAAGAGATAAATAAAACATGGGACTATATAATACAGCTGAATGCACAGAGTACAAGTACTACATGATAAACAAAGAGAAATTATAGCAAACAGGTGTTGGCATAAGAGGTTTCCATTTATCCGAGATAACCTATTACCAGATTTCGCCTCGAGGTTGTCTGGTGGACAACCAAGTGAAATAGACATATTAAAGTTCTCTGTCGCCATGACGGAATGTCTGTAAAAATGAAAGTGAGGGGGACATGTTTCGTTAAAGTCTTTTTTAAACTATCCAATATGATGATGATACAGGAATTAAACTGATGCTGTTTGCAACCAATAAAGAGAACCAGAGCCAGTTTGACCCAGTCAGAGCAGAGCAGTGTTCCTAACTCAAGACGGACTGCAGGTGAGAGCACCAATCAGTGTTTCATGGACTTTTTTTCCAAGGAGAACATGCTGCTACCCTACCGAAGTTGATGACCAGTGGCGGGCGCAATTCCACTAGTTCTCAAAGCCACTAATAGTGGAACTAACTTTCCGTTTGGTGGATTCGCATTTTCGCTTACTCTGAAAACGTTTTGCGTAAATTTATATCTGGTCAATTCAAATCAGCTAATTTTTTTAAAGACAGTTCTACGCACTAACTGTGTAACAGAGCAGTGTTTCCCCTACCGTTATACAAGCAAGGCAACCCGCCCTGTCAGCAGAACCGAGTGCCCTGCCTACCAAACCAAAGCCCCACCCACCCACATTATTGCTTATTAAATTACATTTTTCTTGAGATGTTTTGCCTTCATTATTATAAAAGTTTCAGACAAACAAAATTTTTGACAGACAATATGAAGGCAGACCAAAAAAATCAAGCAGAGTCGGCCTGTCCCAAAACAAATGTTATCTGAATCTGTCTTCCCCGCTTGGCCTTGAATAGGCCAACTATCTCAAATTTCTCCTGGAGGTTAAGTGAACAAGAAGCTCTGTTCTACCCCCCCCCCCCCCCCCACCAAAGACATCTGTGGACCTGTATCAGAGCTGAGCTGGCTGATAGACACTGTGCCATCTTTATCAGGACTATGGAACTTTCTGGCAGTGTCCACAGACAACTCACTGCCTTTGTTGTCCTCCTCATGCATAAATGTACTATGATGTCATTAGTATGTTGCTGTTTATGTGCAAGGTCTTTTTTTTTTTTTGCAACTTTCACACTGTGCCCTGGCCAGGACATAGTGCAAGATACAATTTCTTTTTTACCTCCCCTCGTGTTTTTTTCCTTATCTACTTTGGTCTGTCTTAAACAGGTTTTTCTTGTAAATGAGCCATTGAGGCTCAAAGGGAACTAACCTGTATAAATAAAGGTTGAATTGAAAAAATAAGATTCTGTCAAGAGGTTGTCCACTGGACAACCTGGACATTTTCCTTATGTCAACCTCTGGCAAATAATTCACCAAGCAATAATGGCTGAAACCTTTGAAGGTCGTAAACGATAAATAATATGGCGCATTTAAAGAGAGTGAAGAGAAAAAGTAAATATAGAAAAATATCACTTCAAACATTACACTAAGTGTTCACACTCCTTAAAGTGACGCAGCTGACACAGGCTGACATTTAATGTGTTAAATTTACCATATGACGCATAAAACCTGTTTCGTCCTATGACAAACAGTGGATTGTTCTGACCTTTCCCCATCCATCTTCCATTCACCACTAAACCAGCTTACATATGTACACTGGGATGGGCAGCACGGTGGTGCAACTGGTAGAGCTGCTGCCTCTCAGCGAGCAGGTTCTTGGTTCAAACCCCGGTCCAGGGGCCTTTCTGGGTGGAGTTTGCATGTTCTCTCCGTGCATGCATGGGTTTTCTCCGGGTGCTCCGGTTTCCTCCCACAGACCAAAAACATGCATGTTAGGCTGATTGGTAACTCTAAATTGTCCCTAGGTGTGAGTGAGAGACTGAATGGTTGTTTGTCTCGTTTGTCTCTATGTGGTCCTGTGATGGACTTGCGACCCGTCCAGGGTGTACCCCGCCCCTCGCACAGTGATTGCTGGACATGGGCACCAGCGACCCCCGTGACCCAAAATGGAATAAGCGGGTAAAGATAATGGATGGATGGATGTACACTGGGAGACCACTTTCCCCGAGCTCATCCTACAAATGGTACATCACTGCACCGTCCTGGCCAAGCGTAATCATTCACTTATAGAAGGCCTAACAGGCCGATACAGTTACTCCCCGTGGGGACTGGCAGTGCACACAAACAGAAATGCTCTGGAGATCCAGCTGCCAGCAGAAGTGGTCAGGTTACTACCTCCTCGGACAAAAAGGGTTAGAATAAAAAATCTCACGGTCATGCCCAAAAGGCAGCTCTGAGTGTCACAACATGGTTGGTTGAAGAAAAATGAAGGATATTAAGTGGGATCTTCAACCAGTAATGAATCATAACCCCTAAGTCACCCCTTACGTGCACGAGACCTTCATTTAGGAAGGTGCAAGACCCAGAACTTGTTCTGCTTTTGTGCGTTCTACGCCAATTCTGTCCATGTGTGGGTTCAAGTGTTGAGGCCCTCCAAACCACTTCTTTTCTATTTCTGGGAAACCAACCCCCTGCTTTTGTATTAGCCTCAACCCCCAACCTTTTTTTTCTTGTCATATAAAGGAATTGTTTGAGCCATCCAGCAACCGCATTAACCTCACTTGAAAACCTACTTCATTACCAGTCTTTTGTGCAAGGTGCTTTCCTGCTCCCTTGACGACAAAAAAAAACTACACAGAAATTTCCTGGTCTAATTGTTGACATACTGCCTGGCAACAGACTGCAGGGCAACTCAAGAACTCAAGGTGGGCAGACTGTGGAAACACTGGTGCGATGGTGGTGATGGGGATGTCTGACAGAAAAGCCAACAGCAGGAAACAAGCCCCGCTTAGCTATGTGACACCGCCGTCTGGCAGCATTAAAATCAATCGAAGGCCTGCTCTTTTAAACGATGAACAGTCAAACGATTAAAACACATTGTTCAGAACAATGGAAGGTCTGTGGCTCCAAATCCAGACAAGGTGAAAAGACAGAGACAAATGAAATCATTGCTGTGACTTACCTGCTTTTGGGTTGTCTGGGTTCTTGTCTGGGTGGCATGTCAAAGCTCTCTGCCTATATGCTTTCTTAATCTGGTAGGGAAGCAGAAAATACCCACTAAGTCAGATATTTTGGACACAAAACATCAGTAAAACTTTTACAAACTACAGTTTGCTTGTTCCAAAAAACAAAATCTTTATCAAAAATGATGATTACATTGAAATTTTAGCAAGTCTTACATAAAAAAATAAAGAGTTTGGAACTTGATAGGAATACAAGTCTTGGATTGTATTTATTTAATCAAACTTGCACTTGAGATGGGCTTTTCAAATCAGTCACTTTGGCATGCTCTGCACAGCAAATTGTCCAATCTATCCTTTCCTTTAGTCAGATAAATATGGCCATCTAGAGTTGCAACCTAGTATTATTCATCTTTATGAGAACACTACTGAAGGAACTTGGAACAAAATGTTACAAAACACAGCCACCATTAATGTCTAAGCCTAGTAATCAATATTTTGAAAGCGTTTGGAGAGCCAAGGTGGAAAAAAAACCAACCAACACGTTGGAAAACTAGAATGTCATATGAAGGTTATAGATAATTTGTTTTACCTCTGGGTCAGTGCTTGAAATGTTAACCATTTATTGGTCCTTCTAGGAACGAGTTAACGTCAAGGTGGTTTTCATTAGACATCTGCTTCTTTAGTAAAAATAGGGGAAGCAGGAAAAACGTTCCTTAAAGACCAGTGAAGGCTGTAGAGCACAGCTCTGAAGCTTTTTGCACGCAACCTCTAAAACACATGCTCACACTTATATGCATTGCATGCTAAGGATTTGCCGCATACATCACCCCCCCCCCCCCAC
>NC_056518.1:19522185-19528561 GCF_014905685.2 Nematolebias whitei
TTTTTTTTTTAATGGCTGGGACATATTTGCATTCATTTTCTGGCAAATGCAGCATTTCCCAGTGAGGAAGCTGAAACTTTATCTTTACAGAGCAAAAGTGCACGGAATTGAATTTACAGGGAGGTAAACAAATCATAACGCTGAGAAAACTGATCAGACTGAAAAAGTGACCCGTAAGATGTAGCCTTTAAAACGTTTTCAAATCAATCTCCACGACAGCTAACTCTGATAGATTCGGCTGCTAAGCCTCGGCACAATTATACGACTTCAATGAGCCTCATGGGCCCTGTTCAGATAATTGTCTCAGGCAGCTTCTAAACATTGCGTGTCTTTTCTTAAAATTACAGCTCAAAACATACATGAGAATGGGTGAATGGGCTTCGAGAGACTAGACGTTATTAGGAGATTTAGTCTCTCGGCTTGGCACACGAACTGTTCTTGAGATGAAGATTGACACGCAGGACCGTGGACTGAAGCCAGACTCGTATGCTAACAGTTGGCCTCAATCCAATTCCTTTTTTAGCCTCTCTCTCATTTTTCTTTAACGTTTTATATAAATCCAATCACAGCTCTGTCTAAATAGCCCAAACGTCTTTTGGTAATACACAAGGACTTGAAAACGAGTTTTTGTTGCTTCCCTTTTTACCAATAATCTAACTTTCCAGCAACAAAGCAAGAACAGATATTATAAAAACTGATGCATGACAAGTGACACTAGTACAACCACCTTTTACAACTCAGAGAAAAGAGAAACAGCTTCTTAGTACCAACGTACCCAACAGATTTCTATGACTGTTCGGGGATTGTGCAGAAAAGATATCTTGGAAAAAAAAACAGCAGGATGTCTGGGTTACCTCCGTTTAAAGTTTAGCCATGATAATACAATTTAAGCAATAAAATGTGTGCTTTATGAGGGTGAAATCATCAAGAATGTTAAATACCTCAAAGTGCAGAAGAAAATATGTTTTTTTTAACAGCGTAACAGTTTTTCACGACTATATCTGATCAGAAATAAACGAATCTCAAAAAGGCGTCCTGCACTTTTCCTTATTTGACCTAAATTAAATGTAATTTTCATCGTTTTTTTTTTATGTTGTGATTTAATGATAAAACTGACACGTGTAAATATATCATGGTTTAGTTAAATTAACATGAAGATTCAACTAATTATGTGGTTTACTGCTGTTTGAGTACGACTTAATGACTGGTTCTTATTAGCAAATGGTCAAACATTATAATGTCTGATTTTCCTCATATTGCAAGTACTTATACATTTTTATCTCATTTCATACATTCCTCATTTTCTTTCTTGTTCTGTCCAGTGGACGTGCTTCATTATATCCTGTTTGCGAGCAGTCTGTGTCACTGTCTGTATTTTTATAAATGCACAATTTCTCCGCTCGTTGCGTTAACGTTCAAATTTTAACTGATGCTTGAAGCAAAGTCCAAAACCAAAACAGCCGAGAATTTAAAGATGATAGCGCGTGATGATAGGAACTCTTCAAAAACAAAATCAGTTCAGTCAGGGGTTTTATGCATTTCATCAAAGTAATCTTTATATTCAGCTCAGAAACTCATAAAAACATCTAAGTATTATAGTGTGAATGTTTATGAAGCATTCACACTATTGTGAGCCATTTTTCTTCCTTATGTTTTTCGGCGTGATTCTCGTTCTGCAGTTTTCAAGCTACTTCAGCAATTCATAAATCAAAACGTTCAGCTCTTTCAGGAGAAGGCTGCTATGTATTGGTGCAACTTTAGCTTTTTGAACTATTTACCCTTTTCTGTCATTTTTTTTTTCTCAGAAAATGAACTGAGCTCATTTTACATCCTTCAGCTCTTTAGATGCGTTTACAACATTTTACTGCTCCTTTCACATTTTGTTCTGCTTCAGCTTCTTGCAGCTTCCTTGTGCAAATTAAAACTTTGTTTCAGCTACTTTCAGCTGTTTTGTGCTCTTTTCAGATTCTTTCTGTTAACTACAACATGTTTGTGCTTCTTCTAACTTCTTTCTGCTAATTTCAGCTTGTTATGCTCCTTTCAGCTCATTTATAGAAGTTTCAGTTATTTCAGCATCTATTTAACAGTTTTATGCTAATTTGAGGGTTTTCAGCTTATTTCACATTTTTTAAACTCATTTAAGCTTTTTTCATCCTAATTCTGCAAAAATGTGCTCCACTTCCTTCTGTTAATTTAAGCTTCTTTCTTTCTCCTTTTATTTTAGCTTCTTTTCAGCTGTTTGTTGCTAATTTCTGCTTTTTCCCAGATAATTTCCACTTTTTGTGATCATTACTGGTTTTAGCCTAATTAGGCAAACAAGTGTTCTTTCTGCTTTCTTCTGCTAATTTAAGCTTGTTCTACCAACTGTTTTTACTTTTTTTTTTTAGCTATTTCAGCTGTTTTCAGATAGTCATGCATTTCATGGTAATTTTGGCTACTTTCAGACTAATTAACTTATTTCTGTTGATATCAGCTTGTTATGCTCTTTTCAGCATAATTATGCTAGTTTCAGCTATTTCTGCTATTTAACTACTATTTAGCTGTTTTATGCTAATTTTAGCTTTTTCAGTTAATTCCACATTTTTAGCTCCTTTCAGCTCTTTCCACTTCCTTCTGGTAGTTTAAGCTTCTTTCTGCCTTTCAGCTACTTATCAACCATTTTTTTTTAGCTACTGTTCTATTTTTTTCTGCAAATTTCTGAATATTTAAAGCATCCATCCATCCATCCATCCATCCATCCATTATCTTTTACCCGCTTCTTCCATTTTGGGTCACAGAGGTCATTGGTGCCCATGTCCAGCAATCACTGTGTGAGGGGCGGGGTACACCCTGGACAGGTCTCCAGTCCATCACAGGGACGCATAGAGACAAACGAGACAAACAACCATTCTCTCTCTCACTCACACCTAGAGACAATTTAGAGTTACCAATCAGCCTAACATGCATGTTTTTGGACTGTGGGAGGAAACTGGAGCACCCGGAGAAAACCCACGCATGCACGGAGAGAACATGCACCCAGAAAGACCCCCGGAGCGGGATTTGAACCAAGGACCTGCTTGCTGAGAGGCAGCAGCTCTACCAGTTGCGCCACCGTGCTGCCCAATATTTAAACCAATTTCAGCAAATTGTAAATGAGTCCTCGAGGCTCAATGAGACTAACCTGTATAAAAAAGGTTGAACAAATGTGCACTTTCTGCTTTCTTCTGCTATTTTAGGCTTGTTCTTCCATTTCAGCTACATTTCAGCAGGTATTTTAGCTCATTTCAGCCGTTTCTCAGCAAGTTCTTCTGCAATAAGCACTGTCACTGCATTTTCACAGGAAATGCAATTTCTCTAGTTTTGCATTGCATTTTACACCTAGTAATTCAGGATATTCGCTCGTCACGTCTTAATAGTTCATGTCACGTGTGAAGGGAGCACTTACTAAAGTTTGAAGGGAGGAAATTTCTCAAACGTTTTCTACACTTTGATTTGTGAAAGAAGGAGCCACAAAGTCAAGAAAAATAACTATCCTGCAGCAGCAGGTCAACAGCAGCTTAATGGTTAACGCATGGTATAAAAAAAACAGACTATGCACTCCTCTCATCACTTCTTGCTACTGTCCTAACTGTACACACACATCTTGTCCTCATTACCGAGCTTTGGTGCCCAAATTGTAGCTGACAAATTGATCCTGGTAAAGCCACAGCACAGCTCCAAGGGCATCTAGCCAATGAGGCTGTTAAGTTGCCAGATCTGCATGAGCTCATCCTTCCTAATTGCAACGCTGAGCTATTTACATGACATTATCAGCTGAAAAGTTGTGCCCAACAGGAAAACAGAAGGCGAAAGGATAGCTGAACTAACAAAAACGATAAGCAAAAAAGACAGAAATTTGTATTTAATGTGTCACTGATTGCTGTTGGATGCAATAATCTACCTGCTCAAACTGAGCAAATCCTAGAAAATATAGCCCATAATTAAGAGCCATGTGTTTGCAATAAGCTGCTATGGTGCACTTGTATGTTCTGATTGAGAATAAATCATCACAGCATGTTTTAGTGTTTACTGCAACCCATTATGCAATATTTATATTAGAAATGTAGTAGCTAAATAAACCACAGGAAATTTTGTGTGGTCTTGGCTGTTGACATTGTTTTACCAAGCAATCTGTGGTAGGTAAAACTCTGGTAGCTATTCCTCAGCGCTACAATAAAGCAAACCTCAGTCATTTGCAGTGATTAAATCATAAACTCTAATAAGTCATTTTCCAAGACAGACAGACAAGGGCAGAGGAAGGCCAGCAGCATTGATAACAAAAAACTAAAAACACAAAATCCTGAGGAAATGCGCAAAATGAAAAATTCTTGCGTCAAAGCAATATTTTACAAGCTGTAAAACACGGCTTTTACGTAGACTAAACCCACATAAACAGGCTCTCAGATGAGTTGCTTCCCTTTCTCTGTAACTCACAGCTTGACAAAGGAAGTGATGGTGCTGCAAGCCAAACGACTGGGAGAAGTGTTCCATGTGATGGCATTCGTCTTCACACATTAGATAGATTTTTGTAAGCCCTGGTGATTTAATGCATTACACATACACACAAATCCACTATCTTGCTCAACCATCACCAGACCTCACAGAAGCAGACCTCTCAATTTTGAAACGTTGGTTCAGCCCAGGTCACAACCACTGACTTCCTCAGGGATAATCCTCCAGGGAGTGGAACACTTTGAAATCAAATTAAGAAATTAACTTCTTCCCTTGTTTTGGCAGCAATTTTAATTTCCCTTTGGGCCAGTGGCTTTTTGATAGAGAGCTGGTTGTAGGAAAGAGGCAGGATTTGGGAATTGGGGGGGATAGTGGGGGGGGAATACTTAATTTAAAAGAAAAATGGTAATTTTTATTTTATTTTTTTGCTAACCAGAAGCAAGCACACATTAAAACATTTTGTTAATCCTCTGCCCACTGCAATATAATACTTCACATCTCCGCCTCCAGCCTAAATGAGATCAGATATGGCAGTATAGACATAAACTCACTGATTAATTTAATGCATGCGCTAATTTAGATAGAGCTCTGCATTGCATACAAGCAGCTGCCTGATGCAACATCCCCATCTAGTGGCTCTTTTGGTGTACTACACCGGAACATTTTAGCCTTTAGCAAGTTGGTCTACTTTAGAGTCTTTAATACGTGTCAGATCCTTCTAAAATAAAATATTTTCGTTTCATATTATATGTACGACACTTGTATCGTTTTATATAATCGTGTATGGTTACGTTAGACAACAGATTTACACGATACAAACACAGAAACACTAGCATGTAACGAGCTGCATCATTAGCCTTCCACTCAGAAACAAAAATGTCGCCACCCTGCAGCCTTTTATAGTTCATCCGTTGAGGCAACAAAACAACAACTAAAGAGCATAACCAGTTTTTAACAGTTTGTTAACCACTATCAAGCAAATCGTATAATTATAATAATGAATTTGTGGTACCTCTTTCGTTGTAGCAACGCTTTCTATACCGAGTAAACCATACAGGTCCAACTGTAAGATATCCTTAGCCTTTCCGGACATTTTTGATCAAAAACAAGCAACAAAAATACTCAGACAAAAAAGAATCACAGCTCTTTACGCTGTAACAGATTATTTATGTGTGGATGTCGCTTTCAGGCAGCACGAGTTTGACGTCTACGACCTTTCAACTCGGAGTCCGCTGCTTTGCATCCTGGGAAATGTAGGTTTTGTTCGCTGTTTGTCTATATGTATGGCAGTAGTTTCCAAAGTCTTGTTGTTGCTGATGTGTCAAAGATCCACTGAGGGTTTAAAATATAATATAACTAAAACAGAGTTTCCAGTGTGGCATCTATTTATCTGCTGCATTTAAGGCATATTAATATTTGGTGCTTGGCTGTTAGAGATGAGTAGAAAAATATTTAATAAATTATTTTTTAACACACTAAAAGGTATAAATTGTCACTTATTCTTCCTGTGTTTGGTCTCATGACAACACAGCATCTTTTCCTCCACAAAGACAATTATTTGTTGTAGTAATTGTTCCTGTAGAACAGCATAAAAAAGCCCATGATATTTCAATCAAAGGTTTTACTTTTTGAATGCTTTTACTTTTGCTTTTTGTACACACAGCAATACACACGCCCCACTTTTCAGTTTGTTATTTGTTAAAAAAGTTTGACACATCCACTAAATTTCATTCCACTTCACGATTGTGTCCCACTTGTTGTTGATTCTTCACAAAAAATTAAAATTTTATATCTTTATGTTTGAAGCCTGAAATGTGGCAAAAGGTTGAAAAGTTCAAGGGGGCTGAATACTTTCGCAAGGCAATGTATATATATATATATATATATATATATATATATATATATA
>NC_056518.1:19528661-19528954 GCF_014905685.2 Nematolebias whitei
TATATATATATATATATATATATATATATATATATATATATATATACGCATGTTTACTTATACATATACTGTGTATATATAGGTTAATCATGTATGCAGTACTCCCTACCACCTTGTCCATTTGCATATTGTCTTTTTCCATATTTGTGCATTCTGCTTCTTTTTTATTATTTTATGTCATTTTTCTATATAATTAGAAAATGCTGGATGCCTCAAATCCCCCCCCCCCCACACACACACACACACATCTATCTATCTATCTATCTATCTATCTATCTATCTATCTATCTATC
>NC_056518.1:19528964-19639509 GCF_014905685.2 Nematolebias whitei
CTATCTATCTATCTATCTATCTATCTATCTATCTATCTATCTATCTAACGTGTCATGTTCCTGTTCAACAAGCTCAGGTAATTTTCTGTTTATAATGATGTCATGATATTTGTTCAGTAGGTTTTCTTTAAGCATGGGAATCCTGTGTGCAACCAATATATTCCCTGTAAAAACATGCAAACAGACATAATCCTATAAAATATTCTTGTTGTTATTCTACATTTGGTTCCTGCCTTGTGATAGAATTCCAGCTCTGCTTTTGATAAACAAAACTTGTTGTGTTGATGCCTTTTTGTTGGGGGAATCTAAAGTAGTATCAGTGATGCAGCTATTGTGTCTCTGCCTTTCACTCGGGCTGTGAAATCCTGCCAAGTTAAATAGTCTCAGCTCACAAAGGGAACAATAAAAGCTGCTCTGCAGCAATGTGTCAATGCATTTTCTTTATTCTTTTTAACAAAAAATTCAAGGATAATGAAAATAATGAAACCCAAAGGCCAGGTTCATAAAGTGAATTACATATGAGAACCTCTTGAATTTAAAATAAAATCTCCTGGATAGCACATTAGAAAGCTCGGGATAAAGATTTTATTCTGAATCAAAACAAATGTGCTTCATCATTAAAAAAATGAAGTTATCCACATCTAACAAAGTTGAGTCAAGTCCTCTGGACGGATTATTTGTTGTTGAAACGTTTTGTCTTTTATCCAAAAGACTTTGTCAGTCTGAGGAGCTGCAATAAGCTCAGTCTTATAAATAAATCTTCTCAAAGTGGATCAACCAGTTTGCTGGTGGCATCCAAAACTAGCTGTTCACATGCAAATGGAGGACCATCAGGCTAACCATGAGCTTATTAACCATAAGATTGTTAATGGTCTGATGGTCGCTTGCTGTTCACAGAGGGCTGAGACAATAACAATTACAGCATCGTAGAGGGGGACAGTTGAACACAGAGGCCTCCACCACCCCTGTTTAATGATAGGTGGTTTCTTTTCACAAAGATGGCTTCCTTCATTCCTCTCAAACCAACATTCCTCTCTATCAAGGATGTGAACATCTTCATCCTTGAACGAGTGACCGCTGACCTGCAGATGAGTGTAGACCGCAGAGTCCTGGCCTAATGATGCTGCTCTTCTGTGCTGGTCCATCCTTTTGGCCAGTGGCTGTTTAGTTTCTCCTACTGTTGCCAACCAGTGGAGGAGGTAGAAAAGAGAGTCTTGACGTCCTTTTCAGGGACAGCACCGAGTCATTGGTTCATGTTGATTACACCTGGGTCTCAGGAAGTCAGACATTTTACTGACCACATCAACTCTGTGGATGAATACATCAAGTTCTCACGAGAAGATGTAAAAAATGGCAGGTTGGCTTTCTTGGACTGTGAGGTCTCAGTCTCTGATGGAGGACATTTGCAAACTGAGGTGTACCACAAACCCACCCACAAAGACCAGTGCTTGTGGTTTGACTCCCATCACCCTTTGGAGCACAAGTTAGGAGTCATCAGGACTCTGTACCACAGAGCGGACAGCGTCCCCACTAGCTCAGGAGCCAGGCAGAAGGAGAAATCCCACACAAGACAGGCTCTAGAGCAATGTGGATATCCTAACTGGGCCCTCCTGAAAGCAGAGAAGAAACCCAAACAGGACTCCAGTCAGCCAACAGGTGAAAAGGAGGAACCCAGACCCAGACCAGTGGTCATTCCATATGTTGAGGGAGTATCAGAGAAACTGAGACGTTTAATTTCTAAACATGACGTCCCAGTGGCTTTTAAACCCCAAAGACTGGTCCATCCCAAAGAATGGACCTGAGTCAGCATTCTTCAACTACCTGGATTAAGAAGCATGCATCAGGACAAGTTATTCACATGTTTTTTTTCTAAAACTAAATGCCCAGGGTTGTTGGGACTTGTTTCAAGAAGCTTCTTAAAGTCTGGACGCATTGCCTGAAGATAATCAGACATTTCTTTAAGTCGAGATAATAATCTGCTGCTGCAACTTTCAGGGCTTTGGGGTTATCTAAGTCCAGCAGAGGGGATGGTTTGTGGGAGGAGGGCCCAACTACTGCCTCTACTCAGCTCAACAGAATCAGCTTAAGTTACACAACAGTAGAGACGGAAATCAAGAAATGTTTCTTTTCAAAATAAGAGTAAAATGGAGAAAAATAAATTTGGAAATCATTCAAACACTTCCCCCAGACTGTATCCACTTTACTAAATGATATGCAGCAAAGAGAATAAACTTTATTTTTACATTAGCTGTTTTTGAACACACATTCTCTGTCGTGTGGCTTGAGATGTTCTGTGTTCAGTTCAGTGACTGATGTTTTGCTGATAATGTTTTAACGAACATGATGCAGAGCTGGTTCTGTCCTGGAAACCGTGAAGACCACATATGAAGACTGTCATGTGGTGTTGCATTCTGGGACAGGAGTTTTAATCTTATGAGTGATGTTCTTCTCTTCACTTTTGTTGACTTTTATTTAATTACTCGTAAAAGAAAGACTCAAATCAAATGGATGAAAAAAGTAAAACAAATGCATGTATGTTAAACGTACCTTTTTAACAGTAGATACTTTGTTTTTAGTTCATTTTTACTACAGCTGGTCTATTTAATGCGTCACAAACAAGTGAAATGAACTTTATTCATAAAGCCCATTTAAAACAGCAGCTGTTGCCAAAGCGCTTAACAATGACATAATTGAGAGTAAATTAATGGAAAAAATAAAAAATAATGATGGTACTGAAGAACTAATTAAAAACATTAAATAAAAAAACATAAAAACACAGAATAAAAAAATACTAAATCAACTCGCACTGTGTGAAATGATCAGATGATCTCAGGGCCCAAGAGGGAACAAACGGTCCCAGTAGCTCAGAGGGATATGGGGGTGCATAGGCACTTATAGATCAACAGGAGGATTTTAAAATCTATTCTAGTACGCACAGGGAGCCAGTGAAGGGAGGACAGAGCTGGTGTAATATGCTCAAACCTACGAGTTCCTGTTAAGAGCCGAGCAGCAGCATTCTGGACGAGCTGGAGACACAAAATGGAGGCCAGGCTGACCCTCAGCGTAGAATGTGTTACATTAGTCCAGTTGGGTTGTGATAAAGGTGTGGACTGGTTTTTCTAGGTCAGATCCAGACAACTCTGGCTTAAGCTTGGCTATCTGCCTTAACTGGAAGAAGCTTTTCTGCAGAACAGAGTTGATTTGTTCATTAAACGTAAAGTCAGTGTATAAAACCATTTGTGTTTTCCATTCCGAGAAGAACAAAGTCTGAAAATGCAAACGTTCATACAACTCACAGAGCAAAACGCAGCGAGAATGGAAAACCCAGCTTGCGTGTGTTTATTCTCAAGCAAGCCTCATAAAGTGACCCGTATCTGATGGTGATAATGACTCCAGTATGAAAAACAGAGCACAGCTTGAATGAATGCACCTAAAAATCCAGATTTGTTGGCTGAGCGCTACATCTGATTGTTCAAAGGTCCCCTCATTACTTCTGGTTTAGAGAAGAAAAAAAATCTCGTTTCTCAGATTTTTATTTTTATTTTTGCAACGGCTCCGTTCTATTTTATTTTTTTATATTGGACGCTGTGAATTTGAGCAGGATTCACTGCAAAGATATATGAAGCAAAGACCCATAACGGTCAGTCAGGTCATCTGGACAGTTTCTTTTTTATTTAAAGACGTTTCACTCTCTACTGGATTTTGTACCTGGATGATTGAGCATGAACTTTGATATGAAGCAAAGAGATGTATGAACTTCAACTTCGACCACACATTTTCATGTATTTCACAACCAACGGACAAAAACTGGTTCACTCTTTGCATCCTTGGCCGAGAAGCGGTCTCTTTCAGTCAGGATTTAGCTGCATCTCAAGTGGATGGAGACTTTCATAAAGGAGTGTAAGGTTGAAGAAAAAAGCTCCTGTTGGGATTTTTCTGCAGTCTTGCCACAGGAGATGGAATTTCTCTTATTTTGAAGGTTCCAACCGGATGTAGTTTCGCAGTAAAGCAGCTGTTTTGACTCCGTTTTAAAAAGCTCAGCCTGTGGAGGGCTGTGATCCGCATACCACACAGTGTGTGTCCCGACAGAGACCCCTGAAACAATCCGGGGGTCCACATCTCATCAAATGTCTTAGAAAATAATAATAATCAAAAAGCTGGATGACTGCAAAGAGCTCCGTTAGATGAAAGTCTGAAGAGGACGCGGTTCTTCTGGCCCATGGAATAAAACCAGGTAAGGCATCATGTTCAATATAATAAAGCCACGTTGTATTTTTCTGCTGTCCTGCGCTCCTTTGCGGAAAATCCGCAGCGCAAAGATGCGTCAGTAATGCTGCTGTCTGTGCAGCAGCAGCAGTCAAATTACACGGTTTTCTTTAATCAGAATGAAGACAATGCATTGAAACCAAATATAACCTGCAGTGGGGTTTGTTTCACTGTGGTGACATGTGTTTAAATATGCAGTCCAATAGCTCCAGACAGAAGAGGAGGAAAACATGAAACTATGTTCTCAGCCTCTCCCTTACAACAACAAGAGGAGGATGTTATTCCTTCCACTGTAGGCTTAATTACTCATGCTTTTCTCAACAATAAGCATTTCATCTGTACCATAATTCAAGCACTACTTTATCCATATAAGGACTTTTGATGTCTGTTAGTAAAATATCTCATGAACCACTGAACGGATTTCATTGACATTTTTAAGAAATGATCATTGGCTGTGCCTCTACAGCTGATTAACCTTAGGAGTCAACCCAATTCAAGGCACCTGTCACAACCAAGTGATCTTACAAAACATAAAAAATGGCTATTGTCCAGTAAAACTTGGTCTGGTTGTAGCTTGGACGACACATACTCGATATGCAAGATCTTGCCTTAATTAGATCTCAAAACTAGTTGCTTTGTCTGTTAGCAAAATATCTCATGAACCACTGAATGGGTTTAAATGACATTTTTAATAAATAATATCTAGATCTACATCTAGAATTCATCAAGATGTCTGCCATAGGTAATCAACATGATTAACCATCACAAAGTGGCTTTAACTCTGTCAGTTTTCCATCTTTTGAGCTCAAATTTGATGTAGTTGCTGAGAGTCCTTCACAACATAGTGTGAGCGTGACTTGTCTTCACATTGCATGAGGTTATTATTTCCAAGGTTTGACCAAAGTGACTATATCTATTACTTTAATCTCAACATAGGGTGATATTTTAATTTAAATCTCCGACAGCGAGTAATCTGCATCCCTTCTAGGAATGCTTGGCCTTTAACGGTTATTTCAGTTTTCATACCATAGCTTTGTCTGTTAGCTCAAATAAAACAAAGTGCTGTATAAATGGCTTTAGCTGCTCCTTTTGATTTCATTTTTTCAGTCTAGAATGTTTTCAGACCATGTTCACAGACAACATTGTGATCTGTAGACCGTGAGTAGGGAGCAGGTGGAAGAGAGCCTGGAGAGGTGGAGGGATACTCAGAAGAGACAAGAAATGAAAGGCGATGAAAGCAGGTGCAGTTAGAGAGGCAAGACCGAGATGGTTCAGCCTTGTGTAAGATGAGGAATGAGTACTGGACACATATGGAGCTGCCAGAAAGAAAAGAGGAAAGCCACAGAGAAGGAGGATATGCAGAGGAGGATGCTGGGATAGATGAAGGCAGACGATCCAGACCCCTGAAGGAAAAAAAAAGACTTCAAGTCTTTTAGTTTAGTTCATCTGCAATATATGCGGAACAGAATCACAAACGCGCTCAGCATATGCCTGGGTGGAAATAAACCAGTGGAGATGTTTCTGCACAATCAGAAGTGTTGCTGCTGTACAGTAGCAGTGGGGGCTGCTGTGTGTGGGAGGTGTAAGCAGAGGACAGATGAGTAGGCTCGTCCTGTGAGCACTGAATCAGCCTGCTATTAACATTTACACGTGGGAGCTCTGGCAGACGAGGTCGGCAAATCAAAGCTGCCAGCATCTACCTGAGGAGTGTGCAGGAAGATGCAGCTTTTGATTGCTTGACGCCTTATACTTCAAATCAGCATCTTGATGACCAAAAACACATTCCAGAAAGGAAACTTGTACTGTCGCTGCAATGTGCCAAGTTTCCTGTTCTGGGAAAGTCCTTTCCTTCCTTCTGCAAAGTTCATGCCGAGCTCAGCTGACCGCCGTCTTTAGTCACATCTTTGACTTCTAGACGTGCAACCCGTTTAACAAAACTCTCAGTGCATTTTTAATTAACCCAAACTGTGAAAATCCTCCAAATTACAGCCGTCAACTTGCCACTTTTGTTCCTCTGCTCACAATGAACATGAAAGCACGATGTACTGAAGAATCACAACGTGCTAATAAGGAGCCGAAGTCTTATTTAGCTGACGGGGGCAGGGAGCATTCCATCCATTTCGTGTCAAACGAACACAGCTCTTTGAAGGCTATTGAGGAGGGCTTTTGTAAAAACACCATTGTCTGACTGCTTGCTGCCACGGTAACACTCTCACATTGGCAGCAGGGCGAGAATGCTGCAGTCAGAAATGACAAAATGCCTTGCCAGAAAATGTGAGAGAATGAAATCCTGATTTTCTTGTCTTGTTTTTTTTATTTTTTACCTTGACTGCACACAATGAACTAATTTGTGAGTTTTCTCACAAATCAGTACTTCTGATCTTGGCCAAATGCTTTCAGAGCAATCAGCCAAGCTACTTGTAACCAGCTATAGCTCCTAATGTGCCTTCAGATGGTAAAATACACAGCTTAGTCATTACATGACTTTGTCACAGCATTGCGTTTGCCCATGTTTATTACTGTGTCTCACCTGTATATGTTATACATGCCAAGCATGAAGCTATTCACGTACAGGAGTGCCAAGGGTTCCATTGCATCTTGAGTCAAAAATCCAAAATATCTTGTTTTAAAACGGAGAGAAAATTGTTGATTTCATTAGAGGGCGTGTTTGCTTTCGTTGCACTTGTTGCAGAGCGTGAAGTTCAGAGTTTACACAAGTTGGTAAAAAGAGGGGTCTGAGCTCTGGTGCACCAAAAAAAGGCCAGTTGTAGAATCGTTTCCTTTTCTGTCGGCGTAGAAAAATGTTCTGTTTCTGCACGCTTGTGTCTGTTTCACACGTGTGCCATGCAATTTCTGTTCCCATAAAGAGCATCGAACTAAGATGTAAGGTTAATTTGCTTTTACTGCAAAAATATATAAATATATAAGTAGTTGACTGCTATTGACTTATAATGCTGTTGTATCATTCAGCCCTCTGTGAATAGCAAGTGGCCATCAGGGCACTAACGGTCCATTGTTTAGCTCATGGTCCTCCTTTTAGCATGTGGACAGCTAGTTTTGGTTGGCAACAACAAACTGATTGATCCACTATGAGATGGGGCTATTTATAAGACTGAGCTTGTTACAGCTCCTCAGACTGAAGAAGTCTTTTGGATTAAAGACGAAAAGTTTCAACAAGTTGGTTTTTTTGTTTGTTTGTTTGTTTGTTTATCTGTCTAGAGCAGGGGTGTCAAACTCGCTTACAAAAGGGGGGCACAATTAAAGCCTTTTTCAAACTGAGGGCTGGTTTCAGAATCTACATTAACTCAAGTTAGATACTCAACATCTTTTCTTGGTTGCAAGTTCCTCAACAAGAGTTTGATTAGTCTCATTTGATGTTTTCTTTTGCATTTTTGACATCATAATCAAAGATTACTGAAAAAAATTAAAGTGATAAAAGTATTTTACATTTAAAATAACATCTTGGGGGCCAGATAAGATGTCTACGAGGGTCACATTTGGCCCCCGGGCCTTGAGTTTGACACATTCTCTCAACCTTTATTTAGACAGGTAAATCCCATTGAGCCTCGAGGACTCATTTACAAGAGAGACCTAATTTCAACAAAGAATGATGACAACAATGGACAACAGTGACAGCAATAAACAGTTATAAAAAGTCATACTACAGTTTTTTTTTTTGTTTTGTTTTTTTTTTAATAACAAATAGGGTGGCTAAAAGAAAATGTAACAAAAAAAAAACAGCTAGATTCTAAGGCGAATGTAGAAAACTAAAAACAGGAACATGTCTGCATTGGTCCCTGCCAGGAGTCCAACAGATTCTTAAAGCCACTTAGAGAGGTCAAGGTCGAGAGCTTCAATTGTTTTTGTAAGGTATTCCAGGAAACAGGAGCGGAGTAGGAGAAGGCCCTTTTGCCTAGTTCAGTCCTCATTGAGGGAACACTGCAGGTAATAATGTCCTGAGAGCGCACGCTGTAGCTGCACTCACGCAGAGACATGTAGGAGGAGATGTATGAAGGCAGCAGACCAAGAAGTGATTTAAAGATGAAAATGTACCAGCGACAGAGTCTGCATGAAGTTAATGATGTCCAGTTAACCATTGAATACAGGGTGCAGTGGTGGGTACGATAATCACAGCCAGTTATGAATCTTAGAGCACCATGATAGACAGCATCCAACATCTGCAGGGTGCTTGTAGGAGCGTTCATGTAAATAATGTCACCGTAATCAATGGAGGGAAGGAAAGTCACAGATACAAGGCGTTTCCTAGCATTCAGAGTTAGACAGGATCTGTTTCTGAAAAAGAAACCCAGTTTAACTTTCAGTTTCTTTACCAAGTTTTCCACATGGAGCTTAAAAGAGAGATGTGAGTCAACCAAGATACCCAAATATTTATAGGAATCAACAAACTCAATCGGGACACCATTTGAGGATAAAATCGGAGGAAGAACTGCTGGGACCAACTTCCTGTTTGAAAAAAGCATCCCTTTGGTTTTGTCGGCATTTAGGACAAGTTTGAGGTGGAACAAATCTGTGTCTGGATGTAGTTGAATGCAGAATTCAAAAGCTGGAAAGCCTTAGCAACCGTTTTAGCTCGACAATAAACAACTGTGTCATCAGCATAGAAATGTATGGATGTATTAGGGATGTTTTTAACCTACATTATGTATGTAGATTGTAAAGAGGGTGGGTCCTAAGACTGAGCCTTGTGGTACACCATTATTGACTGTTAAATAACTGGAGGAAGTACCATTGTGTTGAGCACATTGCTTCCGGTCTGAGAGATAGTTAGAGAACCAACCAATGGTGTGTTCTGAGAAACCAATTTCTGAGAGTTTATGACACAAGATGTTATGATCCACAGTGTCAAAAGCTTTAGACAGGTCTAAGAAAAGAGCAGCACAATAATCCTTAGCATCCAGTGCTTCAACGATGTCATTAAGAACCTTTAGTGAATCAGTGGTTGTGCTGTGTTTTTTCCTGAAACCAGATTGATGTGGAGGTAAGATGTTAAATGAGTCCAGGTAATTTTTGATTTGAGAGTTTATCAGTTTTTCTAGAACCTTGGCTAAAATGCAGAGTTCAGAGATTGGCCTATAGTTGTTCAGTGAGATGGGGTCACCTCCCTTCAGCAAAGGAAGAACAAAGGCTGTTTTCCAAGTGTCTGGGATGGAGTTTTGTCTTATGGAGAGATTGAAGATGTGGGTCACAGGGACTGTGATGATATGAGCAGCCAGCCTTAAGAAATAAGGTGGAAGTTCATCTGGACCTGCAGATTTTTTAGGATCAAGATCTTTTAACAATTTATTAACCTCACTGACTGAGAACGGAGAAAAAGAGAAGCTGTGTTTAACTGAGGATTGACTTGTAGGAGGGATTTGATTTGTAGAAGTTTGATTATTAAGTGAAGTGGCTGATTTTCCATTAGTAACTGTGTCGAAGATCTCTTTGAATTTTAAATTACCAAGGAATTCCATCAGGGCGGACAGAGCCTCAGGTGTTGCTGAGGGGGGACGGTAACAACAGACTACAGATAAGATCTGGCCTCCATTCAAAGTGATGTTTACAGCTAAGGCATCAATTTGGTTTGGAATTGTTTTAGAAGACACAGGACTAGCAACCAAAGAATCTCTGATGTAAACAACGACTCCCTGACACACACACACACACCTTTTTTTTTTTTTGACAATCACAGCGGTAGATGTTAAATCCATTGACTGCCAGGTCATTATTGAGTACATATTTGTTGAGCCAGGTTTCAGAGATGAAGATTACATCTGCCCCAGAAGAACTGACCAGAATTTTCAAGGCATCAAGTTTTCTCAGAAGGCTACGTGCGTTTACATGCAGAAAATGAAGCCCAGACACGTTTTTAAAGTCATTTGGTGTCATATAAATAGTGGGGGGTCCAGGGTTGGGCTGAATCCCTGAGAGCAGTAACAACATTGTTATCAGACATTTCCTTGAGTTTTTCGTGATTGATGTGTAATGTGTAACATATGATCTAAGATCATCTTATGTTGAGAAATGATGGAGTCGTTTGGTCGAGCCTTGAAAAATACAAAGTCTCAGAAAAATTGCACGATTTCACTTTCACTGAATGTGTTGGGAATGATTCTCAGTAACTACCACATCAGATTTTAGCACAAAATCTGTTAAACTGACAGAGTTATAGCCATTTATGTGTTGGCAAATGTGTCATCCTTTTTGAATTGCACAAATTCAGAAGTTGGTGAGTTCTAGAGTCACAAATGACGAGACAATTTGATGACTAACACACAAGAGCAAAAACATCACTGTTCTTCTTGTCTTTCTGCTCTTACTGCAAAAAGAGTTCAGTTTAGCTGGAAGAGAGTCATTTGTTCCATCAAGGTCTTAAATGTGCTGTATTAAAGAACAAAGTTATCCAAGACTCTTCTAAATCTTCCTGATGCTGTCAAACATCTGGTCCAGGGTGGGGCAGTGCTCTTCCTGCAGAGCTATAAACGATTTTCGCGCACTTCCACTAAATTTAATATATTTTGCTGTCAGCTCAGCGACACCATAAACAACAGAAACAAATATCTGAAGACGCTTTACGCTCTTGTTTTGCGATCCTTCTTCAGCTCTGTTGTGATAGTTCTAATTATATTTTCATAATGCTGGACATTTGGAGCTCTTCGTAGAGTTTTGAAAAAGGTTTTCATTTGTGTCGCCTTCTTTTCTCAGTAAGGACTGAAAATTTACCCTGACTGATTAACACGGGATCCTGGTGATGATGATGATGATCCTCATGGGATGCTGTTGCAAGATTCTTCTCTTTTCTTAAGGTCATAATGAAAAACGGTGGCACTAATTTGAATTAAATGATGAAAATAAAATATGATCTTGACATAATTCTATTCTAGGGATCCCACATTGTTGTTACGGTGTACTCTAGATTACAGTTCATGCTGTGTGACACAGCTGAGTCTAGCTTTGTGCAGACATTTGATGAGCTCATAGCGAGATTAGATGGGAATGTTCGACTGCGCAGTTGAGGACTGGACTGCTGACATACGTTTTGCTCATCCACGAAGTGCCGAGTTGTCATTTCCCATTTTCTTTTCCTTCTGACAAAGCTTTTTGTTGGCCTGTTTCCTCTGTTTCAGATAGCAAAAACCACACTGTTTACATATTGGACAACATTTCTGGCTATCAGTGGCCAACAGACTCTGTCTGCAGGCCAAAATTAGCTGCATTTTTTTTTTTTAATGATTAGTGATGATTAATGATTTCATATATTTTATGACAGATCTGTCAACGTCATTTTGTTCTCTAGGTCTGCTAAACATCATGTCAGGAAAATCAGATGTGAAAAATAAGTGGGCGACAGTCAGGGACCGCCTGGGCTCCTCGCAGGACTCGGACACCCAGCAGGAGGCCAACCTGGAGAGTGCCGACCCAGAGCTGTGCATCCGACTCCTGCAAGTCCCCACTGTTGTCAACTACTCTGGGCTGAAGCGCCGCCTGGAGGGCAGCGACCAGACATGGATGGTCCAGTTCCTGGAGCTGAGCGGGCTGGATCTCCTCCTGGAGGCTCTGGACCGACTCTCGGGTCGGGGATGCTCTCGCATTGCGGACGCCTTGCTGCAGCTCACGTGCGTCAGCTGCGTCCGCGCGGTGATGAACTCATCGGCGGGGATCCACTTCATTATAGAGAACGAGGGATACATTCGGAAGCTCTCACAAGGTTGGCTAATTGCACTTTTTATAAACGTATTCCAGGTTTCAGTTTAATCACACATGTGAAAAAGAACCAGATGCATCAGTAAATAAATGCTTTTTATACAACCCTGGATCCGATAAAGTTGAAACATTGTATTAAATTTAATAAGAAAACAGAATGCAATGAGTTGCTAATCTTATGAACCCATATTTTATTCACAAAAGAACATAGGGTTTGAAAAAAAAATGTTGAAAGTAAGATATTTTACTTTTAATTGAATTAAATTTAACATTTGATTCATTTACCATATTCCACTGTGAAGGCCTGCAGTAGGTCGGTGGTCAGTGTCGTGGTCTTGTAACCCTGAAGCTGCAGGTTCAAGCTCAAGTTGTGTCAGGAAGGGCATCTGGCATAGAAACATTTGCCACATTGTTGAGTTTGCTAGCTGCTGTGGCAACCTCTGCAGAGGGGAGCTGCTGAAAGAAAAACAACTACCATATGTATATCCCTTTATGGATCAAATGAGGTTTGCAGATCATTGCAATCTGATTTTAATGACATTTTACACAACAATCCAACTTTTTCACATTTGGTATTATAGTTAAATAAGCATGGAAGAGGATTAGGACTATGGTACAAAAACTTTTTTTGTCTGAATTCTGAAATTAAAGTCAGAATCCATCTATCTATTGCTAATTCTGACTTTTTTCTTTAATCTCAGAATTCTGAGATTAACAATTTCCTGCAGAATCAATAAAGTTCCATCTTATCTTATCTTAAAGTCATAATTCTGAGATTAAAGTCAGAATCCGTCTAACTCTGACTTTTTTTTCTCAGAATACTGACTTTAATCTCAGAATTCTCACTTTAGTCTCAAAGTTTTGACTTTATATTCTCTGAATTTACTCTCAATTCTGACTTTAAGATAAGATAGAACTTTTTTGATTCCGCAGGAAATTGTTAATCTCAGAATTCTGACTTTAATAAGCATATTTTACTATAAATAAAAATATTGCATGCTTAAAAACAGAAGGGCCTCTTATTTCTATTAGATAACATCTTTTTGAGTGTTCACATGATTTAATGACTCATTCAGTTGAGCTGAGTTTTCCTGTCATGCTCAGCTGTATAGAAGCATGAATCCAAAAAGGTCTGCTTCAGGAGATTGCTGAAAATCTAACATCAGCATTGAAAATTGGCTTGGCTTATCCTCATCTATGTATGTACACATAGACATAGCTTTATCACAACACAGACAATCAGATCCACACAAAGATCAGCTTGACAGTAAGCCAAAGCATCCTGTTTGTGTTTAGACTAATAGAGGAACGGTGATTGAAAATGTGAGCGGTTTATTTCACATTCATGTCTCTGTGATGTTCCACAGCTTTGGACACGTCAAACATCATGGTGAAGAAGCAGGTGTTTGAGCTTCTTGCAGCCCTCAGCATATTCTCAGCCGAAGGTCACTGTCTGGCGCTCGACGCCCTGGATCATTACAAGGCAAGCACTGAAATAAGAAATGTGGCCCAGAATCATTTGTCACAATAAACTGCTTTAAAACCCACCCTAAACTGTTTCAGGTTGGTTGCATGCGCAAGTGTTCTGACCATCTTTGATTTGCACCCATCAGGGTTTGAAGGCACGTCAGTATCGTTTCAGCGTGATCATGCACGAGCTGCAGGCCACGGATAACGTCCCATACATGGTCACGCTGCTCAGTGTCATCAACGCGCTCATCTTCAGTACAGACGACCTGAGACAGAGAGATAAAATAAGAAAGGAGTTTATCGGTAAGTCCTCGTTTGATCGAGGTGGTGCTGATCTAAATTCTCAACGGGAAAAGCGGGACATCAGCGGGCGTTTGGCTGCAAATTTCTTTGTCACTGGGTCTTGGCTAAGAATAGTTTGAATGGCCTCATTCTCACTAAGACACAACGCCTGTGAACGAAACGTGGGAATCGTTGTGGGAATCTTAAGCATCACTTTGAGACAATAAAACTGTCTGAATGAAATTGTCTTTAGAGCCTGTTCCAAAATATGTTCATGTGAAACAGCTGGATTTGAACCTGGGACCTTCATGCCAAGAAGACTCTGTGTAACCACTGAGCTACAGATGCACAGCTTTAACAGGTTGGCAGCTGTAGGATGATGTCAGCTCCCACCACCTGAAAGCAATCAACCATCTGATTAGCCACACCTCTTTTGTGATTGCACACCTGTGCCTTCCTGATTTTGACTACAAACAAACTTACTGCTGTGACCAAAAGGATTTTTTTTTAGTACAGAAAGCTAAAAACTAAATATTCAATCTGTAATTCATTGTCTTTGACGTCGCAGGCCTCCAGCTGCTTGACATCCTGCCGAAATTAAGGTACGTTTTTGTTTGTGTGGTGTGCATGTTTGATTCCCTAGCTCTTGTAAGTTACGCAATAAAGTTAGTTTTAGAGGAGACACCTAAAGCCCAGAAGTCATGCAAGATAAGAGTTTATCTTGCATAGCTGATCAACTATGGCATTAAACTAAAGGCTTTAAATTCCTTGAAGGAATTGTTTGACTCAAACCTCGTAAATGCCAAAATGCATGTGAGCTTGTGAGATGTTTGTGTAAAGAGAATTTATTGAGGATGACCTGGGTAAAAAATAATTTAAGCAGTAATAAGGACAAAGTTTCTACTCAGTCATTTTTAATTTGTCTCCAGGGAGCAGGAGGACGAAGACTTGATAATTCAGTGTGAAGCTTTCGAGGAGGCGATGGCGGAGGATGAGGAGGAGCTGCTGCGAGTGTATGGAGGGATTGACATGAGCGATCACCAGGAGGTTTTCACCGCACTCTTCAACAAGGTGAGCAGACCGCCGGGATGGCTGCAGCGAAGAGCTGAGACTGTTAAGTAGAGGCTCAAGCAGGACGGAGATTAATGTAGATTCCTGCATGAGGGTTATCCAATTAGAGTAATGTGTGTGCAGGTGAGCAGCTCTCCAGCTTCCCTCCAGCTACTGTCCATCCTGCAGACAATGATGGTGCTCGGACCGGTCCGCACAGACATCTGGCTGGCTCTTGAGGCTATCACTAACAGAGCCATACTCCTCGCCCAGGACTGTGAGTCAGCACTACAAAAGCTAAACGAAATGCATTTAGTCGGGACGACACTCAAGAGGCTAACGGCTAAATGATTAATGTGTGAAGGGGAGATTATCCCGGCAAATGGATTCAAGTGGGCAATTAAAGCGAGGCGGGGAGTAACGGGGCCCCTGAAAGCTTTGATGCAGAGTGGGCATACCGATTTTAAATGTTTGTGTGTTGTGCGCTTCTGTGCTGCAGCTCAGATGGAGTCCTGCGAGAAGATCCTGCAGCGGCTGATGCTTTTCAAACGGAGGAGCAGCAGCTTCGTGTCGGGTCGCCACGATGTCGACGAGCTCGTGGTGAAGGTGGACAAGGCCGTGCAGACTGACCTGCACAGACGAGACGAAGACAAGCCGGACATGGTCACTCGGAAGTTACCGTGTGCCCCACCTCCACCACCTCCTCCACCACTACCTGGAGGGCTTGGCAGTCCCCCACCACCTCCTCCTCCACCATTACCAGGAGGGTTTGGCAGTCCCCCACCACCACCTCCTCCACCATTACCAGGAGGGTTTGGCAGTCCCCCACCACCTCCGCCACCTCCTCTAATGCCTGGAATGTCTGCCCCGCCTCCTCCACCACCATTACCAGGGATGGGGGGTGCACCACCGCCACCTCCACTCTTACCTGGGATGCTTCCTCCACCACCTCCTCCCCCTGGCTTGATGGTGGCTCAGAGCGCCCAGGCGCTGGACTCCTGCACGCCGGGGAAGCCGAGCAGATGTCCCACTCTGAAGATGAAGAAGCTCAACTGGCAGAAACTCCGTCGAGTTTCAGGCGAGTGGGGGTGCACGTTGGTGTAAATGTCCAGGTCATCTTCCCAACAGCACATTCTCTACCCTTGAAAAAGATTAAGAAGCAAATGAGATCAGACTTTTCAGGTGAAATCTAAGAATAAATGTGCCAAAACAAATGTAATTTATTTATTTTTTTCCTGCCTAAAACGTGAATTTGACGTCAAGATAACTAAAACAAAAATCTGCATTCCAACTTTTGTTTTCAGAAATTACATGTAGGTCTGTTGCATAACGTGGATCAAAAACCCAAATCTTTATTTGAGCAATATTATGGAAACCTAAAGTCCAATAATAATAATAATAATGATTATAAATAATAGGAGTCAGTTTAACTGAATGAGTCATTAAATCATGTGAACACTCAAATATGTTATCTAATAGAAATAAGAGGCCCTTCGGTTTTTAAACAAATTTTTTTTTATTTAAAGTAAAATGCTTATTTACAGAAGAGGATTAGGGCCCTTGTACAATATTTTATTTTTCTTAATTCTGAGAAAAAAGTCAGAATTCTGAGATTAAATTTAGAATTCAGAGAATATAAAGTCACAATTTTAAGATAGCAAATGGGGATAGGGTGTGCTGCTCAGACGCCACACATGTTAAATGACTGGGGATCTATAAGCAGAGACTTAACAGTATTTTATTTTTTTTTTTTTTATTTTTCAATTTAAAACCCCCCCCCCCCCCCCCAACCTGCAGCTTAATGAAGTCCAGAAACTTTTTCATGCTGCTTTTTGTCAAACATCTTCAGGTTTTCCCTGCAGCTTCTTTCAGTTTAGTTTTTTGGGTGGATTTCCTTCAAAATCCTTCTTGGCAGCCGAACAGCAGCTCAGTGGTGTTTGTCTGGAGAAAAACCTTTCACTTCTTACCTCATTGTTTTTTGTGTATCTTTTTGTATAAATATCCTAACATCTGCTTACTCAAATAAGCCACACTGAGGACACGAAAAGATTTTTAACTGGTCTTTTACTTGAAAGGGTAGATGGACACGATGAAGCTTTCACAGACGTACAAAAGTTACATGCTTTGAGCACCGTCAGAGAGAATCTGCACCGGACAGTGAAGCAGGAAGTGCTTTATAATGCACGCTTATCAGACAGAGGCGAGTTCAAGACGACCTCGGCTTTCCAGCTTAAAGACGAGAAGTTTATCAGGTGCTTCTCTGTGCACCTGCAGGCTCCTCTCTGAGCAGACAAGACTCTACTTCACATGCATGGTTCAACATTAATTGAACATTGGTGATTAAACATCCATAACCTTTATCTAAATTCCCTTGATGCTGTCAAACACAAACTGCTTCACAGGTAGTTTTGCTCACCTAAAAGTTTATAGAGATTTTATTTGGCTTATTTGTATGTGCGTAGCTAGAAATGTGAAATGCCGACTGTTTATATAATTCTGGGGGTTGTATAGTATTTCCTGGTCAGTTTAATATAAAATATATATTCGTTGAAATGAGAGCCGATACTAGACTTGGTTTCTGCGTAGCGATTGGATGAAAATGTAGGAATAATACGCGGCAGCGTTTTAACAATGGGTGTTCAATTTGCACTAAAGTCAAACACCACTTGTCTCAGTTTTCATCCAAAATGGATTTCTACAAGCTCATAGGTTTTTTTGTTTTTTTTTCTTCTTGTGAATGCAGATGGCCAGTCCATGTGGGCCTCGGTTCAGAAAGAAATGCCTCCTCACGAGCCAAACTACAGCAGCATCGAGGAGCTGTTCTGCCTCCCAGTGATCGAGCCCAAAGAGAAGGGGGCCGCTACTCCTGCCAAGAAGGAGCCCAAAGAGGTGTGATGGGTCAACAAAACAAACGTACCCAGCTGATCAACAAATCTTAACGTTGCCTTTGTTTTTGTTTTTTGCAGATAACGTTCATTGACCCGAAAAAAAACTTGAATATGAACATATTTCTGAAACAGTTCAAATGGTGAGCCATAATCTCAACCTGTTGGTCCATTTCAGGGGTCTGCAACATTTACCATCAAGAGCCATTTATTCCCCTTTGTTCACTAAACTAAGTGCCCAGAGCTGCTAAACCTGCTACAATTGTCATAATCAACTGGTGGCCCATGGGCCACTTTGAGTTTGTTGGAGGGTGCTTTTCTGGCCAGTAGGGGTGACATTATAAAGCTGAAAATATCTAATGATTTTTAACATTTGTTGACATTTTTTACATTTTACGACAAAATAGGACATTATTGTAAAGAAAGAAAAATATAGTTTTGCCCAATTTAAAAACAAACATTGAACTATGCAGCTTTTTCACTTTATGCTTTATTTCGTAATCGTAGTATGTTTAACTCCTTGTATTAGTTCTAGTATTCACATATTTGCAAAGGAAATGACAAAACTGCTAAAACTAGCCCTTTTTGTCGTGCTAAGAATCAATAAAATTAACAAGTTTAGTTTTGGTCAAAGCTTGAAAGGGCCTCTGCAGAGGAACCAAAGGAGCCGCATGTGGCTCCAGAGCCGCAGCTTGAAGAACCCTGGTCTACTTTAACTCGTAAGTTGTTTTTTGTCTTCTTTGTCCAGCAAAAATGAGGAGTTTGTTGCCATGATCCAGAAGGGAGATCGCAGAAAGTTTGATGTAGAGGCACTAAAACAACTTCTTAAGCTCCTGCCGGAGAAGCATGAGGTTTGTGTAATACTTTGATACTCCTACTGACTCCTGACCATAAAAAATGTTATTGCTTGTCCTTTTTTGGTGCAGATTGAAAATTTGAAGTCTTTCCAAGGGGAGAAAGACAAGTTGGCGAATGTAGACCGTTTCTACACTTCCCTCTTGACTATTCCATGGTACCTTCTTTATTTCTGCCCTGAATGTTCCATGTCTGTATTATGTGCTTATTTACCATCTTGCTGCTTCTCTCAGCTATCGGCTAAGAATTGAATGCATGTTGTTGTGCGAGGAGACAACGTCAGTGTTGGAGATGCTTAGACCCAAAGTGAGGCTGGTGGAGGAGGCTTGCCAATGTAAGTAAACCACCTGTGCACATCTAAGTCATGCCTTTTTTTTTGTGTATTTGAATTAACCCGATGGAAAACGTTTCCCAGCTCTCAGAACGAGCCCACTACTGCCGAGCTTCTGCAGACTCATCCTCGATGTTGGAAATTTTCTCAATTATGTAAGAACCTCTTTGCATTATTTATGGTTTTTAATTAAGCTGACATTTAGCTGCAGTTTGTGTATTTAATCATCTGCTTTTCAGGGGAGCCACACAGGGAATGCTGAGGGGTTCAAGATCAGCTCTCTGCTGAAGCTCACAGAGACGAAGGCCAACAAGAGCCGCATCACGCTGCTCCATCACATCCTGGAGGTATTCAAACTGCCTAACAGCTGCCATCATTTTTATTATTTTTTGTACTCTCCATTTCCAGTCATGAATCTGTTATAATTACCAAAGCTGTGATTTTTATTTTGCAAAGGAAGCGGAGGCAAACCACCCGGAGCTGTTGGCTCTGCCTGATGATATACAGATATGTGAAAAAGCAGCAGGGTAAAGGCATTTTTTCTTATTTGCTTGTTTCTTTATACCGTATTTTTCACTGTACATGTTGCACCGCCCTAGAAGTCACATCAGTCCAAATATGTCTAATAAAGTGAAAAAAATCCATAAATAAGTTGCTTCGCCAGATAAGTCGCATCTATTGTGCATCACTGCTGATAACCTGGAAATGTGGGCCAGTGTTGTGCCAAAAATGGATTGGCTGCCAAATGGCGGCCGCGTGAGTGTGCACGGGAGGACTTTAACAAGAATTTAACAAGATTAACACTTTAAAACGATTAGTTTGCTTGAAATTATAGTAAAGCTGTGTCTCAGTCCAACTTTTGCTTAATAAGTGCGCTTTGGTCAAATCAGCTGCATTTCAAAAGCCGATACGCAGAACTAGGCCCGTGCACGGAAGGACTCGCTGTGCATTTCGTCGAAATTTAACAAGATAAGCACCTAAAACAATTTGCTCGCCATTATAACAAAGGTGTGTCTCAGTTGAACTTTTCTTTAATAAATGCACTTCAGTGGTTAAATTAGCTGCATTTCGTTGGGGTGGTGCAGCGAAATGAAGCTGATTTGACGGTTGCTCCAAGCGAACTGGACCAAGGTGGCTTACAAGTGGCAAGCAGATTGTCATCAATAGCCACTTTTACCTATTACATGACACAACGGCATGCCAGACTACTCAAGTGCCATGTAGCGTCTGAAAATGGTATTGTTCAATATTCAGTCAGAATGAATGAAAACGGTCATATCTCAGCGAAAAATTGGTTTACCGGTATAAACATGAAGGGAAAAAATCCATAAATACATTGCTTCGGTGTATAAGTTGCAGGGTATGTAAATTATGTAAAAAAAACTGTGACTTATAGGGCGAAAAATATGGTACTAGTCCTTAATAGATCTATAAGATGAATAACCTTTTTTTTTTTTTTTTTTATTCTCAGAGTCAATCTGGACTCTATTCAGTCAGAAATCAGCACTTTGCTAAAACAGCTGAATGAGACCATTAAGAAAATGTCCAACTCTGAGGACGAGGTGAAAGAGCAGTACGCAGAAATTCTTGAGGTAAGAGGTCAAACTCTTCCTCCAAATAAAAGCAAGAGTGAACTTGATGCTGTTTTTAGCAGCTGGTTCATTTCCTGAATGCCTCCTCTGTTCTGCAGGAAAACCAAAAAGCGTGTCAAGCTTTAAGTAAAAGATTCGTTGAGATTGAGAAGAAGAAGAGCGATCTGGCCGACTACTTATGCGAGGACGTGAATCAGCTGTCGCTCGAGGAGCTCCTCGGAACCATCAAGACTTTCCGAGAACTTTTCGTCAAGGCGCTGAAGGTTAGGGAGGACACTTTATTTGTCAGGTTAGGACGACTCATTCATGGCTGAATGCACGACGCAGTCGAGGCTGTGTGGGAGTTGATTTTTTTTTTGTAATACGTGTATCAATAGACAGAAGGAGGTTGTTTCCACCCAAATAAGATGAGACAAATTGCCTTTAATATTTTATATTGTGGCAGTGATGTGTTTTCTTTCATAAAAGGAAAACAAAATGAGAAAAGAACAAGCAGCCAAGGCTGAGAAGAGAAAAAAGCAGCTGGCAGAAGAGGAGGCCAAGAGACAGAAAGGAGAAAATGGAAAAATAAGTAAGTTCAAAGCCATGTACGAAACATCCTGAATAAAATCTCACTGTTGCATGTTTATGAAGACACTTTATTCCTTTTTTTTTTTTTTTTTCAGTCAAGAAAGGCATTATGCCCCAAAACGATGGCTGTATCATCGATCACCTGCTGGCGGATATCAGGAAAGGTTTCAGCCTGAGAAAGACCCGGCCAAGGTGCGATTCGGAAAACCTCCCTTCTAGTGAAATGCGTAGAGATACCTGCCCACCTGGTAAGGACAAGCGATGGCGGTCTCCATCTGCAGCTCCTAGCTCCGTCCCTGAACCAAAATGCAAGCCACAAACCTGCCCTGTAGGATTGTTTGTGCTTCTTCACCATCTTGTTTTGTTCCTACCGCTAAAATTGTTTTTCACCTTGCAAGCTTTGTGATGTTGCTTTGTAGATTGTAGTTAAATCTATAAATGCATGTACCTCAGTTGGTACGTTTTGCGTCTCTCTCTCCCCCCCTCCAGAGTCAAATGTGAAGTCTGTGGACGAAAAAAACGCCGAAGCGGACACCACTTCCGCTCCCTCCAAACCACAGAAAGAGGATCGCCAGCGTCTCGTAGGCGAAGTGAATGGGTTCAGCAGCCCGTCAGAAGAGACTACGCCAGATCAACGGCTCACTGTGGCACAAAGTGGGACGGCTGCGCCCCCCAACACCCCCGCAGAAGAGCCAGCCACAGTGACGCGGGTGCCCCTGGACAGACCTGTGCAGCTACAGGATGGTCACCCAGAGACGCCTGCAGCATTAAGATCAGATGAGACGCCGCCTCAGTCTGTGGGGCAGGTTCCACCTTCTCTGTCCACAAATGGCTTCTCTTTAGACTCAACAGACACTAGTGTCCTCAGTCCATCATCGCTGTCGGACTCGGACCAGGCAGAGGACACGGTGGGCTCGTCCAGCCTGGTGTCTGAGAAGGCGACACCTGAAGAATCTGGAAACTTCACCCAAGAAAGTTCATCTGACACAGACTTTAATGTGAAACACAGCAGTGTAACGGAAGACAAAGAGTTATGCCACGAGAAAAGCTTTATATCAGAAGTGGTGGGACAAGACGTGACCGACGACGGACAATGTGTGATTGTGAGAACGAGTGAAGGTTTGAGTGACAGACATTCAGAAGCTAAAGCCGGTGTGGTTCAGTTCGATGAAGGCATCACTAAGTGCGATGTCCAAGATGAGCCAGAAGATGTGCCACCAGCCTCCGAAGCCATGTCTCCTCTTAAACTCGAACCAAAGAAATCGCTCAAGCTCTTTAAGCGAAACAAAAAGAGCAATCCAGGTAATCTAAACATTCACTCAAATAAAGGTTTTTGGAATGCTAAGCTCTTGTTTGCTAAAGGGAAACCAGTGTTTGCTCTGATTTTCTTGCAGCTAATTTTAATGTATTGTTTGTTTTGGATTTTATAAACTTTTCTCTTATGCATGAAAACGTGCATTTTAATGCAAATACGATGTTCAGTCCTTGATTTGTAGATTCTGATGCAGTGGATTTAACTCTGTGGTCAGTCTGTTTGAATGTTCTTGTTTCTGATTCTCTGAAACGCAAGGTAACAGTGGGAAAGGACATAAACATAAAACGGGCTGTGTGTTGCAGTGAGGTAGGTGGGAGTGGGAAATATCGTGACAGACCCGATCGTCGTCAGAGCTTTGTGCCAATAACGCATCATCTGTTGGTCTAACTGAAATCTGGATTTCATTTGTCTGTGTTCGACTCTAACGCTTGCTCTCAAACTTTCTCCAAAAATCAGTTATCATGCTGAACTTTGTCTTTTCACACTAATCAAACCAGGTGGAAGCAAAATCCGCACTCCCACGCAAAGCACGTAATCCAGTTCTAATCTCAGCCTTGCAGTTTGTGAAGTCATTGTGGACTGAGCTGTGCCATGAAATCCACCACTTTTGTGTCCTGTTCATATTTACTTGTCTGCCGATGGGACTGTTTGTTTAATCATCCAACAGTCTCGTGTGCTTCCTGTAAACTTCGCTTGTTACTCGATGAACGCCGACGCCAAATGAAATGTCTCGTCTCTAAATGGCGAAAATTATTTTAAAGCTAATTTATTTTCAAGTGTTTTATCTGTGAATACAATTTTAATAAAACAATAAAGTATTTTTATACAATTTTCTTTGATTCTGCTCGTTCATTCGTTTTTGCATTTGTTTCTCTCTTTAGGCGACTCCAGAAAAAGGAAAGCGCGAGGAAAAAGAAAATGTTAACCATGTGCTAATGGGAGTTCTGAACTGGAAAGACTTATTTTTGTGGGAAAACGCACAAAAACTGACGGAAGACGAAGTTCTGCAGAAGAAAACTCTGATTCAGACCTGGAGTTCTCACGGGATGGATTTCAACTTGTCACTTTATGTAAAATGGTTCTAAAAAAGAAAAAAAAAATGTATTTATATATTTCTATGTTTGTATCATTGTAAAAAGTGAATTGTGTTTTTGCTATGAGTTCTGGTTAACTAGCAACACCCATAAGGGTGAAAGTATTTGCAAGATATTTACCTAATCAAACCTGCTTGTGTCTTAAATTCTTCTATATGCTATTTATCTACAGAAGGACAAATAATGGGCTGTAACTTTTAATGTTTTATTAAAATTCACTGTACTGTTGACAAGGGTTTTTTAAGCCCTTTTATTGCAGGGTGCATACAAAACATGTCACAATAAATTAAAAAAAATGACTCCTGACTTTACCTCCATGGTTCCCTGTATGAAAATGGTCTCGGATCGTGCAGCTGTGCAGATCACCTGCAAGGTGACTGTCGTGGTCAGAAGTTCACGAGCATCATTTGATATGGGTCGTTTGATCTGTTTGAACCTTTTTTTTTATCCAGAGTGGAACAAATTACTTTAAAATATTGTTTCACAAGTTTTTTTTTTAATGGATTTTCTATAATCGTACACAGGGTCAAAACTATACATACAGGCTTGAATATATATTTACCATAAAGTTTTAAGTAAGGGGTCCCCTTAAAGAGGACTATGGTCCATATCTGGACCTAAATTAAGTCATTTAGATTTGTAAATTTATACTGTATATATAAATAAGACTTTTTATTTACTTGAGCATTTTTCCCACATTTACAGTATTTTAATTTTGATGGCATGAAATTTAAGCAGACCACTGAATTTTTGTTTCATAAAGCCTTAAAGGCTTATTAACACCACCAATGATCTTGACTTCAAGGACTTTGGGCACTGTCCAGAAAAATGGGGAATGTGGCAAAGAGGTGAAAAAGAGTTCAGGCAGGATGGAGTGGATAAGGAAAGGTTTCAGGAGGGATTTGAGACAAAAGGGTGGAAAATAAGACCAAAGAGGAGATGGATGCAGTTAGAGAGGACATGGAGGTGGAGGTACCGACAGCAGACCAAAAGAGAAACCCCTGCTTCAAAATAAATATCTTCAAGATCTTTTTTTGGGGGGGACTGACGAAATGTATTGTTAGAGGAATCAGTCTAGGTTTTCAAACCCAGCACCAACTCTCATGTATGGTGGTGGCAGCATCATGCTGTGTGGTGATTTCTCTGCTCATTTGCCCAAAGGGAACTGAATAACCAGAAAGGAAGTACCTCCAAGTTCTTCACCTTCAAATAACACATACATCTGGACAGAAATGGTTGTTCCAGCAGGACAACCTCAAACCTAAACACTTTGAATTGCATTCCCAATTAAACATCATATAGATCAAGAATCATGTTTGTGCCAGGAAACCAATGATATGAACTCTACCTATTCTGCCAAGAAGAGGACAAATGCCCAGCCAGCTTGTTGATGGATACCAAAAAAAAGAAAAACATGGTGCAGTTTGTAAGGAACATTTCACCACATTTTAGTGGAATGTAAGCTATATGAACCTGGGGATTGGATAATCCACATTGAATCCAAATTCTTTCTTTTTTTTATATCTTTTAAAATGTATGGTGTAAAACTATGCATCCTGGGAAAAGAATATTTTGAAATAATCTTGAAAAACATTCTAATATAGTGATGTGTTAATATTATCTGAAACTTTTATTTTTCCTCAAAGGTTTTAAAGTGATTATTGCAAGGTGAATTCAACAAGTCTCACAATAAGAGCTCACACCACATGAGTTTTCCCTGTGTGAATGCAGTTGTCTCATTCTGATCCTGCAGCTTAGGAGATCACTTGAAAAGGCTCCGTCCCTCTGTGCGTCACCAGCTATGAAGTTACAGATATGGCACTGCCTCTCTTCAAGACAGTCAAGTCTCCTTGAGTCGGGAGGACTAAAGCAAACCTGCCGTCATGTCGCTCAGCCGGTCGTCCAAAGACCAAAAACACACGAATCAACCTGCAGGGACTGGACTGAAGCGGACGCGCGGTGACGCGGGGAGCAGGGTGACGGTGGTGCTCGGTGCGCAGTGGGGAGACGAGGGGAAGGGGAAGGTCGTCGACTTATTGGCAACTGAGGCTGACATTGTCTGCAGGTGTCAGGTAAATGTTTGGATTTTATTCATGATGCGTCTTTGTGATTGTTTTATTCAGACGGGTTTGGACACTTGGCTGACTGGAACGGCACAACGCGTGTTCAGATTGAAAGAGCTCTACTGTAAGAATACTGTAAATTATTTGTACTTAAAACATAAGTCTGTTCTGTACTGTTTGTGACTGATCACTCGAGAGTGACAACTGCGCCAAATGTCACCAATATCCAGCTTGAGTTGTGCGTAAAGTTGCGCGGATTCGCTCCACTTGTCAGACTATTTGAGTCATAAAATGAATACAAGTGACATCCATAACTATTCATCATAAATACCTTAAACTGACCTTAGACAGGTCAGTTTGTTCGAATACACATGACATGCAACACTCCAGAGGTCACACTGAAACCTGTCAGCAGTTGGGCTTTTGCGCTCTTTCCAGGACTTGTACCCTGTGTTCTAAAGGCTGTTACAGCCCCGCCCGCCGAGCTGTGGAGGTCACATTCTCAGGCTGGTTTGATATGTGAGAAGGCCAGTCCAGTCTGGGAGGGGGGGTGAAGCGTGAGAGGGTCCACCAGCAGCAGTCCAGTCTGTTTAACCGGGTGATGGACGCTCCTGGCAGAAGAAAATGCCTCATCACTGTCTCAGGAAAATGAGCTGAGACATGAATTGGAATTTATGGATCATTCCATCTTTCTTTACAGGGAGGTAACAATGCCGGGCACACAGTGGTGGTGGACGGCAAGGAGTATGATTTCCACCTCCTCCCCAGTGGAATCATTAACACTAAATGTACTTCTCTCATCGGTAAAAGCTTCTTATCTTCAGTCTGTACAGTCAGCTTCATCTCTGCTGCATTTATTTCATTACTTTCAAACTTTGCTTTACCTTTTCAGGTAATGGAGTGGTCATACATTTACCTGGATTGTTTGAAGAGGGAGATAAAAATGAGAAGAAAGGTATTTTAATAAAACATGGTGGTAAAGAGGTTTTAGTATAGTTTGAGCTCACTTAGATGTATTTTTTATGCAGGTCTGAAAGGATGGGAGAAGAGGCTGATTGTTTCAGACAGAGCCCACCTTGGTACGTTGAATAACATTTTATATAATTCAAACACGTGTACCTCCTATTAACTTGATTTGAAAAATGAAAATACTGTACATCGTATGTCTCCACAGTCTTTGATTTCCATCAAGTTGTGGATGGCTTGCAAGAGACTGAAAGACAAGCGCAAGAAGGAAAAAAGTAAGTGTCAAATGGTAATCAGCCTCAAACAGACATTAAATTATGTTGAACTTGGTATTAATTTCATGAATTTGTAACACAACAGCATTGGAACGACAAAGAAGGGCATTGGGCCTGCGTACTCCAGCAAAGCGTCTCGGATCGGCCTGCGTGTATGTGACCTCATGGGAGACTTCAATGACTTTTCAACCAGGTATTAAAAAAATGAAGTCAGCGAGTCTAACTCCCATATAAGAGGTCATAAGTTGTGTATTTTTAAAACTCCCTTCAGGTTTAAGAACCTTGTTCTTCATTATCAGTCCATGTATCCATCTTTGAAAGTCGATGCTGATGACCAGCTAAAAAAACTAAAGGTAGGTGTTGAGTTCTTCCTCTTTCTGTAAAGTGTAAGACAATGCACTTCAGTCCAACATGATTTAGCCACACAGCCTATCACGATAACAAATTTTGCTGGGCAATTAATTGTCTCAAAAATCATTGCGATAAACGATTATATTGCTTGAAATTTGACATAATTGGTAATTATTGTCAAATTTAAGAAGAAATGTTGGTTAATTTGTTTTGAGTGTAGTACCTTTTTTTAACCACCGGATGGCGGTATAAGATTGTTTGAACCAAAGGATGGATAGTGAGAGAGCGAGCAGCGTGCCTCTTTAAGAAAAATGGGAGGGAGGCCCCTTGACGTGACATGGGCTGTCTC
Source organism: Nematolebias whitei (assembly GCF_014905685.2). Lineage (NCBI taxonomy): Eukaryota > Metazoa > Chordata > Actinopteri > Cyprinodontiformes > Rivulidae > Nematolebias > Nematolebias whitei. The sequence goes on from NC_056518.1 coordinate 19,556,383, forward strand.
TCCTTCCTGTTTTTCGGTTCTCAAAATGGCGGACGCTCAATGTGGTTTTAGCTCTTTATCATAGCATTTTTCACACAAACCTTTTAATAAAAAAATCAGTAAACAAGTTCTCAGCTTCTTTTTGCAGAGAAAAAACAACTTTTTACATGAAGGCACGGGTTTCAACCGTGAATTTTGGAGCTTCGACAGCTTTGGAGCTTCCCGAGGTCGGCCTGTTAGCGTAGCTCATAGCTTAGCTGCTTTTAATGATCCAAAAATGCGATTATGGATAGTTAAAATTAATTTTAAAGAGAAATTAGGGGTCAGTGAAGAGCATCGGAGTTGAGCCTTCTGTTGTCCAGTGTCTTCAGTAAAAAGAGAGAGACACAAAGAAACAATAAAGCCAATTAATGAAAATGAGGTCGATAATTTTCATTTATCATGCAATTAATTGATTTATTGTTTGTCGCAACCGGCCTAGCCATACGTATCAATTTTCATCCATGGTTTCATGAAGATTTGAGTCAATTTTAACACAGACAATTACTAAATTTGTTGATGAATGAACAAATTTTCATGGTTTGTGCAGGACTATGCAGAGAGATTGCGCCCTATGGTAAGAGACGGGGTCTACTACATGTATGAATCTCTTCACGGACCTCCAAAGAAGATTCTAGTTGAAGGGGCCAATGCTGCTCTGCTTGACATTGACTTTGGTAGAGCTTTATTACAAGCATTTATTGCATTCTTTGACATGGTGCTATTTCAGTTTATTAAATCCTCCTTATTTTTTAGGTACATATCCTTTTGTGACATCATCAAACTGCACTGTGGGAGGGGTGTGCACGGGCCTCGGCATCCCTCCACTCAATATTGGTGATGTGTTCGGTGTAGCCAAGGCCTACACCACCAGAGTGGGAATTGGAGCCTTCCCTACAGAACAACTTAACGTAAGATCTCACCGTTACAGTAAATCATTAGCACATGTTTAAGTTTTCTAAGTCTACAGAAAAGAAGAGTCAAGAAATATTGGGTACATTCAGCCTGGCATGTATGCAGTACAGTTTGTTCTTGTGAGATGAGGACAGATTGTATTCTGACTCAGAACAGCTGTCAAATTTTGTGAGAGACTTGGTCTTTACCTCTTTCCCTGATCACATGTTGCACAGATAAATTTAGGGCCAGATTCTGGGTTCAGGTTATATTTACTGTATGGGTCGGGGTTATGTTACCTGTTGCTGGAACTGACTGCAGAGACAAAGGTCAGGAGGTCACAACTCCCCTCTCAAGCTCTGACACGTCAAGATATCCTGTTTATATTGCTCATTGTTATATGGTTTGTGAAACTGAAATCATTCAAGTCAATGAAGTAACATTTTTTCCTGTTTTTATGCAGGAAGTTGGAGAGTTACTGCAGACGAGGGGTCACGAGGTGGGTGTAACCACAGGAAGGAAGCGGCGTTGCGGCTGGTTGGATCTAGTCATCGTCCGTTACGCTAATATGATTAATGGCTTTACCGCGTGAGTGGCACGTGAAGCTTAAACATGTCATCAATCATCTGTTCTGTGGCTGATGTGTTTAATTTGTGCGCATACATTCTACAACATGAACCAGAACTAACGTTCTGTACGTCAAAAATTTCTCTCACAGCATTGCTTTGACAAAACTTGACATTCTGGATGTGCTGGATGAAATTAAAGTTGGAGTTGCATACAAACTCAATGGGAAGAAAATTCCTCATTTCCCAGGTAATGAAATTGAGACACGTTACTTTGGCTTACAACAGATTTTTTTTTGTAAGATCTAATATTAGCTATGGTTAATGTCCGCCATGCTTTTATTGCAGCCAACATGAATATTTTGCACAAAGTGGAAGTTGAGTATGAGACCTTACCTGGATGGAAGACAGACACATCTGCAGCCAGGAAGTGGAATGATCTCCCAGCCAGAGCACAAAACTACATCCGCTTCATTGAGAACCACACTGGAGTTCCCAGTATGTTTGAAATAAAAAATTATCATTCATATCTAACTCCTCTGCAGATCACACAAAGAAACAAAATGAATAGAAGCACAAGCATGTTGTTATCAGTTTTGATCATGATTTCTACAATTTATTATTACTATTGTGTTTTAATTCTCCGTTTTTTTTTTTCTTTCTAGTCAAGTGGGTTGGTGTTGGAAAGTCCAGAGAGTGCATGATCCAGATGTTCTGAACCAAAACACCACTTGATGAAGAAAAATGTGACACGAGGGGGCATTTTTCCCTCACAAAGACTGTTCTTTTCAAAAGCAAAAAAATATATACGGGTATATAAATATTTATATAACCACTGAGCTGTGTTGACTCCATGTCTTTTGTGGCAGTTTTAAAAAAAGTTTACTCCCAGATGCTAAAAACTGTTTTGATTTCTAAAGCACCTTGTAAGCAGTGATGTGTTTCAAATAGCTTTACTAGACAAAACCCAAACTTACAAGTGAACGTGAAATAAAACCAAGTATAAAACTTAAAAGAATAACCCAACTTGTAGAGTTGATTTGCAAATAGAACTATAATACAAAAAAAACTTTTAAAGCAAGATATATAAAAATGTGTTCAATATAGCCTACTAAAGGTATAAGAGCTTAAACATATTTACACAGATGATGGTTGAGTTAAACGTGCTCGTTCAACATTGTGTTTGTATTTTAGTTTTAAAAACGTCTGCATTTTGAAGATTAAATAAAAAATTAAATCCCTCCAAATTACAGGAATATATTTCCCTTTCAAAACACCTGTAATCCTGTTCAATTTATCAGTCACTTACGGAAGGATGTGAGGAAGAGATCATTCAAGACAGAGTAAAATTAACAAATATTTATTTTAAAAAATCACAGTTCTTGCTTTCTGTTTTTTTTTATTATTATTATTTTTATTTGAAAATTAGATTTACAAACTAGCCATATCTAATTAGTAAATTAGGTTTAATATAGTGTTGATCATTACCCATTTTGATATCTTAAACACATATTTCCAATTTATTTTTATTATAGTGATCATATTTGTACTTATTCTTTAAATCTTTCAAACTACTCATTTTTTATATTAAAATATACGACCCAAAATAATCTACAGTTCCTGAATGCATCTCGAAAATGTTGAATATATCACGTGACAATATGCAGTTCTCTGATTGGCTCTTATGGTCACGTGGTAGTGGTGCTGTTTGTGATTGGCTACATTTCGTCCTCCTTTTACTTTTTCCCGCAACAAACATCCCTTGAAGTTCTTCGGAGCACGGGGCAGCACTTTTAGCATCTAAAATGCCCAAACGAACTTGTCCTTTTCCCGAAACGTTTTCCTCCCAATATAAATTACATCTTGGACAACACGAATTGAACAAATATGGCGTGTTTGGGAACAAAAACAGACAAGAAATATACGGTAAGTGAGCGGCTGTGGTTCATGTGGTGTTAGCTGCTAGTGTTAGCTTCGATGTTATGCGCAGTTTGCTTGTTGACTTAGCATTGGTAGCAGTTGTTGAACACAAAGTCTCTTTTTGCAACTCTGAAAGACTTGTTTTCCCCTTTTTATTGTATTGTTTAAATCGTTTGTAAGAATAAGCATCTCTTAAATCTTATGTACGTGTAGTTTAAATAAATGAAACTCATTTATCCCTAATTCGTTTTAAAGTGTTGACATTTCTGTCACTGTTTTAAGTTATTAAAGCATAGGCTTCAAAGTAATGCATGTCATTCAGTAGGTGGGCGTCCCTGGGGGAGGTCAGGTGACATAATGTCACACATCACTGACTTTTTTTCTTCTTCTTCTCAGATAAGACACAGAACTTGCTTTTCAACGGCGCCAAAGCTGCAATGGACAAAATAGGGACAGGAGAGGAGACATGCCCAGATTCACAACTCGGTGGACATCCGTCTGCATGCAGTCAAACTCTTCTGAGAGGACAGACACTCATTGGACATGATGGGAGGCTTACGAGAACAAGTGCTGCACAACAAGGTCTGACTGAACTGAGTCAGGGTAAATATATCTTTAATTAACAAGGAAAGACACAGTGAAAATCCACTAGTCTACAAATATTTTGTCGCCTGTGATCATTTTTCTTTTTCCAACAATTTTTCAAGAACAGCCACCAGTTTCCTAAATTTAATTAACATCTTACTTGATGTAAGTAAAATATAAGTGACATCATGCTTGAGCAAGATTAGACTATAACGCTCATCTTTTAGATTACATTTAAACTTTGATTATGCTGTCAGTAATAGGCACCTTAAATAAGTATATAAGCTTTTTATTCATATTTATATCGTTTACATGTGAAATGGCACCCAGCTACTAAAATTAAAAACTTGGTAAAAAAAAAAAATTACATTTAAAATTCAGGCATGATTTTAGTTCTTTCCACTGCAGTTGCTGTTGTGAAAACTTTATTCCAGTACATTTGTTGGTTTATTAAAATATGACATCGAAAGCGCATCTGACTGGTGCTTTTTAAAGAAAGTTTTATTTGCCAAGATAGTAAATTATCTGCTTAAGTATATATTTTCTATATGTATGCATACATAATGCTTGATTTTGTGCAAATGAAGAAATGCTAAATTCATAAAACTGCAATATTAACACACTTTTTTGCACACATAAATCAACAATAATACAATTAAACATCCAGAAAATGTACAAAGTACATTAAAATAAATCATTACCATGTATTAGTTGCTTACCATTTGAATAACCTTAATTTAGTCTTACTATATATCCTATAAAAAGGGAAGTTAGATTATTATTATTATTTACACAGCTGTATTTATTAAGTTAATTTAATTCAGATTTATTTATTTGCAAACAATAATCTCTTAAAAACTCTATTTTAAAATTTACTGCTACACATGAAATTGTGGGTTTAATAAAACTGATGCTTTGGAACATTTCTTTTTGAAGAGTAGTCAGGAAAATGATCAGGAAATAACATTTCTTCTTAGAAACTTATCCCAAATTGTTAGTGACGTATTTGCCTTTACCAGTAGATGTCAGGCTTGTCACAGATTTGTGGACTTTTGTTGTTACTTTTAAGTTTTTGTTGCTTTGCTGAAGGCCTCTGGATACATCTTCTTTTTTGTTAGGTGCACAGGTGGCCCCCACATGCTGCTGCGTGTGTCAGAAAAACCAGGGCTCCAGGACACGGTGTTCCCAGTGTGACAGACTCGTCTGCTCCTCTTGTACCCGACACTGTTCCAGCTGCTCGAGCCTCTGCTGCTCCGTCTGCACCATCGTAGAGTAAGTCACATTTTGGGGCTTCTCGCTAACTCAGCCTCCAAGAACGCTGTTTTAAATAACCATCCCTGCATCAGTTGAAGGTGACGACATCAATTTACAAACAAGGTTTTGAGCAAATCCGATTAGATTAATTTATTTCAAGAGCGTGCCTTGTCTACTCATGGGTTGTAAACTGATTGTTCTCCACAAGATGTAGCTCTTTTGCTCGTGCTTTAATTGACTTCAAATACATACCTGCAAACATATTTCCCTTTTTATTGTAAAAGATCTTATTAAAAACAACAAAAATAATTTATAATTTCAGCAGAAATGCTGAAAACAAAGGCAATCTAGGAAAATGAAGCATAAACACTTCCAAATTACACACTGTAGTTATAGCTACTGACAGAAGAGGGAAACAAACACACATAGCAGCTTACATTTAACCTAAAATTTAGCCTTTAGTTATAATTTATTATCTTATTTGATCTCATTACTTTTATACTGTCGCCACTGATCAGTCCAAATGGTTGTGGTTCAGTGTAGCTCTTATTTTAATGTTAGCTTTGAAAAGCAAGTGTTGAGGATAAAGCTTCAAAATAATTTAGAATTCCTCATTCTTAGGATTTCATGAATGTGTTTTTATAATGTTAAAGTGAGATTTGGTTGTAAGATGACAGCGTTTGTGTGTTTTTGTGGTTATTTTTTCCACTCGCTGTGAGGCGTGGTGCTGACATGTTTCTGTTACTCTAGAAAAAAAAAATCACTTCTAGATATTAAACCTAATGTTTTGACTTTGTTCCACAGTTACAGCGGGCGATACGATGAAGTACTGTGCTGCAGCTGTTCAACATAAAAACGAAGGGATCTGGAGAAAGTTGCCTTGTATGAAATATTTCCAGGACTACATTTTATTCTTGTTTTTTTTTTTTTTTTATCTGATTCAGATCTTGTATATACATTTATTCCCAAAATAAACTTGAACCCTTTTTATATGAAGCTTAATTTTTAGTGTATTTCATTTTATTTCCTGTGTTGCATATACAAGAACTGACCTGGAAGCCCACTTATCATTTTGTTCTAGATTCAAACCGCAGCAGGTGGCAGCACACTTCATCAGTTACTGGGTTGAGAGATAATGGGCTGTAATCAGATTTGGCATCCTCACTTCGTTCCTTAGCGGTCGAGTAAATTTCACTTTGCTCAAGAAGAAACTGCTCCAGCGTTAAAAGTTTCTAAGTTCTGTCTCGGCTTCAGGACGATAATGAAATTCTAATCCAGCTCTTCTGGACTGACCTTGAGCATTTATCAAATGTATTTATTGCAGCCACCAGAGGTTGAACAGGACCAGAGCTTAGCAGCAGACAGTTTGGCTACAGCTATCCCTGCTGGACACGACCTTGTAGTGTAATCACGTCTTAATGTTTGCTGATGTTCGTCAGTGCTGACGGCCTGTTCCAGGGTCAGATATTAGACACTGAAAAACACTTCTCTGTGGCATTTGTTTGAAATCAGTCACGTGACGCCATGTAGTGGATACTGGCTTGGACGAGTGCGTTTCGCGGAGCTTATTGCAAATGTCCCTGCGAGCTGCGGAGTCACATCGCTTGCTCAGCGGGCCAGTTGTGGCTCCGGTCTTCGGGGAGCTCTTGCAGTTGGTGTCCGAGGGGGCACCGCTTGATTTCTGGCTGAGTGAGCAGACAGCTGCTGGCGAGCCAGGCGTCAAGTTGTCTGCACATTTCTTGATAAGACTTTAAGGAACACGGATGAACTTGAAAGGAAGACCGTCAAATTTTGAGTCTGCGTTCAATTGAACATTAAAATATATATATCTACTCAACCAAAACTTATCAGTGTGATTAGAGATCAACTCGGATTTGTCGTTTTTTAAATTTCCTACATGTCAAAGACTCACCTTTCTGTCTTCATTGGGTGAATGCTGAGTCAGCATTTAAACAATTTACTGTTTGTTTTTGCAAAAAAAAAACTTACAATAAACATTTTTACATTCTATTATTTTAGCCATCATGCATTCAGCTTATTCAGATGAGTTCTATGACTTGTTTTTTTCTAACTTTTATACTTTTTCAAAATATTTAACCTAATTTATAAATGAAATTACAAATTAAGATCTCCAGTTCCTTCAAAACATTGTTCTCTTTAAATTTGGCGTCAGCAGACTTGCTTGTTTTTAGCTACTATTCTGCTACTCGTCGGTTTTATCTAGCTGTTTACTACCTTTGGCTACCATTCTGCTTTGTGTTAGCCTTTGGCTGCTTCATCTTTTGCCTTTGGTTCTGCTACATTCGTGTTAGTGGTGGCGCAGAGGCTAGAGATGGGCCTGTGATCAGGAAGCCGCAGGCTCAACTCCCTGGACTGACGGCATCAAAATGTGGGTGTAAAAGGCGAAACGCCCACACCTGCCTCCACCCTTATTTGCCCCACCCCATCCCCCTGAGCAAGGCCCTCAACCCCATCCACTCCCAAACAAGTCTCTTGAAAATGAGCTCTCATGACTCAATGAGACTTCCTGTATAAATAAAGGGTAAATAAAATATGTTTAACCTTTTATTTTCAGCTTTTAGCTAGCTTTTTGCTACTCCTGATTTTTTTTAGCTACTGCTCTGCTACTTTTAGGTGTTACTTAGCATTTTGCTAAGCCTTTGAATTCTTTTAACCAGCTTTTTGTGCTTTTTTTGGCTTTTAGCTCTCGTTCTGCTTTCAGCTTCTTCAGCAGCCGTTCGGCGTTTTCACAGAAAATGCAGTTTTTCTAGTTCCCTCATGATGACTTCATATGCCTTCAAAACAAGATTACAGCTGTTAGTTTTTTCAGCACATCCTCACCCATTGCACCAAAAGGTCAGCGTTTCCTTACTATAGGAAGACTCCATCTACTCTAGTGCTGGGAGGAGGTGGGGGGCCTCATAATCCTCCCCCCCACACACACACAGCAGACAGCACGTGGCTTTGTCTTTGGCCCATTCTTTTGGGTGCCAGCTGTGGTCTGAGCGTGGCGAGCGTCAAACGGAGTGATGCTGCTGCTATAAATATGCGTGGACGAGCGTGAGTAAGTGACAGCTGTACAGTGGACCAAGGACACGCTGTCTTGGCACCGTCGGGGCGAGCCGGGCCAAAAAAGGCAAAGGCAGTGTGAGAGAACCCTAACTGAGAAAGATTTAGGCGTTTGAACTAATTATCACCCAAAGAGGATTTTTTTTTTGATTGTTTCCTGAGTGTTTGTTTGAAACCTTAACGTAATTTACTGTGACATTTTCTAAAAAAAAAATCTAATGTTAAAGTTAATATATTTAGACAAAAAGTTCACATTTCTTCTTCAGGATATAGATTTTCCTGAAAGTCAAAATAATGGCTCCTCTGCAAACTAATTGGATGATAACAATATGCATGTGTAAGAGAGAAGAGGGGGGAGGAAGCAGAAGAAGTACCCTTGTGTGTGTGTGTGTGTGCTCGTGTTTGTGTGCCCTTTTCAAGTGTGACCACCTGTCTTTTGTTAAGAAAGAAATAAATAAACACAGGCCACACCAGCTGTCCCTGGCAGGCCGTCCCCGCAGAGGTCAAGGGCTCCCACCGCTGGCCTTGTTGAGGTGCTGGACACTTCCAACTTTCCTCTCAACTTCTCCCAAGTACCTCTGAACACACACACAAAGCCCTCGCTGCCAAATGAGCCCGGCTTTGAGCCTGAGAGAAGAATGTTTTATTACTGAACATATCCCGGCTCGTCACCCTGCAGCTAAGCCCTATCACATGGCCCCTGCTTTCCATGTGAATGTGTTGCTTCATAAGAAGCACACACACCAGGAAGTTTCTGGATCCCTCATGAAGCAGATGTGAGATGTAGACGGGGAGCGCTCCAGGGCCTGTTTACAGTGACATGTCTGCAGCACCGAGGAGGGCCCGTATTTACAGTGCCGTATAAGCCGGCTGGGGCTGTTCGGGGTGGTTCTGAATGATCTTGGGAGGACATTGTTTTCTTTATGTCGGCCAGCGCCGCCGTGTCGTCTGTTTGTGCAGAAAAGTGCGTGCTGTGGGGAGCTGGGCCAGACAATAGCCTGGCTGAGCTACTACCAATGCGCACAATGGAGTGGTGGGATGAGGCTGAGGTTTGGGGGCCTGTGGTTTGGAGGGGTGGGGAGGTGGATGCTGCCCTTGTCTATAACGTGGCGTTCCCAGAGCAGGGGGGGAACTGGGATTTGGGGGGAGGGTGGTGGGAACCAGCGCACATCCCGATTGGGATCACGTAGCAAAGCAGCTGGATTTCTTTCATGGTGCAGCGGGGAAATAATTAAAAGACTTTGCTGTTGAAAATGTCCAGTGGATTGGCATGAAGCTCCTCAATTAGACACACGTTTGGTCTGTGTGTGTGTGTTAACATACAAGTAACATGCAGTCTGCTCAGGCTAATTTACTCTGGTTAAAATGGAAGAAAAAAAAAAAACATACAGTCAATTTTTGCCTTTTGAGACACGACAGAGTTGAATATATTTTGGTCGAACCTTTAAAAAAAACATTAAAATCTCACGTGATGTCATGCTCAGAGTACATTTTGCACATGACTCTCAGCTACCACATACAGTGAGGAAAATAAGTATTTGAACACCCTGCGACTTTGCAAGTTCTCCCACTTAGAAATCATGGAGGAGTCTGAAATTTTCAACTCAGGTGCATGTCCACTGTGAGAGACATAATCTAAAAAAAAAATAAAATCCGGAAATCACAATGTATGATTTTTAAATAGTTTATTTGTGTGTTACTGCTGCAAATAAGTATTTGAACAGCTGCCAAACAGCAACAATTCTGGCCCTCAAAGACCTGTTAGTCCGTCTCTAAAAAGTCCACCTCCACTCCACTGATTATTCTAAATTAGAAGCACCTGTTTGAGGTTGTAGCTGCATAAAGACACCTGTCCACCTCACACAATCAGTAAGACTCCAACTACTAACATGGCTAAGACCAAAGAGCTGTCCAAAGACACCAGAGACAAAATTGTAGACCCCCACAAGGCTGGAAAGGGCTACGGGGCAATTGCCGAGCAGCTTGGTGAAAAATTATCAAGTGTTGGAGCAATTATTAGAAAAATAGAAGAAGCTAAACATGACTGTCAATCTCCCTCGGACTGGGGCTCCATGCATTATCTCACCTCGTGGCATATCAATGATCCTAAGAAGGGTGAGGAATCAGCCCAGAACTACACGGGAGGAGCTGGTCCATGACCTGAAGAGAGCTGGCACCACTGTTTCCAAGGTTACTGTGATGTCATAGTTTAAAATCATGCATGGCACGGAAGGTTCCCCTGCTTTAATCAGCACACGTCCAGACCCGTCAAGTTTGTCCATGACCATTTGGATGATCTAGAGGAGTCATGGGAGAAAGTTATGAGGTCAGATGAGACCAAAATAGAACTTTTTGGTCTTAATTCCACTTGCCGTGCTTGGAGGATGAAGAATGATGAGTACCATCCCCAAAACACCATCCCTACTGTGAAGCATGGGGGTGGAAGCATCATGCTTTGGAGTGTTTTTCTGCACATGGGACAGGACGACTGCACTGTATTAAGGAGAGGATGACCGGGGCCGTGTATTGAGAGATTGTGGGGAACAACCTCCTTCCCTCAGTCAGAGCATTGAAGATGGGTCGTGGCTGGGTCTTCCAACATGACAATGACCTGAAGCATACAGTCAGGAGAACCAAGGAGTGGCTCCGTAAGAAGCATATCAAGGTTCTGGAGTGGTCTAGCCAGTCTCCAGACCTAAACCCTAAACAAAAACTTTGGAGGGAGCTCAGACTCAGTGTTTCTCAGCGACAGCCCAGAAACCTGGCTGATCTAGAGAAGATGTGTGTGGAGGAATGGACCAAAATCTCTGCTGCAGTGTGAGCACACCTGGTGAAACACTACAGGAAACCTTTGACCTCTGTAACTGCAAACAAAGGCTACTGTACCAAATATTAACTTTGATTTTCACAGGTGTTCAAATACTTATTTGCAGCAGTAACACACAAATTATTTTAAAAATCACATTGATTTCCAGATTTTATTTATTTTTAGATTATGTCTCTCACAGTGGACATGCACCTAAGATGAAAATTTCAGCCCCCTCCATGATTCCTAAGTGGGAGAACTTGCAAAGTCGCAGTGTGTTCAAATACTTGTTTTCCTCACTGTATGTGAGAAACCGTGTCATAGATTGGGTTGGCTAAGTCTAATTTGCTGCAGCAGCCATCTTTAATTGGATTGACTTTAAGTGCTAATAAAACCTTTCCACTTGTTCAGATTTTTTGCTAACAGACGCACGAACACCTCCAGACATGAGCAAAAACATTATCCCGTTTTTACTGATATCTGTGGCGGGCGATAATTGTTGTGTACTGTTTATCCTTTTTTGAGAGAACTGACTTCAGGTCAAGAGCTCCGTCCTTGAGCTCAGTTTAAAGTTTCAGAAGTTTTTTTTTTTTCACATTTTGTTGTCTCTGTACACATTCTCATTTTCCAATAAAATATCTCTTATTTGTTCTGGTAAACTTAAGAAAATGCTCCAAAAAGATGAACGGTAAATAAATGAGCGCCACACAAACAGGGAAAATTGTTCCATTTAATTCTATGCATCATCTCAATAAAGACTTAAATCAAGATTGTCTCATTTTCACAGCACACACACACACAGACACACTCCAAAAGCGCAAAACAAAAGTAAGAAGAAAAAAAAAAGCACAGTTATTGATCAAAAGAAAATTGTCTCAGTATCTAAGAAATGCCAATTCTGCATAAAGATTGTCCTCTAATCTCTACACCGCTAACACTGAAGCATCTGCTTACTATAAAATAGACCTTTTTCTGATTAAAAAATTATATTAAACTCTAATGGCACTTCTAAAATTTCTATTAAAAAGGTTTGACATGGAGGCTTTTAAAAAAAATCAAATTAAAACCGAGTCAAATGTTGCACAAGAAGCATTAATAAATACTTTTCATGATTATACACAATTTCACAGTCGAGACCTGCAAAAGAGATCATTCCAGTATGAGAACAGCGGTTTTTCTTTTTAGGATCATACAGCATGAGTCGGGCAAACAAAGCCCTCAAGTTGACTCAGAATCTCAGCATTTCACGTTAAATAAAAAAAAAAAAAAATACAAAAAAAAGGAACAGACGGTTCGTTCCTGCTATAGTAAAAGAAAAACATAAAAATGTTCAGTGAAACAAAAACCAGAACAAATTTATTCTCATCACCTTCAACATAAATCTTTCACAAAGTCTCTTAATTTTTTTTTTTATATGATTGACAAACATAAAAATGGTTAATTTCATGTCAGCATTTCGTTGCTGTTGTGACGCAAACAAAAAGAAACAAAAAGACGCACCACGTTGAAAAGAAAGGTCTTCTCCAGATGCAACACCCAGCTGTGTGTCTACAAGGCACATTCGGTGACCCATCTTGGAGGCATAAATAAAAACAACTGTTTAAACGTTAGTCTTTCTACCGCTGTACACATGTACATTACAAAGTTGGACCACAAAGAAATGTTCCTTAAGAACACAAAAACTGCGTAATATAATCTACATTCCTTTGTGCTCTGATTCAAATGACCACAAGTCAGCAGCTAGTGACTTGAAGGGAGTGACTTCAGGTCAGGAAGCTTCCAGTGATTCTGGGAGAAATCCCTTCCTTGAGCAAAAACTAAAAAAAAAAAAAAACCAACAAATTCTTAGAAATCACACCAGATTTTAATTTGCTTTCCTGAAAAGCCGTCTTGATGACCAAAAGAACTGCTAAACGGCGTCGTTAACGCCTCCACATCCCCTCTTTGCTAAATACATTTCTCACATTCCAGTTTATTTAATACAGAAAAGTGCACGGGGTAACTCCAAGTGCCTTTTCTCCAAAACAGCTAGATCCACACGGATCCCTTGAGAAATACCTGAAACTTTGAGAGGTTGGGAGGCGGGTGGGAGGGACAATGCCTGTATTGTCTCGTTTCTTTAGGTAGCCAGTGTCATATCAGAGAGGCTGCGCTTGTGAACAACCGTTTCCTGCGGCAGGAGCGTTTTAAAAGCGCTCCGATTTGTAGTGAGGCGAAGTCGAATAAAGTTTTAAAAAGGAAGACACTAAGAGATCCACCCGACTCCCTCCAGCAAACTTATTATAACATGGAAAACAAAACTCCACTTCATAAATAGAATATATATTTACATTAAATACACAAATAAGAAATAGCAGCCTAGACAATAGTGTTGAAACTATATGCATGCCAAAAACAAGTGCTTCTCTATGAAAAAAAAAAAGTATTGAGTACTCTGCAGAGGTTTCTAAATAATACATTAAAATTACAGTAACTTGATTTGCACAGAGAAAACAAGACAGCCCCAACACCAGTTAGTGAGTACCAGGATCGCTAGAAAAGACTCGACGCCTTTCAAGCTTACAGGAGCTAAAGTAAACCCCGAACAGAGTCGAACTAATAAATAAATGCTGATCAAGTCTTCTCAGGACAGATTCGACAAATGTGAGCTTTTAGCGCGACGCCTCAGTGGATCTATGAACGGGCAGAAGCGTTTCCTGCCATAAACGGATCTTCATCAGTAGTAACTTACACACATACAGTGGCAATTCAGAAAAATCAGTAGGTTTAGTCAAACGTTGATGTTCTGATATTGGTTTTGCCCTCACTTCAGTCGAGGGTTTCAGTGTACTTTTTGTGTTTTACCAGGAATTAAGCTTATTCAACAGCCACCGTTCAATTTTAACCAAAACTAGTCAAAAACAATTTATTTTGCAACTTCTTTAACCGAGAGCCCTCATGGATTCATTCAGGAGTAGATGATTATAGTTAATACCTGGCATGTGGAGTGTAATTTGTTTTTTCAAGGCCTCAAAAGTTAAAAAAAAAATTAAAAATAAAAGGCATGGCAATATTGTTTTAGTAAGTACACTAGTTTAAGAAGAATTTCATTAGGCAGCAGTGTTGCACACATTAGTTTTTAACTACTTTCCATAAGTTTTTTAAAGTGGCAAAAAATAAAATCAAGGTGTGCGCATTCACTCAGATGTCTTGAAAACTCCAAAATGGGTGAAAAAAACGATATACCGTATTTTTTGGACTATAAGGCGCACTTAAAATCCTTTAAGTTTCTCAAAAATCAGCATTATAATCAGGTGCGCCTTATGTGCTTACTGACCTCGAACCGATTTTACGTGGTACACAGCGCTCAAACATCTCTCAAAATGTTTTAAAGTTTCACTTAATGCGCCTTATAATCCAAAAACTATGGTAGATAAATGTCTGCTTACTTCTTGTCACAAAACGTTTTAAAAAAAAAACTACTCGCATAAAAACCATACTGGTGTCAAACTTCATTATTTTTTTTCTACTTCTTGACGATTAACTTAAACAAATCCCCAAAATAAATAATAAAACTTAATGTTGAAACAGAAATTATATCGCTACTTGTGGACGGTTCGAATCTCTCATGTGCACAAATAAAAAGTTTCACTGACGATTGTGTGAAAGCATTAGCTTCCACCTTAAGGGTTTGAACGTGGGTTGCGTTTTTCTAATATACCATCGATAAACTCAACAGACCGACATTAACGAGACAATTAAGTGCATCGTCTGATTTGATAACTTTCAGTGATAAGGATCAGCTGAAACTCCTCCTGCTGCCTGACTCAGTCCAGCACAGAAAACAGCTAAAGTTGCTACATCTTTCAGCTCGAGAAATGCTTCATGGGGTAAAATTCAAAAGAAATGCCTCCGAACAAACAGCCAACACGTGTGTAGTGAAAACAGTTCAAGGGTTCAGTTGTCTCATGGCACGACTGAGGGCGGTTCTATCCGATGGCAAGAGTCTTGACGAGGCCACAGTGAAACTTCCTGATGTGGCGGTACAGGTCGCCCGACTGCGTGAAGCGCCGTTCACACCACTTACACGCGTGCGGCTTCTCGCGCGTGTGAACCACAGCGTGCCGGCTCAAGTTATGCGAGTACTGGAAGCTCTTGCCGCACTGTCCGCAGGTGAACGGCTTCTCGCCGGAGTGCGTGCGCTCGTGGCGCTTGAGGGTGTACATGCAGGAGAAGGTCTTGTTGCACTGCATGCACGTTGGGACAGAGCCGTCGGGGGACAGCTTGGAGCGGGCGCCGTCCTTCTCTCGGAAGTGCGAGCTGAGGTGCAGCTGCAGCACGTGGGGGCTGGGGAAGACTTTGCTGCAGAGGGGGCACACGCACACCTGTTGGCCCGGAGGCAGGAGCACCCCGCTGGAGGTGGAGATGTCTGAAGAGGCCAGGTCGTCCTCCTCTTCCTCGCTGTCCCCCAACAGTCTGCCCCTCCCGTCCACCTCCCTGCCCGAAGCGCCCTCCCTCCTCCTGCAGGCCTCCCCCTCCTCGTCCATCAGGTCCTCCTCCTGGGAGAGCAGGGTGGCTGTAGCGCCGTTGTTGCCTGGGAAGAGGGCAGCGAACCCTGTCACCACTGAGCTCCTGGCACTATTCCCAAAGCGCTGGCTCTCAGGGCTCATCGGCTCACTGTCCTCCTGCTCTGACAGCAAGTCGTGTTCGTCTTTAACAAGTGGCTCAGTGCCCTGCTGCTGGCTGTCGAGGGCCAGCTGTCCCGAGACATAGGAGGGGTGTAAGGGATCTCTGCTAGACAGAGGCTTGAAAGACAAATCCAGTGCACAGTCCATGTCATCTGAAGCCCGGGACCTCTGGGACAGCAATACGGTGGAACTACTGACATCAGCTTTTGTTTTTCCAGCTGTTTGGACGCGGGGCTCGGCCTCCGCTGACACATAATTGACACCTACAAGGTCCGGGGACCTGCCAGAGTGACCGTTCGCCTTCTGCCTGCTCTGCGTGGACCTATCACAATCTGTGACAGCCAGCCTGACTTCACTGTTGTCCATGTCAAACTCTTCTTTAAGGGGGGCTCTGTGAAGCCCCTGGGGCTGCCGCTGAACGAGCTGCTTACGGTGCAGCTCGCCATCTGAGGAAGTTTCCCTGTCCAGACAGCCGAGTCCCAAACCCTCGCCAATCTTCTCATCCAGCGAGGAAAGTTCTTTATCTTTGAGCTTGCCTTTGCACACTTTCACGATATCGTACATGTGGAGGTAACTGGCTGCTGCCAGAACATCCTCCACGGGCAGAGTGCTGAATTCCAACTTCCCCTCATACATAAATTCAAGGAGCAGACTGAAAGCCGGGGCTGTCACAATGTCACTGTTGAGATGCACAACGTCCCTTTTGTCTAGCTGGTCCCTGTAGAAGAGATGGAAGTACATGCTGCAGGAGGCCAGCACGGCTCTGTGCGCTTTGAATCGAGCCTGCCCGACGAGAACAGTGCAGTCACAGAGGAAACCTTGGTGACGCTGCTGACTCAGACACTGCAGCAACTGGCGGCTATGGTCTGGGAACTCCATTCTTCCTTCATAACCTGATGGGGAAACAGGAAAAACAGGATACTGGATGAAGCAAATGAGGCAGTATTTAGAGGGCACAGCAGTGTCAAACACAGCAAAGTGACCAAAAAGTAGGAAGACGTCAACCAAATGACCTAAAAATTATAAGAAACCTACACTTTTAAATATAAGTTTGATTTTTTTTTTTTTTTGCGTCTTAAAAACTTAATGCAGGAAAAAAAACATCTGCCAACTTTATCCAACTTAAACATTCTTCCAAGACGGCATGGCACCATGTATCGCCGCGTAAATAGAGCCACCTCTCCAATTTATGCCCAAGCATTTCATGCGCTTCCACAAATGTGGCCAGAAGTGACGCACCGGCGCCTCTCCAAACAAACACGCACGCACACACACACAGCGCTGTTTACAGGACAAGCAGAGCAGGACTGTGAGTGATAGTCCAGGAGGAGAAGAGGACTGAAGTGAAAAAATAAGAGCTTGCAGAGTGAGTAAACTGGTGCCCTGTTTGCTAATTACACTGCAAGCTGTGGAGTCAGCTGCTCTGACATCACCGCAATGGAAACGCTACCTCCAGCTGTGCTCTTCTGCATGCCATATGTTTACGCAGACCAGCGCAGTCCACAAAAACCAGTCGGAACTTAAAAAGCAAAAAAACATTATTCCATGTTTTCGAACACAATAAGCCGTTTTCAAACTTTCCAATTACTGTAGATTACCTAAAAGCGCACGAAGTCCCTTTGCGCACCCAGAAACTCCTTCAGGTCGGACGTTAAATAAATATACGATTAAATTATGACTGAAAACACGCTTGATAAAAACACAATCGGAGGCGAGTTGGATGTTAAAAGTTTCACTGGTGCTGATAACACCGTGTAGAAAGTCCCCGTTCTGTGCGTAAAGTCGAAGAAGAAGGAAGAAAAATGGTGTGGCTACATGAGAACCAGGAGGGCCAAGGTCGCGGTAAGCCGAGCTCCGTGTGTCCGTGTCGGGAAACGCATTGCTGGGAGCCTTTTAAACAGCGGAGCAACTCAGCAACTGCGCTGAAGCAAGCCGTGAGGAAGAGGAGGAGGAGGAGGAGAGGGGGGCGACACTCTTTTAACTTTCGCTTTATCCCGTTTCAAAGCACGAAAGCGCCCCCACTTACATGTACTTCCGCCCGGTTCGTCGTCTCCTTTCTCTCCTACGAGCCCCGGCGTCCTCTCATGATGTGCGGCCAGATGTTCGCGTCTCCTCGCCGTTTCTTGAGCTCCCAGTCCCGACCCTGGGAAGGCAGGCTGGCCGCACTCAGCGCTGCTGTGTGTCAGGCAGGTTGATAATGGCTCAAGTCTCGCGAGATCTCGCCGACATCACAATAACTTCTGTAGCTGCTCCGAGATTTCACACAGCGGCAGCAAGTAGCAGAGGAGGGGACGGCGATGCTTAAAACACCTGTCCCGCGAACAGGGGCGGCTTTCATGGGAACAAGTCTCCTTAACGGCAAGGAAAACCAGCTTTTATAATAAAAATGAGACATTTTTAAGGCAAAGTGCATGATATTAGGAATCTCAATGGTTAATAAAGGTTTTGATGAGGTTTTTTCCAGACATGTCTATAATTCAAGCGTTTATTTTCTCTGGATTTTAATGGTATGAATGCAGATTCTGATAGTTTAGCTTTTACCTAGCCCTTTAGCTTTTAACTATTTTTTTTCCTTTTTAGCTTGCATTTATCTAGCTTTAGCATTTAGCTAAAATTTTTGGAGAGCAATTAGCTTCTTATAGCTTTTAGCTATCGTTCTGCTTCTTTTTAGCTAGTGTTTAGCTACGTTGGCTTTTAGCTGGTATTTTGCTCAACATATAAGACTTTTCTGTTAGAGTTCTGCCTTTTTTAGCTTTTGGCTAGTATTTTGCTGCTTTTGGCTTAGTGTTCTGCTTCTTTTAGCTTTTATTTAGCATTTTGCTTTTTTTTTGGCTTCTAGCTAGTGTTCAGCTTTTTTTAAAAATTTTTTCTTTAATGAATTAAGGTTTAGCCTTTTCAGCTGTCATTCAGTTCGGTTCAATTCGGTGTAATTATATAGCGCCAAGTCACAACCGAAGTCATCTCAGGGCACTGAACAGATACATTGTAAATGCCAGTTAGTAAAGTTTTCTATCTAAGGAAGGAATTACTTCATTCAGCGCTGACTTTGCATTTTTGCAAAAAAATGTTTGAAAATTTCTAGTTGCAATTAATGCTTTGGCCTTTTTAAGTCTCTATTTATACCATTAAGAATTTTTTATAGTTGATGTTTTAAAATAGATGTTTTTGTCATATATGAGTTATATTTTAAACAAATTTAAAAGTATATATAAATCATGTTTTGTATTTCAGAACAGTGGTTCCTAAAGCTGTCCCTCTATGAATTATGAAGCATCAAGTTTGGGGTCATGTAATGATTTCCCAAAATTAAATATAAAAAAACAATGAAAGAAAGAAAAATACTTAATGTGAGGTTTTTATTTCCATTTAAAAATAATGTGGTTAGTGTTGTAATAATTGGTTAAAAATGATTATTGTCATTATATGTTTGTTTATTTGATCTAAAGTTTAACCAAAAATATCTGAGATCACCAGCTTGCCACTGTTATTTTTGTGGTTTCAAAAGCTGCAAAGTTTGAGAAAATTATCTTAAAAGGTCAGCTTTGAGAACTTTAAAAGTTGTATTTTCTTACCTAGCTTTGTGATAAATCAACTATTATAGAAAAATAAGTGCTCAAAGTTGTTAAAGGATCCTTAAACTCCTAAAAGTGTCGTCAAAACACCAATCGGAGTCTTCGCTGTAACCATTTAAGCAAGAGACGGTGGCACAGTGAACAAACAGAGGCTCAAAGTTGCAGCTGCTCATCTCATGGCCCCTTTCCCCCCCTCCCTCGCCGCCTCATCCCTCCTTGTGCTCCCCCAACTGCTTCAGTCACCTTTGCCCCGTGTTCCAGCTGTCGTGGGTTTAGAAAGGGCCATTTGCAGCTCCTCGCAGCCTCCTGACACACAGGGGACTGCGCAATGTGACTGATGGGAGGCGGCAGCCACTGGTTTCAAGGGGCCACCAGCTACATTATTCCATTTTTAGTCTGCGTGCATTGCTATAATAGGGTGGTTTTTATTTATATACAAAACAAAAGATGCAACTTTTCATCTTCAGACAAAATAATAAAGAAAAGTGTCAGGTGCGTGGCAAACAATTGACCATTCAGCGTGGATGCTACATCCATCCAGGGGCAGCGATGCGGATAAGAATAGGAGCAGCGGCCCCGTGTTTCTCTTCCCCTGGCAAACGTAGGCGCCCAGTAGAGGAGGGGTGTGTGTTCACAGGGCCAAGACAAAGCAGCGGTTGTGCCTGGGGACCGTGGCCTCAGCGGAGAGAGGCTCGGCACGGTGAAGGTTCTCACACACAGAAAAAAAAAAGATAGAGAGACAGAGAGAATGAGAGTGGGGGGGGAGCAGAGACAGAGAGAACACTTCCTGGAGGTTCATTCTTCCTCTCTGCAATCATCAATGGCATTCTCCTCCTGACCCACTCCTCTCCCAGACAAACAAAAGACCCTGCATTCCAGTGGAGCCTGACCAGCCAACCAGCCACGATGGAACCACATCTCTCCCCCCACTGGACCAAAGTCTCATGACAGCAGAGGTTTGTGCTCTGGATGTCAGTTTGAGGAGCATTGTCGTTCTTCAAAACATTTCTTCAAGTATATATCACTTTTTTCAACACAATGCTGCGTTTTCCTGCAGACGTTTTAAAATCCAGCTCCCTCCGCACATTTTCACACAATTCAAACATGCATATATCATTGAGAGATTTAAGATCCCCAAAGTTTTGTGGCTTTGTGTTTAACCGCACAATCGTCACTGTTTTAATCGCTCATCTGTACTGATGCTACAGTTTTACGCTCCATTTATGCAACTCCCTTGTCTAATTGTTACATCTATCTTTCATTCATTCAACCTTTATTTATACAGGTTAATCCCATTGAGCCTCGGGGACTCATTTACAAGAGAGACCTGAATTTTTTTTTAACAAAGAGTGAAGACAACAGTGGACACCAACGACGATACGAGACGATCATAAAAGAGGCGTACACATTTTATTTTATTTTAATTTTTTACAAGTTAAAATAAAATGGTAACCAAAAGGACAATCAAAAGGAAACAAAATTAGATTATAAGGCGGTGTAGAAAACTAAAAACAGGAACATGTCTGAACTGGTTTTTGCCAGGAACTTAACAGATGTTTGAAGCCACTTAGAGGTCCAGGTCGAGAGCTTCAGATCTTATTGCAAGATATTCCAGGAAACAGGAGCGGAGTAGGAGAAGGCCCTTTTGCCTAGTTCAGTCCTCATTGAGGGGACACTGCATGTAATAATGTCCTGAGAGCGCACACTGTAGATAACTGTATCTAACTCCTATTTGGGGATGCACAATATTATCAGCATGGTATCGATATCAGACGATATTAGCGATAAAGTTAAATATTGGACGGTCCATCAAAATAACTCACCGATATAAAAGGCTTCTGTTTTAAGTTCATTTTTAATTTAAGAATCTGTCAAGTATATTTATTAATGCACTACTACTTATGCACTTTCGTTAGAGAGAGTAAATGTCATGAATAAATCTGACTTTAAATATAATCCAAATTGAAGTGTTACATCATTTTCAGCTCCCTTTGGTAGCATGCCAAATCGACAAAGACCACGCAGAATAATTCCACAGCAGAGAAGTCTCTAGTAGGTCTAGGGGGAAAATATTGGTATTGATATCGGTTATCGGCCAAATAAGTTTAACATATTGGCATATTGGATATCGGCCAAAAATCCAATATCGTGCATCCCTAGTCCTAATGTAACAGCATCTGTGTATACTTCAATCCCTTTCATCTCATGATGATTTCAGTTTTCTATTAGCAGTTTTTCAAGATCACTTCTGTCTATTATATTCTCAAGAATCATACCTCGTAATCAGCTCGCTTGGATGCGTTACTTATTGTGATGAACCTGCAGAAGAAATCAGACCAGAGGCGGTTCAGGAGTTAAAAACAGCAGATGAAAATGTGGGATTCCCTCTGTCGTCTCTGCTCGCATGCGAGGAACAGCTTGGCACAGCTCACAGTAACAGTGAGGACTTCATGGAGTAAGTGATAAAAAAAGAGAAGTGGGAAGTGACAGTAGAGCCGGCTGAGAGACAGAGGGCACACAGGTCCATAAATCTTTTATCACAGAGGGAACACAAGCAACAGTCCCTGCAGTCCAGTTCTTGTCACGTTATTTATCAATCGTTGCACAAATTCTCACCATAATCTGATGATTTTATTTCAAACTGCACCTCTCTCACATCTGTTTATGACTTTATGATGATGAATAAAGTTTTACTGACATGTCTTTGGAATTAGGGAGTAAAATAAAGAAAAAAAGTCACACGGGAACTGCAGTGAAATATTTTAAGTGATAAAATTTAGATTTATTTTATTTTGAAAGGCCTTCAAGTTAGAGATATTTGGGTTAAGCAGAGACTTAGTTACCTGTCTGTACCTGTCTGGAATCACCTTAACTCTTACCTTTCCAGGTCAGAGGCTTAAATCCTGATTATAACTCAAAAGTTATCTGATAAAACAGCATTTTGTTGTTTTTCTCAGCAGATTTATTAGGCAATGTGATATATTATTGCCTACGTTCATCTCGTCTTACCAAAACAGCACCATTTATTATTCTGTGTTAATATTTCATTCATGTTTTCAAGAACTCAAATTTTCTGCATTCAAAGTAAAACTGCACAGAAAGTTGAAAGGCTGCAGATGGCAACAAGAAGGCACGCAGTACTTATAATGAACATTTTTATTCTTCTTTTTTATTAGTAGTATTTTGTTGGTTTTGTGCGTGTTCTTTGTAGTTGAGGTTCCTTTTTAACATGGAAGTCACAGTATATTTTCAGGTCAATGCAACAGCATTTACTTCTGTATTGCATCAATTTGCTTAATAAAGATTTGTAACAACAGTCTCTTCCTCTTCTTGTGTATTCCATTTCAGGTAGTTTAGCCCAGTTTAGCACACTGAGTCATTTTTTTAATGTACCATGCTGCAAAATATGTGCAAAATGTGTGATTAATTAATTTTTTTATTGGCCTAAATAAGCAAGTTTTCTAAAGAGTTTTCCTTTTCTAAATAAAGATGGGAGTGCCGGTCAAAACATACGACGCAAAAACAGTTAATGAAAACTTAAAACAATGTAAAGAACAGGGGAAGGTTGAACTTGAGACTATTGAAATGATTAAAAGTTACTAATTGTATTGGCTATTTATTTTTGCAGTTTGTTAATGTTTTTTTCCTTTTGGCTTCTTGGGGAAAAAATGGAAATATATTGTACTGTGTCATTACTTTTGCACAAAAATTTGATTCTTTAATATACTCAGTTTGAAATAATCATTCATGTAAATATTTAAGTGTCTGATCAAACTCTTTTCATGATGACAAAAAAAAAAACTAACTTAGAATTACAGTAATATGATTAAATAATATACTAAAGTTCATGCTCAATAATCCAGGTAATAATCCAACGATGTTGTCAGGTTATCTGGGTGGTTTCTTGTATTGCTACGACATTTCGTCCTTCATCCAAAGGACTTCTTCATTCTGAGGAGCCACCAAACAAACTGAGTCCCACCAGCAGCACACAGTGGGGGAAAAAAACAAACATGATTAAATGTTTTTATTGAAAAAATGAAGAACATTTTTTTTTAAAGACCCAGCAAGGGTTTAAAGATTACATATCAATTCCTTTCATGCCAGAGTTTTAGACAAAAATCACCTTATGATGAGAAACGATGATGAAAAATAGGGAAAAACACATGACATGCAATCACATGCAACATGGATGTCACGCCCAGAGTATTGTTAGTGACTTTCAGCTATTTGGTGGGTTAACATCAACCTCCAGCGCTGTTAGCAGGGTGCTGGTGGCAAATAGACTCGAAGGCAGATGATCTGCTGTGACAAGCCTTGCTAAAAAAAAAAATCAGCTGAAAGACAGTGAAGCTGTACAATCAATGATTACTTTAATTGTTTGCACAGTCCCTGTGATAAATATATGCAAAATATGAGTAAAATTGACTGAATTATAGTTATTTTTATGCCTTCCAAGATCAATGGATTGGTCATTGATATCAATAGTCATTGGATTTACATATCCAATGACTATTTTCTGAAATAAAAGAAAATTAAAGCAACTTGCCCAGTGGGTGCATGGTGACAACAAATTGATGGGGATGACTTAAAACAGTCAATGGTAAAACTTCTAAAAAAATATATTGCACAGCCTTTTTTTTTTTTAGCTTAGGATCAGCTAAAACTAAACCAAATCTTAAAGCTCTGTAAAACTGAGTTAGTTTTAGTAATTTTATAGCCACAGTGGCAGGAATTTTGACTCAAGTTGACTCTAAAGGATACTCATTCATAGATCTACATATTCTATTCTGCAAAATTCATTAAAGTTGTTCACTAAACATTTTGGTAACAGACACAAACATCTGCTTTGCCTTCTTGGTAAAGAACATCAGCACCTTGCAGACGTTTGATGCTATCAATAATCACTAAGATTCTTAACTGGCTGTAATACCGTATCCATCACTGCACTCTGTACTCATTGGTCAATTGGTCATCGTTAACTTCACGCAGACTCTCACACGGATGCATTTTCATCTATAAATCACTTCTTGGTCTGTTGCCTTCATACATCTCCTCCTACATGTCACTTCATCAGTGTAGCTCTCAAGACATAATTACCTGCAGTGTCCCCTCAGTGCGGACCGAACTTGTCAAAAGGGCCTTCTCTTTCTCCGCTCCTGGAACACCGTGCAAAAAGATCTGAAGTTGTCGACTTTGACCACTCTAAGGGATTTTTAAAAAATTGTTAAGTTCTTTGCAAAAACCAATGCAGACGTGTTCCTGTTTTTAGTATTTTACATGGCTTTATAATGTAGCTGTTTTTGTTTAGTTCTTATAACATTTACTTTATTTATTTTTCATTTTGTATGCTTTTATATTGTTGTCTGTACCTCATTTGTGTTGTTTGTTTAAAACAGATCTCTCTTGTAAATGAGTGCTCGTGACTCAGTGAGGCTAACCTGTATAATTAAAGGTCGGTGGCGGGCGATAATACGCATTTACACACCTAAATTTGAATAAACTTGAATCCAGAAAATAAACTGATTACTCAGTAATTTATTGCAACTTGCTCTGAAGCAAGTGGCATTTTTTAAATTTTATTTTTTACAAAAAAATAAAAGTTTGTTTTCTTTTTTGAATGTCCAGAGGACCAGATTTAACTTTTTTTTTACCCTCATTTATAATCTCCACTGGACTTGTGCGGGTCCGTGGGCCGTTAGTTGAACACCACTGGCGCAGATGAAACGGATGAGAGTTCACTGAGGCTACGCGTCCCCGGCTCCTCTCCTGCTTCAGGTTTTTTTTTTTTTTTTAATGGGAAGCCTGGTTTACTCCTGTGACTGATACGGGGTTGGCGCTAGGACCCGGGAGGCGCCGCCGCGCAGCAGCGGTTGGGAGGTGTTGTGGAAGAAAAGGCAAAGAGAGAGAAACGGAGTAAATGAGAGCACTTCTGTCCACATTGTTGAAGGACTTATCAACTCCAAACACTCTCGAAACACCCCACTATAATGAGACGGACACACTGTTGAGCTCCTGTCCAGGTAAACGTCCATCTTTTCTTCGCATGTTTAACTCCAAGAGGCCGAGAGCTGAAAACAGGGTAGGTCCCCCATTGTACTTACATGGGATGCGGTTATTCTCACCCAAGCTGCCCCGCTAGGCCCCATATCCTTTCTGTCGCTAACAAACCCGATTTTTTGATGCCTTCATAGCTTCATTTCGCCGACCTGGAAAGACGGAACTCTTTACAACCCCCCCACGTAATGATTTCCAACGCGTTGCTCTTCTGTAAACACCTAATCCGCTTTGTTTCTTTCCGAAAGAAGAAGCTAGTTTTGACAAAGACCACTTCGAAAGCGAAGCAGTGCCTGAAAAGTGTTCACCTCTGCTGCGAAGTTTGGCCCAGCTTTATGGCCCTGGAGGCGAATGAAAACAAATGAGCTCAACAAGAAGAGGAGACGGCAGCTCATTCATTGTTCTAAACCACCACTGCGTTTGTTTACTCACTTTGGTTGGACTTTTATTGCCACACGTTTAACCTTTAGTCACTTGGCTTTGTTGTTTTTGTCACAGCCCCAGCAGACAAAAAGTTAGCACACCTTTTGTTGTGACTTGTTGACACACTCCACTGGCTCTCAAAAATGGGGGCCTTTTGGGTAAACTCCAGGGAGGTCACAGCTAGTGTTATTTCTAGTGTTCCTCTCTAGTAATCAGTCCCATGAGATAATGCATGTTTTTGATTGGTTCCTCTGTCTTCACTGTCATTATCACCACCACCTAGTTGTTCACATACCCACTGAATCATGTTAACTACAGGCTCTTTTTGTCAGGTATGTTTATTTGAGTAGAAATTTGATGCAAGGGGTCCATTTTTTTTTTTTTTTTTGCATAACTTTTATCTGTTTGTCTCCATTTCCCCTCAGAGTTTAAAGCAATATCCCCCTCCAGGCATGCAGTACCCTTCCAAGTGTCAAAATGTTTTTTTTTCCAAGTCATGAGACTACGTCTGTCTGTTGTGGGTATGCGAGGGAGCTTGGCATGTGACCCGAGGAAGACGCAACAAGCTGGCGTAATGATGCCGCCAGTGTTCTATTTAGAAAATACCAGTCACCTCCCACCCAATCCCCTCACAGCTCCATTGACGCAAATGTGCCACTGGTTGCTCACAGAATCTGAAGAATGTTGTTGGAAAAAATGTGCCCCTTCAGACAGATGGGACTTGAAACCTGATTGAGCCATGAGAGTTTAATACGACTGAGGAAGATGCAGGTTACTGTCAGCGCACTCCTCTCAGTCTGTGCCACATACATTTCAGCTAAAACACTTCTTGTTTGACTCGTCTCGTGTTCGAGATGCCGTTTGACTCGCCGCCACCCCTGTAATGCTTTGAGTAAGTTGAGTTCAGCAATCTTCAGAGTAGCTATGGATTGTCTGAACAACATGAAAATGAATACGTTCACATAAGGCGTTGCTGGTCATGTCATCACAGGATTAAGCCAGGAAGTCAACTTTGTTTTTCAAGGTTGCTCTTACTGCATTTTGCATGTTGGCAACAATTGCTGCAATATTCGTATTATCAATTATGTGTTTTCAGGGAACTGAAACGAGGAACTTGGTTCTGTAGAGTAGATTAGACTACGGTAACACCAGTTCCACTGTAGTATTTGGAAACAAGTGTTGCCCCCAAGGACTAATTTCCAATAGCAGGTGAACTTATTTGATGCTTGTATTTTTTTATTTTATTTCTTAATCATGCGAAATGTTTGAGAGTAATGACAAACCAGCTGCTGACTGTATTTACCTGAGCGGCAGCAGGAACCAGAGGAGAAATGGATCTATTGATCTGTTGTGATGACGGAAGTGATGTGATGATGTTGGCCTGATGTTTCTGCATCCTGCCTTAAGCACATGGGACTGTCCTGTCTGGCCCGTGACAGTCTGCGTGTGTGGTATGTTTTGCTGCATGACTGATTTGCATTGATTGGGATGCCTCCCTTACTCTACTCTCCTTTCAGTGGAGCTAGAAAGATGAATGAGTGAATACTGTCCTGACATCAAGGCAGGCAGGCGGTGGCCCACAGGCCTGAAGACCATGTGACCTGCCGTCAGGGTACTGGGTTCATAGTGGCTGCAGCACTGGCAGCAGCCCAGCTTTTCCACCCAGGCCACAGTAGCAATAGGTCGCTCCCATTAAAACAGCAGTGCTCTGTAGTGGCTCCAGAGCCAGTCTAGTGCATGTGTTGCCTTCTTGACTGTGGTGTGCGTGCACTCAAGTTTGTTTGTGTGATGTATCCCAGTGTGTATAGAACATGTGGATGCGTGTGTCACCGAGTGCACTCTTTGGGATGCCTTAAAGGATCCCGTGGTTTGAGAAATCCCTGGTTTGTATTGCACTCTGTGCGTCTTTTCGGGATCCGTCCAACATTGATCGTGTGAGAGAAGTTCTGCAGTAAATCGAAACTTGTCGGGAAACAAACCCGTTTTGATGTTGTACGCTCACCTTTGCTCACTTATAGAAGCGAGAGCAGAATGACAGTAAAAAGAGTGTTGATCGCACATTTAGTGTGAAGCCCAGGGCTGTACTAATATGACTCGTAATCTGTCAATAGTCACATTCACTTCCTGTTGTTGGCCACACCAGTAAACGGAATGAGGCCAGTCAAACTTGAGCTTCTTTTTTTTTTTGTTGTTTTTGATGCAGAAGCAGGAAAATTGATTTTCAATGTTTTGGGAATAACTGGTGTGTGACTTCATTGTAGAAGTATCACATTTGATCATTGATTTGAATGCAAGGCAGAACGAAAACTGTTTTTATGTCGGAAAGAAGGCCTGAAATGATCAAAGTGTTTTTGGTAATGTTAGCCTGTAGGGTTATTTTTCTGTATGTGCTGTTTGTAGATAACCAAGTGATCTGGAACTCAGTTTGTCAGATGACTGATAGTGCAGTTTCACTGTACTCAAACCATCATACATTTTACTTTAGGTTGAATTACATTGATTTCTGAAGTTTGATCTTTTACTTGTATTTACTTTTTATACTTCAGGCAGTGTATTTATGAACTCACAGACATGTGTGACACTTTTAGACGCATGCATTCTGTAAATATCACAAAATTGTTTTGTTTTTTTAACATGTGGGACCAGGAACCAAGTTCTTAAAAATAAATATCAGTCAGGAATTTAGCTTATTTGGTTTTTAAAGTAATTAGTTTTTATTCCACAAAAGACCACTTTTCATGCATCTTGCAGCAAAATGAATAATGTGATGCTGTAAGATTTAACTTTTTTTTTTATATAACATTACAGTGTCTTTTGCGATTGGTGACTTTATAGAAAATGTATTTTTTTCTTTTAAGGAACAGTTTTAGTTTGAATTAGTTTTTTTTTAGTTTCTGTATGTTTCCCCTGTGAATTTAGAATGACCATAAATGTATTTATAATTATAGAAGTGTAAAAGCCATTGTAAAGTTCCTTAAGTTTTTTCATTGCAAGCTGAATTAATTTATTGCATCATTGAAGTAATTCAGCAAAAAACAACAACAACAAAGAGAAATATAATTTTATTATTGTCCAGTGCTAATTTTTAGTGCAAGACGAAATTAGATTTTTTTATTTTGTCACCTGCCTCAGAACTGCATTCTCCAATTTTCATGAAACCACCAAACAAAACTGGTCATTTTAAGCTTTATCACTTGGTTAAAGGATTAAAGTAAAAAAAAAACATGCAATCAAATGGAAAATGTGAGTCTAGCTTTGCCAAAACCATTAGTGTACACTTTTTTTTACACAGCGCCAAAACAAGCTTGACAATCTATTAATGTGTGTGGTTTGTGTGAGAATTATTTGACGTCATAGTTTTTTATTTTTTCAGTTCTGTTGTGGTCACAAGTGGAGGAAAAACTCCTAGTCTATCAGGAATGGCTGTGTTGGTTGTGAACAGCATGGAATTTTCCAATACTGGAGACTTCACAATGAATGCCATAAACCACAGCCTTGCACAGTTATTTGAACCTTGAAATGTTTCAGGTTCCACTTGTTAAAAGGACACCACTGCGGCGGCAGTGTCCCCTCCTCAGACTAGGCCATAAAGCACGAGGATCTTCTCACTTCCACAACCTCCAATCTCCGGTGTTTGCCTGAGGGTTAATATTCAGACAGATTGGGGGGGGAAATCCTTCACCTCAAAGCGAGGCTAATTTTTACTTTTCTTCAACTAATAGGTTACCACCATTGAAAAGGCAGCTGTAAACCTCAGGACCCCATCTCCAGGCTCCTGCCAGGGCTGAGTTAAGGAAGCAGAGTTGTGTCTCTCCCTGTGGGAAACCTGGATCCTTCATCTAGTCCACCAACATGACCAATGTGGTGATTGTCAAGGAGGGATGGCTGCATAAAAGAGGTAACAACACTTCTACTATATGATTTATTTTATCGTTTTTAACACTTTGTCCTAATATCAGTTATGATGCAGATGTTGTCACATTGTTTGCTTTATGTCCTTTTGTTTACCGCCAAGTGTCGTGATCATTGTATATTCTAAAACTGTTCAAACATGCAGGTTAACCACAAACACAAAATATGTAAAGACTTCAAAATATGTTCATTGCGCAAAAAGATTCCCAACCCCTTGTTGATGCATGTTTGCATTCTGCACTGACAGTGTTGTTGCACCTCATGTTTAATGTATTCACTGGAGTAGCTTCAGATTTATTTATTTATTTGCATTAGCTGTTAAATTAGCACATTTGTAATGTTTTGCCTCTAAATTGGCAAGCATTTTGCGATTGATAATCAACTATTTATAACTGATAAAACCAGCTTATTTGTGGTGTCCCTGATTGGGCCCCATTAGTTTCCCTGATAGTGCTGTGTGGTGTGACATGGTTCTGTGTTGGGCGTGAGTCCTGTTGTTTGGACGAAAAGGCATTCCTCACATACCTGCTGGCTTTGAGCAGCTTTATGTGTGCATACTAACTCTGCCTTCAACTACAGCTGCCTCACAGAGCTCACTCCATCACCACCAGGGGCAAAACAGGATAAGACATTTTCCAAAACCACTGAAATCTCCCAAACTCTGAGCCAAAGAACCAGACTTTTTGGATGATGAGGGGTAACTAAGATATGGGAGCAGGTCACTTGTAAAACTCATGGAAACAGATTTCTGCTGTGGTGTCTTCCTATCTTCAAGGCTTGGGTCAGCCTCAGGAAGACATAATTGTGTCTTTACACCTTGTGCTGAGTCTCAGGCTTAATCCAATGTTACATTTAAAATAGTTTGCACAAAACAGAGTTAGGAGTGTTCACATTGGGGAGTAGGGCAGTCCCAATAGGAGAGAAACGTCCCTTCAAACTTTGATTTTTAAGGGATACATTTCATAGATAGCTGTACTAACAGCTAAACCCACAGCTGCATTTTCTTTACACAATAACCCCCTGTTTTGATTATATCAAATAAATAAATCCCATATAGCATACAGCAGTTTTTAAGGAAACTTTGGTTTCCAACTTGATCACAAAGTTAAATGTAAAAAAAAAAAATAATAATTAGGTAGAGTACTGCAAACTGCATCATCAGCATCTTAGAAATTAATATTTTTGTCCGAAGAAGAGTCTAAAATGACGGCAAACCTGAGAACAGCTAAACACGTTGTAAAGGAGGCTCTGCTGTTCACTGCATTTAGTTGAAGAAATAAAAATTCGAGTGAATATTTGAGACTAAGAAATGACACGCTTGTGCAGCTCGGTGGAAGTAACTCAACATCATTTTTACTCCTTTTAAACTACATTACTGAAAAATAATTTGGTAATAAATGGGCCTCTGTGTTGAAAAATGCAATATACGTAGTTTAATTTCAACAAAACTAGTTAAAAAAAATCTACAATTTGTTTGCGGTGTGTTTTATAAAATTGAATAAAACATATAAGAGGTTGAAAATAAAGTTGACTGAAATGGTATGAAAGCAAGTTGCTGTACTGGTGTTCATATTGTTTTGAATTGGGAGCGTTCATTCTGTAGGGGAAGTTGTTTTGAAACCACAATTATTATTATTTTTTTAATATGCCACCTCATTTGTATTTTTTTTTTTATCTATGTCTTGTTGAAAATGTATTTTATTTGTTTAGATATTGGTAAAGATTTTAAAATTCTTGTGATCATCCTCCTGTTTTCTAACATAATTGGAGAACAAACGTAAATATTTTGTGTGGCTGTATGCTTTAAATAAGGAAACAGAATAATTGTTTTTCACGGGGGTGATGTAAAGTTGCACTTGTTTGACATGTCTCTTTCATTCTAACCCTATACGATTGTGCACTATACATTTTGCACTTTATTTCCCCACACGTTTTGTCATTTGTTGCTTCTTTCCATGTTTGTTTTCTGTCACGAAACTGGCACATGTTCATTTTTCTGCACTTCCGCCAGCACTGATGAGAACAGAACATTCTTATATTGACTCGGTGTAAAATACAACTATAAGATTAGTCAAATAGTGACTGGTATGAAAACAGTGAGGTTTCCTGGCATGCACACAGCTCTTGCAGAGACACCGCTGTAGTTGTGACACGCACTAAACAAACAACCCTTCAGGAATAGTGAGTTGGCATGCTGTCGAGCCCAGCAGCTGTGCCCTGTGAAATGTCACACCGAGCCTCCACGTTTTGATTGGAGGACGTCCGCCCGCTTTCCTGACAGGAAGGCTTTCGGTGTCACATCACTGTCATGCAGTCTTGGCCCTAGAGCCACCACACAGAAGGTGAACCTACAGCAGCGCTGCGTCACTATCCATCACCTCAACCTGGGATCCTGCACCTTTGACTTGAGCTTTAGTTGTGTGGTAGTGCCACCCAAGAGATTCAAATCTCCATGTGGGCGTGATGATAAATGGCACAAACTACCTCACCATGCTCATTACTCCCATATATGCATTCAGAATACCAATTTAATGTCTCAAAAATAGACCTTTTATGTGTCCACCAACATTTTGTGCATGATCTATAAACATCATAGAAGACTGACCATTTTTTTTCATACTACTTTACAAAATTCATCTTGGTTTGCGTGTCCTCATCAACCTCTTGAAGTTAACATTTTTATTGGCTCTTTGTGATGATTTGGATCTCGCAGCAAGCCAGAGGAAAACACAAATCACAGCAGCTCTGGTTTAACTAAACACGGCCCTGCCATTCACCCTCACTCTTTGATTCCTTTCTGATTAGTCATCTTCACTGTGCACGTGCAAACTTTTATCAAAACTCCAGACAGAAAGTGGAGCCAGCATTTCACTTTCGTACCTTGTAGAGCTAATCTATCTTTACAGCTCCAGAGTCTCAGCCTTGAAAAACTCAGAATATTTGTTCCAGACGGGCTGCACTCGGAGAAATGATCTCACCCCAAAGGACACACCTTCATACTTTCTTCCTAAGCCTTGGGATTGGAAAAATGTGAATTGTGGACACTGAAGCTCTGATTTGCAAGTATGGTCAGTGTGAGGCATGCTTATTTATTGTTAACACCACCAGCAGGACACAATACCCAGTGCCCCAATGCACAGACCACATCACAAGTGAAGGCTTGCACAAGCACTATAACTTTGTTACTATCATACCCAGTTGTTACGTGTCCCCAAATACTTCCCTTTTTAGGAGCTGTGCACCCACACACTTTAAACGAGCCTACGGCCTCTAGTTGTCACAGACACCGAGCAGCATGCCATTTCTTTTTGGAAGTGCATTGTGTTTTTTTTTGTTTTTTTTTCTCCCCCCCGCAAAGTTTTCATCAAAGCCAGAGCATCATCAGACATCAAAGAGGCAGATTGTGGGTTCCCTAGTTTCCAGTGAGGCGCTGTGGCCAAAAACGCAGCGAAGCTCAGCAGAACAGCATTTGCTTGTCCTCGCCTCTTCTCCGGACCTTGTTTGTTTGACTCATTTGCTCTCTGACAAGTATAAAGAGCCGTCCCCCTCGTTAGGCTAACGAAGGCCACAACAACTGTTGGATTTGGGGAACATGCTCAGCTGGCTCCGTCTCATGAGAGGAGCTCTGGGTTAAAACGGGGAGGGGAAGCAGAAAGCGCACCAGTAGAGGTGGTGAGGGGAAAATAAAAGGGACAGAAGTTAAACGGCATATTTTGTGATTTTCCCCAGAACATTGCTCAGTGACCCAGGCGGCTTGAGGAGAGTTGGTAAATGTCGTGTGCGACGTGCCACAGAGACCTTCTCGTGGTTTGGTTTGCAGCTCATCAGCTGATTGGCCTCTTTTGCTGGTCATGCGGTTGAAGGACACCCATGACGTGCTCCTCCAAGCAAAACCTTGTTGGTGGTCCAGAACCCTTCACGAGACACAGAAAGAGGAAAAGGTGGGGGAGGAAAACAAGACGTAGAAGATGAAACATACTTTTTCATCTTGTGAATATCTGTGCATCTGGTGAGCAGACCTGCATCAATTCGGCCAACTTTTTTTTTTTTTCTCACAATAGTAACAATTTGTAATATATTATCTCAGTAAGGGAATGCAGAGTTTTCTTTTATTAAATATTCTTCAAAGAAGCAAACCCATCTGATTAGGAAATATATTATGATGCTGTCCCAAGACTTCTTATCCTTGAATTTCTTACAGATTTCTTGTTGGGCTCAGCCAGGCTCCTGCACATCCCCTCATTATGGCTCAGTGTCCACGCGCTGCTGCTCCGCACTGACGCACACACATGCATATTGCTGAAGTAGAAAAGTTTCACCAAATTTGGCAAAAGTATTCTCTTCAATAGTGAGGGGTTTTCTAAGTTAAACACTCGTTAGTGTTTCAAGATCATCAGCGGCTGTGTATATTTTATACGGTACCATTTACGGCTTTGTTCATGTTTTTTATTTTTGTTTTTTGTCATTTCACCAGCTTGAATAATAAAAAAAGAGCAGTTGTTATTAAAGAGCACATTTACAACTTTGCTGATGTTTACAGTTGTTATCAAACAGCTGATTTTTGACCTTGTAATATTAATATATTAGATGAACTGAGACAAATTATTTGATGCGTGAAAGATTAAAACTATCTCCTTCTGTCATGATTAAATGAAGTGAAACCAGTGCTGAGAAGTGGCAAAATGACAGATCCATGGCAGCTCTTGAACCCAGGGAAAAGCAAATTGACATATGGGAGGCCTGTAAAGTAATCCACCCCAAAATGGTACAAACACAAATTTGTAACTAGCATCTGCTTGAATTAAATTAAATTGAAGCATTGGATGCTAAGGATTATTGTGCTGCACTTTTCTTAGACCTGTCTAAAGCTTTTGACACTGTGGACCATGACATCTTATATGTCATAAGCTCTCAGAAATTGGTTTCTCAAATCATACCATTGGTTGGTTCTCCAACTATCTTTCAGATCAGAGGCATGTGTTCAACATAATGGCATTTCCTCCAGTTATTTAACAGTCAACAATGGTGTACCACAAGGCTCAGTCTTAGGACCCACCCTCTTTACATAGGTAATGTAGTTCAGAGCATCCCTGATGCATCCTTACATTTCTATGCTGATGGCACAGTTTTTTATTGTCGAGCTAAATCAGTTGCCAAGGCTTTCCAGCTTTTGCAATCAGCTTTCGACATCATCCAGTCAGATTTGTTCCATCTCAAACTTGTCCTAAATGCCGACAAAACCAAAGGGATGTTGTTTTCAAACAGGAAGTCTGTCCCAGCAGTTTTTCCTCTGATTTTATCCTTTAATGGTGTCCCTATTGAGATTGTCGATTCCTGTAAACATTTGGGTATCTTGGTTGAATCACATCTCTCTTAAGCTTCACGTGGAAAACTTAGTAAAGAAATTGAAAGAAATTGGGTTTCGTTTTCAGAAATAGATCCCGTTTAACTCTGAATGCTAGGAAACGCCTTGTAACTGTGACTTTCCTTCCGTCCATTGACTACGGTAACATTATTTACATGAACACTCCTACAAGCACCCTGCAGATGTTTGATGCTGTCTATCATGGTGCTCTAAGATTCATAACTGGCTGTAACTACTGTACCCACCACTACATCTTGTATTCACTGGTTAACTGGACATCATTAACTTCACGCAGACTCTCACACTGGTATATTTTCATCTTTAAATCACTTCTTGGTCTGTTGCCTTCATACATCTCCTACATGTCTCTGCGTGAGTGCAGCTACAGCGTGCACTCTCAGGACATTATTACATGCAGTGTCCCCTCAGTGCAGACTGAACTAGGCAAAAGGGACTTCTCCTACTCTGCTCCTGTTTCCTGGAATATCTTGCAAAACGAACTAAAGCTCTTGACCTTGACCTCTCTAAGTGGCTTCAAACATCTGTTAAGTTCCTGGCAAAAACCAATGCAGACATGTTCTTGTTTTTAGTTTTCTACACCGCCTTATAATCTAGCTGTTTTTTCACTACTTTTCCTTTTTAATTACCATTTTATTTTCACTTTTTTTATTTTTTTATTTGTATGCATCCTTTATGATCGTCTATTGTTGTTGTTGTCCACTGTTGTCATCACTCTTTGTTAAAATGTAGGTATCTCTTGTAAATGAGTCCCCGAGGCTCAATGGGATTAACCTGTATAAATAAAGGTTGAATGGAAAAAAAAAAAACAACTTTGTGACAGCAGGTTATTTCGGGGCTTTGTGAAAGTGACAAATCACAGCTTGGCATGGAATACCTCTCCCATTTTTTTGTATGTAACTTTAAAACGGATTAACCCAACTTTTTAGTAGTTTTTTTATTCTACCCAGTTAACCAGCAGCAGTAAAAGCCACAGTGACTGATCAAGGAGTTGAGCCCCCGTAGGCAGGGTCCAGCAGCAGAGGGTGTCGCACCAGGAAGCCAGCGCTCTGGCAGGCCAGGCTTCTGGCCGTCAGTGCAGACCCCCTGCTCTGTGTAATGGGAAGCAGTCTTCCTGCTAAATGTGGTGGAGAGAAGTAAATTACTGGGGTGCAGCTGTCGGCACGCAGGCTCTGTGGTGAAACCAGGAGGCTGCGGGAGATGGCACCTCCACCATTTGCCTGCTCTCATGGCAAACCTGCTGTGTGCTTACTTTTCTGTGTAGAGTCCGCCTGCTTGTCCCAACTGTGGTGCTCAGCAGTGCTCGCTCGTCTCCTTTTATAAATTCCCTTGCCACCCACCTCCCTTTAATTTTGTCACCATCTTCATCTCTGTCTTCTTGTTCTTCACTTTTTTTCGTCTCACAATTTTCCTGTTCTCATCTTCGTTACACCCCTCTATTTTCCTTCTCTCTGGCCCACCCTTACAGCATCATCCCTGCTCGGTTCTCTTTCACTTCCAGCCCACTCTCCCTGCCTACCACCCTGTTGCTCATATATAATGACCCTGCTACTTGAACCCGTGGTGGAAGCTGCTATGGACCAGCAAAAAAGCTTCCAGTGTTTGACATCAATCACGTCACTGGCCCAAATCCCCACTTTAGAAAAGAAAGAGGAGATGGAAAAACACGTGCAATAAAACCAACATGTCCTCCTATTATTCTGTTACTCATAACATATTTCCAAGTTATCCAGAAGCTGTACAAAAATTGATTATTGTATTTGGATTCAGAAATTTCCAACGGCTGAATGTATGTTTTTGAAATACATAAAAGGTCCACTGGTTTTCTTTCAATCTCTTTTGAGAGGGTGATCTTACATCAATCCTCAAGAGTTCATCGGCACTAATTTGCTCTAAATAATGTGTGTTTATTTGTTTGCAATGCAGTAACCCTGTTAACTAATCCATGGATTGCTTGTTTACCCAGGGAGAAGGGGCAAATCTCAGCCCCAGTGTGGCAGGGGGAACTTCCCACAGTGTCTCTATGGTAATCAGCAGGTGTCACTCACCATGGAGAAGAACTGAGAGCTTTCTTATAAGCGTGAGAAAGAAGGGCAGCCTCCATTGCATCCCCATCCCCCTGTTTTTTTCTTCCTTTTTTCCTGTTAGGGGTAGCAACAGCAGCCCTAGTGACAGGAAAGGGTTAGATTCGAGACCAGGCTGGTCCTTCAACCCAACTTATTGATGCTTCTGACTCTGCAGTCCCCCTCCATCCAGTTGTATGAAAGAGATGTTAAACGTTTGGTTGTCAAGAAGACAAAGCAAAAAAAAAAAAAAACATAAGGACCTGGATTATTGAGCATGCATCAGGATATAAGGAAGGAGTTCCAGCTCCTGGATGCTAGTTTAAAATGAGTCGTGTGCTGCCTTATTTGGTCAAATGAGCAGTTGAGGGTTTGTCAGCCTTCTGACTAGGCCAGTGCATGTTGGTTACTGGGGCTCACTGGTGACCCCTGCATCAGAAAAACCCACTCTCTTCTGGAGGCTGCTGCACATT
The DNA here is from genome assembly GCF_014905685.2 of Nematolebias whitei. Lineage (NCBI taxonomy): Eukaryota > Metazoa > Chordata > Actinopteri > Cyprinodontiformes > Rivulidae > Nematolebias > Nematolebias whitei. Next base: position 19,594,045 of record NC_056518.1, read on the forward strand.
AAGATGCAGGGCACAGGGTGGCAGGCCACAGCTGCAGCCTACAGGCAGAACCCGGCAGAAAAGAACCAAAGGGATAGCGGGGGAGAGAGGAAGAAAAAAACAAAACAAAAGGAGAAGCCCCCCTTCCCCTCCTCTCTCGCTTTTAGAGTTCTAATTCCCTAATCCTCAACCTCCGCCTCCCCACACACCCTCCTCATCCGATTCCCACCACTTTGACACACACATTCACACATGCATAGTCTGTGCAGCTTCCACTGGCTCCCTTCCTCTCATCCCCAAGCTATGAATGGCCAGACGGGGACAAAACCCAACAGCAGTCCTCTCAGGAAGTCCAACCACTGGGTGTAGGCACTGAGAGGCACAGTGTCTGACCCTCAAACTTCCTTGCAGTGTGTGAGATCATTGAGCCACTTCATACAATTTCCTTTGTGTTTGTCTTGATCCCCTCTTGTCTTTGAAAAGTTTTGCAAGTTCTACTTGAAACAGAGACAGGAAAGAGCAAATGTGATGTGCAACAGGACTAGCGTTGGACGTATTGTTGGGATGCTGTGGCCTTTTTTTTTCTTTCTGTGGGCTGCTTGATGAATGGTACATGATGTGTCTTATTAAAAGCCAACAAGCCACAGCAGCTGGGACCTCAGCATTCCTGACATTGTCACATGGAGACGGATAGAAGAGAGTGCTCCTCAGAAACGGTCACTAACCGCCCTCTCTATTTTCCCCTTTCTGTGTAAAGACTTCCACATTTTTTCTTTTATTCACCAATTCTTCAATAAGAAGCTGTCTGTCTGGCTTTTATACTTCAAGCCTCTTAAAGCCAAGTTGACTTGCAAATAGCCTTTGTGTCCCAAGAATTGATGTGAATTGAAATTGCTCTAGATTCTGCTTTATTGCAAGCCTGTGACAGGTGACGTCTTTGAATCTGTAAAATCAGGTACACCGGCTCTGGAGAACCGTTTTGCATGAACGTACCTCTCTCGTGATTTGGTGCACGCAAACACGAGCAGACGGGACGATGCTCCACTTTGTACAGCTGTGACCAAACCTGTTCTTTCCCACGGCACTTTGTATGTTTTGTGTTTAGGGTATAAAGGGCGTGGCAGTTGCATGCGAGAACTGTCCACATACAAGGCCACACAGCAGCTGGCAAATAAAGATGAATTCTGTTGTGTTTGGCAGCGGTTTTCTGTTCATTATTTTCCACTTTGCCCAGCATGCATCCCAGCCCTCAGCAGCTGCTTGTCATGTAAAGACACTCTATCAGGCCCTGACAGCTCCTCCCATGCACACACACCATGCGCATGGCTCATACACACTTGACTTCTGCTCTCACACACTCCCTTCCACTTGCAGCCCTACATATTTAGGGAACATATGTAGTGATCTGTCTCACTAGCACTCCATTCGGCACAGCTCTTCGCACAAAGCTTTTTCATCCCCTCCAGTTCTCTCATCGCTCAACTTGTGTCAGATCAGTCTTTTTATACTTCTGTCCTTCCTCTAATTTAGTTGAGTTGAGCCACATGTCTACAGTCAAACTTTTTTTGTTTGTTTGTAAGAAAAACTTTGATTCTGTGACACAGAACAACAAGGAGGGTTTTCTAAATGTGTGTGCATGCCGTGATCGACACTTGGTGTAGGTTTTATCTTATCTAGGTTGTGGTCAGTCTGTGGGCCATTTTCCTGTTTTGGAGAACATTTTGACATCAAATAGGGTTTAGTTTACTGGAACACAGTGATGATAATCTGACTTTAAAGCAGAAGGCTCTGTTGCATATTATGAGGCCCATTGTCCTTTGTCAGCTGTTTGTGTTGTTTTGCTCACCATACAGGAAGTATTTCAGGTTTACCTTGCAAAACATTGATGTGAAGTTGTGTGAAAATTTAAAGAAGCTGTCAAAGCCTGTCATGATAACAAATGTTGCTGGGCGATTATCTCAAATTATTGCAATAAACAATGATATTGTTTTAAATTGGACAATAATTAGTAATTATTGTCAAATTTAAGAATAAATGTTGAAATACCTTTTTTGACCACTGGATGGCAGTATTAGAGTTTGAACCGAAGGATGGATAGTGAGGGAGCGAGCAGCGTGTCTCTTTAAGAAAAATGGGAGGGAGGACCCTTGACATGACATGGGCTGCCTCTCCTTGGTTCTCAAAATGACGGACACTTGGTGTGGTTTGAGCTCTTTAGCATAGCATTTTTCACACGAAGCTTTTAATAAAAAATAAAAAAAATCAGTAAACAAGTTCTTCGTTTCTTTTTGCAGAGAAAAACAACTTTTTACACGACGGCACAGGTTTCAACCGTGAATTTTGTAGCTTCAACAAGACAGAGGCCCCCCCCCCCCCCCCCAGGTCGGCCTGTTAGCTTAGCTTGTAGCTTCTCAGCTTAGCTGCTTTTAACGATCCAAAAACGTGATTTTAGATGGTTAAAATGGATTTCAAAGAGCAAGGGAGTCAGTGAAGAGTACCGTAGTTGAGCCTTTCGTCATTCAGTGTCTTCAGTAGAAAGAGAGAGACACAAAGAAACGATAAAGCCGATAAATGAAAATGAGGTTGATAATTTTCATTCATCATGCGATTAATTGATTTATTGTTTATTGTGACAGGCCTAATTTAATGTGTTTGTAATTTGTGTCATAGCACTTCTTTTCTGACTCTTGCATTTGTGGCCAGTTTTTTGTTTGTTTTGTTTTTTATCTGTGTTCCTTTTCAAAGTTGTGTTGTACTGCTTTTGACGTCCTTCTGTTCCAGTTTGTGGAGCTTCACTAAATAACTAAATTACCTTTTTAATCTTCGCCGATCCAACCAGCATTGCATCTTTATTCGCTTATTTTGCACATTTTTTTATTCGTTTTCCACTGAGTGTATATATCTGTAACCACGGTGCCTTCCCTTAACTGTGTTTACGTGAACTGTTTCAAGATGAAAAAATTGTCCAGCTGTCAATTTCACTTTCACATGGTGTCAGCGCTTAAGAAAAGCCGCTGTGTGGAAAGTACGGCTGAATAAAAGTAGAAGAGGAAATGAGCGTAAATGGGAAGCTTACAAGGGTCATCTTTGTTGTTTACGCTCTTAGTGCAGTCTGTGTGTGCGTTGCGCTGCAGCGCTGTGGAGACACACTCGCAGACAACCGGATATAACTGCTTCCACTGCTGTCACATGACCAGGTTTGCGGTCACACATTAGGAAATTGCAGTGTCCTGCTGTCTAAAAGAAGTCTGCGCTGGTTAAAAATGTACAATGCGGATGTGCGGAAACATTCACACAAGTTTTTCTTTTTCTTTTTTTCAGTTTAAGAGAACTGGTCTCTGTTTTTCTAATCTCAAGGAAGTTGTTAAAATCTTAATTTTTGCCTTTTATGTGTTTTGTTTGACCTTTCTTTAGTCGGCACAAACTCATCAAAATTCTGCATAGTGACAATATTTCAAAGACTCAGGTGACTGGGAATGCTGGGCTTGTGTTGTCATCTCCCTGACATCCATGTGATCCGTTGAGGCCACCTCAGTGTCTCCACATGCAGTACATGCCAAGCCCTGAGCCGCTGCGTCACGTATTGCCACCCATGCTGCTTCTCTGGTGGGAGCTATGCGTCAGCGGAGCTGGCAGGAAAAGCTCTCCAAAACTTCAAACTGCACGTTGATGCAATCAGTCACACACACGTGTTTTTACCGGCTACAAGTCTGCGAATAAACACAAGTCTATTTGCACACAAAGCACTAGAGCTTTACACAAACACCTGTCCGTCAGGATTTGAATCTTACAGTGTGCATAAGGAAATTCCACAGTCTGGAAGTGATTTGCCGCATTCTTGTTTCCAAACCCAAAACTTCACAGCAGCAACTTTTTGTCTCGTTTGCGCTGGCGAGATGCGCCCTCGGCTTACGTCGTGATGTCAGGTAGGGGGCTCATTATGCTGCCTCTGCATTGTGCACATACTGTCCTCAGTGTTTGTTGGCTTGGACCATGGCGAGGGAATATGGGTCAGCCAAAACCTGACCACAGAACAAGTCACCAGCTGGGGCCCAGCTGAGGAAGAAACGGGCTCAACACAAAAGGCTCCAGAGAGTTTATGGTCATAGATTTGGGCGTCTTAATATTTGTTAAATGGGCTCTTAACGTACGTGTTTTCTTAAAACGCGCCTCGTGTGCACTTTGCTGTCAGTCGAAGTGCCATAAAAATAAGACAGCTGGGAGATTTTTAATTGTGATAAATAACCGTGTACATGTGGATTCTTTAAAGATACAAAGGTGACTGTTGTGAAAGCTGATGGGTAAGGTTTTTAGTTTAAAAAAATAAAATTGAAAGACTTTGCTATTGCGTTAGCGCATCTTCCTTAATTGAAAGACCATCTCACTGTTGACAAAGACGGGCTAATTTCTAAAATGTGTATTTTATGTGAAAATAATGACTCCGAAGAAAAACAAGTTTATGAAAGCGACACTACTGGAAAATGATGTACCAGCATCTCATTTTATATAATTCATATCATTCTTGTTTTTTATTTTTTATCATGCTGCATCCTGAATGACTTGCTTTCAAAATATCTATTTTTATTTCTCCTTCCCCTACAAGGAAGACGGATCTTATTCAAATTTACTAGTACCACTTTTTAATTAAAAAAGTGTTGATGTGAAGCAGGAAAAGGAATAAGTGTCAAAACAACACATTGTGATGATCAGGCGGCGTTGTTAATTCATGTGAGGTTTATTCAAATAAATTTATAGGATCCTGTTATACACAGGCAGTGCCACTAGCTGCAGATTTTTTATACTGTCTGTTTATCAGTTTCATCAATCAGAACTGTGTTTGAAGACTAGCAGAAGCTCATATTGACAAATTTTCTACATCTCTGTACACGATGTCTCTTGTACGCAAAACGCCACACTCCTGCATTGGAGGAAATGGAGCAATTAAGGACAGCTTGGCACTTCTCTGCAGGGGGTTAATATGTGGCTTCGTAATTAAAAATAAATTACAATTTTCCTGTATAAATATTCAAGTTCCACACCATTGTGTGCCACTGCCTTGTTATGATATGTAAGCCTTTTCTTCCACCGTCTGCGCAACATCTGGCGCAACATTTCCTGAAGCATCTCTGAAATAAATTGAGTTTTGTCTGCCTTCACAGAGATTAATTTGCGTAATGCAAGCGCAGTTTGTCTAAGTGATTAGAGCGAGCGTGCATGTTTGAGGTTATAGCAGGTCTTGAAGATTGGTAATGTGGGGAGTTTTGTGTAAAACTTCAATTCATGTAAAAAATATATACCGGTAATTCTTGGAAATTTTCAAGTGGACAATTGCAAAAAAATAAAATAAACCTGCCCAAATCAGCTTCCTCTATTTTTATTCAACTTTAACTTCAAATTATACTTTCTTTGTACTTTCAAATTGATAAGTCAGAACTCTTTTGTTGTTCTCTCCTATATTATTTATGCAATTCTAAAATCAACTCGCTTGAATACTTTTTTTATAGTAATACTTTTCTGTAAAACGGTTTTTGTTTTGGTTCCATGCTGTCATGTTGACTAGGACTCCCTGAAAGATGAGAAATCATATCTCAATGAGTCAGTCCTGATTAAATGCATAAAGCCCTGAAAGCAAGAAAACTACTTTTTGTCTGTTTTTTTTTTTTAGAGTATTTTATCTAAAGTGCATCAATTTTAGAACGTCTGGAAAAAAAGTGTATTTTGACTTCATTTCAAACCAATATTTATCCTGCAGCTGACCTTCACTTTATTAAAAATGAAACTGGTGGTAACAAAATGGGCAGCAAAAAATATTAATAATAAAACTAGAGATTAAACAGGACAGTTGCACACTGATCAGCATTTTGAGAATGTTAAAGCATAAATTTCTCAGTTAAAGTTTCTAATCAGAGATTTCTATGACATATTTTTGCTTCCCTTCTTTCCTTATCTTTGCTATATCAGGAGAATACATCAAGACCTGGAGGCCAAGGTATTTTCTTCTTAAGAGTGATGGTACGTTTATCGGTTACAAGGAGCGACCACAAGATGTGGACCAGCTGGAAACCCCCTTAAATAACTTCTCTGTAGCACGTGAGTATCTACATCAGAGAAACAACCTCTTCTCATTGTTTCCTGGCAGCTTGCTTTACTTTTTTAGTTTTTTTTTACAATTTTCTGCAAAGCACTACATCTGTGAGCTATTAGTTGGAAAACACAACCAGACCACAGCTTGGTGCCTTACCAAGTCCACATCTGATAATAGAACCAAAAAACATCATGTTTTGCACCTTACAAGAAAAAAACCATGCCCAGGTGCTTTGTTAAATAATTCTTTCCAAGAGTCCCTCGCTACTTCGCGGTTCGTTTTTCGTGGACTCGCTCTGTTGCAGTTTTTCAAAATAAGATTGGAACACAATTGGCTGATTGATGGATGAGCCGCACGATCGGCACATAATTTTAATTTAAAATGAATTACTTTATATTATTTAGCACGTGCTGCACCTGTCTGCAGCTCACACTGCAAGATAAACTTCCTCCTGCAGCTCCTCCTCCTTCCTCCTCTGTCGATCTCCTTTCTGCAGAGGAGAAGTGGGTGTGGCCAAGAGTGCAGAGCGCAGCCATGGCAGAGAGCTGAGTTCATGACTCTGTGCTTTTTTTAGTGTTTAGAAACATTGTTTAGAATATTGCAAGAGTGTGGGAAGGGTTTAAAATGCCTTTTTATATATACATACTAAAATAAACGATTACCTTCTACTACTATTCTTACTTCGTGGTTTTTCACTTATCACGGGGCTTCAGGGTACGGATCCCCCGCGATAATCGAGGGACTACTGTAAGTCCTTGTCACGGTGCATCTCCATTGTGTTTTAGAAGTGATTGTGTCTGTTATGATTTTAAACAAGTTCACACTGTGCATCATCCCAATGTTGTAAACAACCCTCTTGGATATTTGTGATGTACAGGATTTTACACAAGAAATCTTAGGTTGGCATCCATTAATTTGGACAATCTAATTAATCAAGATGCAAATTTGGACAATCTAATTAATCAAGATGCAATATGAAGTGTCTGGTACTAAGGATACACATAAGCTGAGTAGAAAACACTTTAGTTTTACACAAAGCTCTCCTACATGACTGAACTGAGCATGCTCACTTTAGACAGTTGTTGTAGCTTGTAGACATGCCATGAAAACTCTTATAGTCCCAGCTAAGGTATTATTTTAAAAGCTAAAGATGCTGGCTGCATTTAAATTGTTCTATTGAGAATGTTTACTTTGAAACAGGATTTGTTGATATGTGATAGATTATGCACAGATGCAACAATTGGTGGGATTATGTTGAAAACACGTATTTTCTTTGATAAACTAGATTTTCGTGACTTGTGTTGATTTATAAAAAAGCTGATGAATAAATTAACAAAGTTTTTTGCCTGGTAATCTGATTTTCTTCCACAGACTAAAACTCATTCATGTTGGGTTAATTGGCACGAAACGTTCCCTATGTACAGTATGAGCATATGGTTGTTTGTCTCTATGTGTCTCTGGGATGGACTTGCAACCTGTCCAGGGTGTACCCCGCCTCTCACATATTAACTGCAGGACATAGGTGCCAGCGATCCCCGCGTCCCAGAAAGGAAGAAGTGGGTAATGAATGGTTGGATGGATGGATCAATGTATTCTCAAGATCCTTGGTCTCATACATTAGTAGTGTGTAATATGTAGTACATATACTAGGTAGTGTTGGAAAAGTAAGATGCATTTAATGACAAGTGGAAACTGGTTGTAGTATCATCTCGTCAATATCATCGTACTTCTGGAAGCTAAGAACCTTTGCCACAGTGTGTACATGCTTAATATTTGTCTCTTGAAATGTAGTCATTAGATGCTATCCTCAGTCACTGCATGTCTTCCAAAATCCTCGTTTATTTTAGTAGTGCCACAGAAAGTAACATCAACAAATGCCCAGAGCCATTCAGCTCACTCAATCTTCACATCAGAGAAAGTATCAGTGCTGATGACTGAGCGCAGCAATTAGACAGCACACTATTTGTTTAACTAAATGTTTCCTCCCCAACGCGCTTGAGTTATTGTCGTCATTAGCCACCTGATTTTCAGTATTTATCTGGGCTATGCTTTGAGGCTCTTGTCTCCATCATTGTTGGCTTTGTTTAGTTTAGTTTTTTTGTCACCACCGCGACCCCACCGTTGGAGGGCACATAGTGTGTCGCTGCTGACGGTGCGGCTGCAGCTGGAATATATATTCATCCAGATGAAGCCATGTTGGATCTCAGTGGTGGTCCACTCAGCGTCCTCCATCTATCAGAGAGAGGCCATTTTTGTGTCACACCCTGACATATTTACTGACATGTTCCATTTAGGAGCAGATGTTAATGTGAAGTAGGTGCAGATGGAAATCTTTGCGTCGTAAATTCTGTCTTCTGAGTAATTGATTTTGCAAACTGCTTATGTAACCATTATTTGCACCAAAGGTTTATCTTTTTGTTAACGTTTTAAAGATATTCCATGATAAATACAGACAAAAATGTGTAAATAATTATTGTTTTATTAATACATTAAAATAACTTACTACGAAATTATTCCTAATCTAGATCAAACCTTTATATTTCCAAGGTTTCATTTTGAAGGAGCTCCCAAATTAAGGATGGGAGTTGTTTTCCTCCACCAGAGTGCACCTGTTCTTTTACAAATTGGCCGACAGTGTCTGTTAGGGTGGCGATAAAGATAAATGGCTGTAACTGTGGCTCTGTCTCTCCCCTCTGTTTCCTACACACTGGCTCTTCTCTTCATCTCCCTCCCCGCTCTCTCTGGCTGTGGTCAGAATGCCAGCTGATGAAGACGGAACGGCCCAAGCCCAACACATTCATCATCCGCTGCCTGCAGTGGACCACTGTCATCGAGCGCACCTTCCACGTGGAGACCCCCGAGGAAAGGCAAGCGAGATGAGCACACACCTCTTTGCACACGGAACAGTAAAACACGAATCATTTACATGGAAACTATTTGCCCTTGTCCCTGGGAAATAGTAGGACAAATTAAGAGCTCTGTTTTTCCTAACATGTAGAAGCATATATATTTAATCATTATTACACACTTTCACAAGGTCCACTGCCTATTGGCAGAACTCAGACGTGAAATTGCCTTTCTGTTGATAAGAAGACAATTACGTGATTGGGCTGCTGGGCTTGCATGATGGCAAATGAGCTGATGTAATCTCTCTCTCTTTCTCACTCTCTCTCTCTCTCTCTCTGCTGCCGCCTCTGTCTCCCTTCAGGGAAGAATGGACCAAAGCCATCCAGGCAGTAGCTGAAGGCCTTCACAAACAAGAGGAGGAGATGATGGACTCTTCTCCAGACCCCATGGACATGGAGGTCTACCTGACCAAACCCAGACACAAAGTGGTACTGGCACTCTGTTATGTGTTTTTATCGGTTCTACACCACACCAGCCTGCCCACTGCTGGTATCCATCCCCACTCAGCCCAGTTTTTAGGACCACCTTGTTTGTGGTTCCCAGCAGACTGCTCCGAGGTGATGCCGTTGATTGGCCAGCGGAGCGACGTCACAGGATGACCCGCTTAGCAAACTGCATTTGAACCTCCACTTCCTCTCTGATCGTGTTGCGTGTTGTTTTTTCGAGTTTCTGGTATGGAAGTTCCAAAAATAGTGCCGTGGACCAGTGAGGCTAACTTTACTGGCCGATGTTAGGATTCAGCTGGATGGTGCCACAAGACATGAGTGCACTTACAGAGAGATATCGGAGCTGCTGGCGCAATGTGGCTACACCCTCACTTATAAGCAGTGAAGGAAATTGAAGTCCGATTGATTATAGGTTGATTAAGGATGAAGGAACACAACGGTCAGAGTGGCTCGGACTGGTGGGACTGGCGTTGTTATTCAGTATACTTTGCAATGACGATACCGCCCACAGAGCGGAAAAACAAGTCACAGTTGCTAATCACCTTCGCCTGAGAGGAACCGATAAGATGAGAGCCGAGTGGAGTCACACTTATCAATAGCAAAGCGGCTATAGTCCTCTTTGATCCGGCCTTGCTTTAGTTGCACTTTGACAGCTTCAACTCATACTGCTTCCCCTCTTTCACATTCTTTCCCAAACATCAACTACGGGTGTCTGAACACTAGATAACACGTCCACAACCCCTCCTCGTGTGTCACAACATAAAGTTCAAAAGCCACAAGATTGGGTGTTCTCCACACAATTTTCAGCATTTCTCTTCAGTGTTTGTGTCAGAGGTTAGTTGAACCAGAACTATATATGACATAGGTCTAACCATTAAAAATTTGAAAATTGCTTGGTGGGTAAAATGGTGCCTAAAACACTTTAGTGTTTTTGTCAGTGGGATTGTGTGTCCCAGCTAATTAGTGCTTGTGTTTGTTGCTGCTCCTGTTTGTAACCAGATGCCACTTTGTCTGCTTTGGCCTTCTAGACTATGCACGACTTTGAATACCTCAAACTCCTGGGAAAAGGAACTTTTGGCAAAGTTATTCTGGTAAAGGAGAAGGCCACAGGACGCTACTATGCCATGAAGATCCTAAAGAAGGAGGTGATCGTAGCGAAAGTGAGTGGTTGCCAATGAGTAAAGTGAAAAGGGGGTGAAAAACACTCTGGTTTAGGAGGGCAACAGAGCAATGACTGATACCTAAATAGTTAGCTATTGTAAGACTTGCACAAACACTCTTTGTGCTTTTCTTTTACAGGATGAAGTGGCACACACACTCACAGAAAACAGAGTCCTCCAGAATTCAAAACATCCGTTCTTGACTGTAAGGAACCCCGAGTACCTAAACCAAATCTTTTTAACTGATGGAGATGCTCAAACGTTTTCAGTTCAGCCCGGCAGCATATATTCTGATGGGGGAAGTTTGATAAGTATTTTTTAAACTGATATACTTGTTTAAACTATAGCCGACTTGGCTCTTTTTAAATCTGTTAACCTTTTTTGTGAATCTTTAGTGAGTGACACTCTTTGAGTTTTAGTCTGAGCAACAACAAATAACGCAGTGTTCAGAGTTTGTCCCTTTTTCTATCATCTGAACACTTGATATTTGTTTTATTCCTCCAGCTCTCTGCAGATGTTTGTTTGAAAGTTGCATGATAACACCAGCTCTTTGAAAGGCAGCTTCCTCTTGACTTGGCTGGAAACGCTGAGTTCTGCTTTTAACATGTTCTTCTTCTGCAGGGACTGAAATACTCCTTCCAAACACACGACCGCCTGTGTTTTGTAATGGAGTATGCAAACGGCGGCGAGGTAAGCCATTTTAAAACCTCACAAATGTCCACCTTTTGGATTTTTATAAGTCAGTGATGCCTTAAAGTTTCCCCCTTTTCTTCTGAACCAAGTCTCATTTGTCTTATTTGTTGGCAATCTCCAGCTTTTCTTCCATCTGTCAAGAGACCGTGTGTTCTCAGAAGAGCGAGCTCGGTTCTACGGTGCAGAGATAGTGTCGGCACTGGACTACCTGCATGCTGAGAGAAATGTGGTTTATCGAGACTTAAAGGTAGGCAGGGAAACGAGTGCTCTCCTTCGCCCTTTGTGGCCTCTTTGCTCTTTTCTGCCTTTTCTCCCTTTCCTTCATTTCTTCCTCCTCCGCCTGGATATAAATAGGGTTTATCTTCATCCTGAGCAGTGGTGGTGGCCAAGCCTTATTGATCTGCCTCTTCCAGACCTCACTGCAGCTGGAGACGAGCTTGGTCCATATGTTACTGCAGAAAGACAGAAATAACCACGCTTTGAACGAACTGTAACTGCCTCCGGTTCTAGCACTCACTCGGTGCCCAGTGGGTGAAACCTGTGCACTTTGTTTGTAATTGATATCGTTTTGTAAGTTTAAGTCCAGTGAAATTGCATTTCCTTGCAGAGGAAAAAAACCCATCTTTCCACAGTGAAGAGGTTTTAAGGTCTCAGCCTCTGGTTCTGTGTTTGAGCTAAAAGAATAAACAGAATTCTGTATCTGTAAAGATGGCAGCCATTGATCTTCCAGATTGATGGGCCCGGTTTTGTTTAGGAGGGTTATCGGTGCTGCAGTGGGCATCTGTAGCCACACTACTTCCAGCTGATAAAACTATACCAGCCAGGTCAGCACAGCGCACACTCCCTCCCTCCTTTCCTCCCTTGGGTTTTACGAGGCAGGCTCCCAGCCTGCGAGGGTTCTCCTGAAAATGCCAGGATAGCAGGATTTGAGGATGTGCTGACTCTGGCCGGGCGCTGCTGGCCACGTGTGAGCTACAGCTGTCAGGTGACCTGAACTGAAAGAGGAGGAGGAAAGAACAACCTCAAGTCATGTCACTAAGTGATGCTCGTCTTTATGGCCTTTAGGTCAAGTTACCTTTTTATTTTGTCATCAAGTACATTTTCATTTCTGTGTCGGCACATATTTAATAGAGTTTGCAGCTTTTAACTGGAACACTGATGATTTGATCCCCAGCTCAATATATACAGCATTTTTTTTTTTTTTTTTACAATTGCTTTAGATAAATTATCAAAGAATTGTGTGCAAAATTGTCTTTTTGATGTACTGAGACAAGATTATTTAGTAAAAAAAATAGCTGAAAATTAAGTTGGTAATACATTAAATTTGTTACAAGCACACATTCTTGCTTTAATTTTCCAAACAAGTTAGTGATATTTCTGTCTTTATTTGTGTATTGTTGTGTAATCTTAATTTCACCTCATATAAAAGATAAAAGTTTTCATTTTATGTTGACTAAGTGTCTTTTTTTTCTTTGCTCAGCTGGAAAACCTCATGCTGGACAAAGACGGACACATAAAGATCACAGACTTTGGTTTGTGTAAGGAGGGCATCAAAGATGGTGCCACTATGAAAACTTTCTGTGGGACACCAGAGTACCTGGCGCCTGAGGTAAACACAGTTGTTTTTTGTTCTGATTGATCATTTTAGCAGCTTAAAAATAAAAGTTTGACAATTAATTTGCCTTGATCTGTTGGGACGAGCAGCCTGGTCGTGTTCGATGGTGATTCAGAGGGTTTTAACACATCTGTTGAAAATATTTCATGTGTGATTGTGATCATGGTGTACAAGTCGCACAACTTCCACACACATCAAACCTTTCAGTTACCCCTCTATATCTTCTTTTAAAAGGAAATCTACATTCATTACGTTTAAGTAGGTAAGCTTAAACAGCGAATGGTGACCATTTGTTGGTCTCAAACAAAAATGTGGAGTGTTGTTGGACCAGTGGATGGGAAGTGTTTGAAGGTAGGAGCAGCTGTCTCAAAATGCCTTTCTAATCTCCAGCTGAAGTTAATGAGCGTGCTGTGTGCCCAGGGCAGGGCACCCTGCTCTCATACTCCGTCTTAGGAGGGGTGTGGCTTCTCACTGTGGCGTGCAGGTATGACGAGCGTTGGAGTGGGCTGTGTAACCTAATACTTCATTGTGAGTGTTTGTGGGTTCTTTGGCCCGTTGTCGTAAAAATGCTTTCCGGGAGCAGGGTCTCCGTGTTGACACAGTTGCTGTATCGTTGTTTTTAGACCACATTTGGAATTTTCTGGTTGGGGGAGGAGCAGAGATGTTTGGCTGGCAGGACTTTAGGAAACGTGAACTTCCACCCCTGAAAGAGGAGTGGGAAAAAAGACCACGTTGGCTACGGTTGTTGTGCGGCACCAGGGGAGCCACGATGACTGCTGCTGCCTGGGATGCCTCACCTGACCTGAACACAATATTCCACAGTGCTTCAAGCTTTTTTAGGAGCACATCATTTGTGAAAGACTGAACATTTTTAAATAATTTACACCAGGCCACAAAGAAAGGCAGCTCTCTCTTCTGTCTTCTAGGAGATATACTGTATACAGTACAGAGACGATAGACATTTAGTGTATGATAGAGATCTGTCTTCTGTCTGCTAACCGCAGTAATGCTGTGTCTAATGTAAAATCAGAGTTGTCAGATTTAATCGTTAGCGAAGCTACACGCTAACTACAGCCGGCTTGCAGTACTCGTATTCGGACGCATGTGCAAAACGCTGTTCTGTCGAAAGTTGGGGGTTTTTTTTGTCGATAGTTTGTTGGTCAGCTTTAGAGAGTGCATTTGAGCTAAAAAAAAAAAAAAAAAAAGTTAAACCTGCTTTCTGATCTGTGAAAAGAACGCTGTGTTGTGTGATTTTACTGCGAGACCCTCTGGTCAAAGCCACAGAGGAAACTGGTAGCCATTTTGTGTCAGCTCTCCTTAAAGCGAAAGGAGACGCCCACCAGAGGGCTGGAGGGTGAAGTGTTTTCAGTGTAAAATGCTGCTCTGTTGCTGTTCATTTTTTAAGTGAGAATAGTGGAAACTGTTACGAGTTAACATGTTCTTTTGTTTAAAACATATGACTAAAACTACAGTTGATATATTGTTTTGCACTACAAGAAAGAAGCCTAATACTTGATTTGTTATTTAAAAAAACTCTAGTCTGGACTTAGTAGTGGAATTTTCTTAATTGAGATTATTTTGTGGTATAGCAGTTTTCAAAATAAATGATGGCAAAAGGACACCCTGTGCTTTTTTTTCATTCTTATTGCAAGTTTTATACCAAAAACATATCGTGATATGAATTTTATGCCATATCGCACATCCCTACTGTCTTCACATCTGGGTTTACTACCCCTCACCTGCATGAACATTTTGAAATAAGAAAATCACGCTTTTGTAATTCTTTAGCTGAAATTTCTCAAACCTGACCATCTGAAGCTCCTCCAGGCCCACTCTCCTCCTCCACAAAAGAGCCGCAGCTCATGACAGCTCCAAACTTGCCAGCGGAGCGCGGGGAGACATCAGGGGGCGTTGCTGTGGCAACAGGGTCGCTGGCAAGCGTCTCTATGGAGTGCAGGCCAGGCAGTGTTACAGGTTTTTCTGCAGTAAACAATGACCTTGTTGTGTGTGCTGCACAGGAATGCTATAACGTCTGGGAATATTCTCAAAGCTGCAGCGAGCGAGGGAGAGGCAGGGAGGTAGACTCAATAATCTACAACAACCTGACCAGTTCGTCTCAGGAGTAAGGAGCTGGAAAAATTCACTTAGTCGCTTTTATTAAGCGCTTGCAGGAAGAAAACTACTATTGGCTAAGGGAATTGGCTGTTGGGGTACCTCTGCAAAGCAAAATGCGGACGTGTTTAATCTAGCCTCAAACAATCTGGATTCACCGGCTTGGAAGATTAATAGCTGTCAGTGTTGAACTTTATACTTCTTTTTTTCCTGCTCTCAGAGACTAAAGCTCTGAAGAATCAGCCGCAAGTCCCTTTTATCCTCCCCATTTCCTTTCTCTTCCCCCATCTCTGCTCCTTTGGGGCAGTGTAACAGTATTAGCTTAAGGCTGGGGCCCAAATAGGCAGGCAGTCCTGGTTACGTATATGAGGGATGAGCTTGGCTCCTGTGCTCCTGGCAGCTTCACAGCTGTGGTGCTCTTCTACATATATGGGGCAGCTGCGGGCCCAGCTGTCGCACGGTGTGAATCACACGACAGCAGCGCTGGAAATAGAGACAGCCCAGTAATCTTAGCCCTGCACCGGCTTCACGTTACTCCCTCTGCCTTCCCAGTCCTCCTCCTCGATGCTCAGCACTCGCTGCAGCACCAGGCCGAGCGCCCACAGACAGACGCACGCACATGCTGCATGCATGCACACACCCAGTTTTGTGCCTTTTACGGACACCGTTCATCTGTTTTCTCGGGACCTTCTCTCTTAGCCAGTGGACTTTTGCGTTCACATCTAATTTTGTTAATCCACCCTCATCTTTGTACCCAAGTTTCTATTCTTGGGTCTGAATTTTCTAGCTGCTGAAGGTGCAAGAGAACAGGCTGTTCTCGTTGTCTTGATTTAACCTTCAACATCCGTCGCCTGGTGAGGTAGAATCCAGTACACGTCCCCAGACACCTTGGAACAACTCTGCTCAGCAGCGCATTAGTCATGCAACAGGTTGCGCTATTCACCAAACACAACAGTGGAGGAGTTTGTCTCATTAAGAAGTGTAAAGTATTAAATATGATTTATTCTGTGGCAGTGGTAATCGAGCCTGTTTGTTTGCTGGTTGCTGCACACTTGTTTATGTAAGCGACCCACCGTACCTCTTCTGCTTGTCGATCTGTATGCGTTTGTGTATATGTAGAAGGCCCTGTGGCAATTAAATATGCAAAGCTCTAAGGAAACTCTATCCTTACTCCTAATGCGAGATGTGAGTCAGTGCTGGGGTGAGAGGAGAGCAGGAGATTTTGTTGGAGGCTGGTTGGGATGTCTAAACACATTTTATTAGCTCAATAAACTGCATTTGCAGAAGTGCAATATCAGTTTTTTTAACCTCAGTATAGAAATAAAATTAAGATACAAGTCCAATAGAAAAATACAACAACTGCATTTTAAAGCATCTTCCTGCCCCTCCACATCTTCAAGGTCCTGGAAGACAACGACTATGGCCGTGCTGTGGACTGGTGGGGTCTCGGGGTGGTGATGTACGAGATGATGTGCGGCAGGCTGCCTTTCTACAACCAGGACCACGAGAAGCTGTTTGAGCTCATCCTCATGGAGGACATCCGCTTCCCTCGGACCCTCGGCCCAGAGGCTCGTTCGCTGCTCTCTGGTCTTCTGAAGAAAGACCCCATGCAAAGGTAAGAACATCAGAACCATTTTATTTATTTATTTATTTTAAACAGATTTCTAATATGAGCTCCTTCCCACTTATGTGTTAACATAAAGCCTTTTGAATTTGTGTTTCTAGGTTAGGTGGAGGGCCTGATGATGCAAAGGAAATCATGCAGCACAAGTTTTTTGCTGGGATCAATTGGCAAGACGTTTATGAGAAGAAGGTAGGTTTCTGAAACCTTTCTCTTGCTTTTGTTTTTCTCTCCCCCTCTTTGAATTGTGATTTCTTGAATCAACTTAGATTGCTGCCGTTCCCTCAGGGATCAATAAGCTTGCACGACGTGAAGCAGCATAATGTAGAAACTGTATACGCTGTCAACAGAAAGGCAACTGTTCGTGCACTGACTGATGTCTGGGATGTGCTGATGTAATTGTCTCCTCTCCTCCAACAGCTGGTCCCGCCGTTTAAGCCCCAAGTTACCTCAGAGACGGACACACGATATTTTGACGAGGAGTTCACAGGACAAACCATCACGATTACGCCACCCGGACAAGGTAGCATCAGACTCGTGTGTGACGAGGCTTCTAATCTCTCCTGTTTGATATTTAACTTTTCTTAAGATCAGACCTGGAAAACATTGAAGTTTGTTTCAGTTAAACTACTATCGCCCATATTTAAATGTATTTTAAGATCATCTGCTTCCAACATGATCAGTCTGTCATAAATCTGTCCCCTTTTATTGCATTTTTACCTAATGTTATTCTTCATCCTTTGGCAGAGAATTGAGTTGGTGATATTCAGCTTATTAGATGGAGTGGAGGCATTACCAAGCTAGTTTGAGAGTAGTGTGCCCTCTCCTGGACATTCAGTATTATTAAAACTGAGGGTCGTACCTTACAAAATGAAAAAGAAAAGCATTGAGCTAATGTATTAATTGTGTGGTAATATAGATCAAATTTAAACAAAAGAAACATGAAATCCTACTTCAGCTCTTTATATGAAAAGATTGGAAGTAAATTTAAGAATCGTACTGAAAGTAATTGAAGGGCTTATCATTCACTACCAGTCTTTAGTTTCTGTATCTTCTCACAACTCTGTATAAGGTGCAAATGATTAAGAAAACATTACCTGCAGAATCACTTTTTGTTACCTTATTTTGCAGAGTACATGGTCATATCATCTAATTGGAACAATGATGATCCTGGTTCTTGAGGGCCACTGACCTGCATGTTGTACTTATCTCACTGCTCCAATATGTCAATTTCCCCGTGTATAAGTCAGTTTTTTGCATAGATTGGTCAGTCCTGCGACTATACACCAAAGCAACTTACCATATAGACGTTTTTTTTTCCACATATTCATAACACAATTTTTGACTGACACTTTAAATTTCTAAGATCTGCAACAGCGAGTTCTCCCGTGTGCGCTCTCTTCACTCAGCTGGTGCATGTGAAGGAACGCTGGAGAGCTGGTCGGGCTGGCTGGCTGGCGAATTAAAGCTGTTTTGACCATTAAAGTGCATTTATTAAGGAAAAGTTAAACTAAGACACACCTTTGCTAAAATGCTGAGCAAACAAATAATTGTTTTAAAGTGTTAACCTTGGTAAATTTCTAAGAACTGCAACAGCGAGTTCTCCCATGTGCGCCTGCTTCACTCAGCTGGTGGAGGAATGCTGGAGAGCTAGTGGCTCCAGTCACAATGGATGGATGCATGCCGCACCGCCCAGGCGAAATGAAGCTGTTTTGACCATTAAATTGGGGCCGAGATGGTGTAGAGGCAGGGCAGCCGACTCGGGACCTGAAGGTCTCGGGTTCGCATCTCTAGTCAGTGGGACACCACATCCCCAGTTGCTCCCCGGGTGCTTCCAATAGCCGCCCACTGCTCCACCTAGTGGTGGATGGGTTAAAAGCAGAGAACCAATTTCACCATTGTATGGGAACATACAGTGATGACAATACATACGCATTATTATTACTATTATTAAATGCACAATCGATGCAACAGGTGACGCATAATAAATGCAACTTATACGCCAAAGCGACTTACATATGTTTTTTTTAACCTCTTCATGATGCTTTTCTTGACTGATGCGACTTATACTCTGAAAAATACGGTAAATGGCTGATTTATCCCTTTATGTTCTGCAGAAGTCTGTTAGTCACCCATTGATGCACATCAGGTGTGTTGGAGCAGATGATCTAAAATATGCAGTGTCCCTCGAGGACCCAGATAGGACCACCTATGTTTTAGAAGAGCTAATCAATTTTTTTTTAAACATTTTGTTTATCCTGTACTTCCAGATATCAGTATGGAGCCCTTTGACAGCGAGCGACGACCCCACTTCCCCCAGTTTTCCTACTCTGCCAGTGGGACAGCCTAAAACGACTCAAAACATTCCTCTGGTCCCACAATTCCCACCACCTCCCCCTCCACCTGGAAGGCCTCATCCTCGTCCTCCCAGCAGCGTCTGCAGAAAGCAGTCATCGGATCTCACAGTCTGCGAGTTGCATTTCACGAAAAGAAGGAAGTGCAAAACAAAGATAAATACGCTTGTTCTTTGTGGCCTTTGAAGACCGACCATGAAGATAACACTACCCTGCATTTCCTGGTTGTCACGTTGTAAACTGAGCAGGCATCCTTACACCATAATGTATGGGTTAATGTGGTTATGTTGGGCACAAACTGGGCTCTAGATCTATGAATTCTGAACGCGGTCGTTCATGTTCTGCATACGCAAAGAAATATCAACCATTTTAAATAGTTTTCTAGGCATGCTGTGGACCAAAAAAACACCATGTGAGCAGAGTGTTGTTTGTTGAGCGGGTGATTAATTAATCCACGTTTCCCAAGTCCATTCAGACATCTATATTTCTGGCTTCATAAGTGAATGTACCCCATCAAATAAAGTTCATCTTCCTGCATTCTTATGTGCTGTAACACACGCCTAATTCTCCGAAGACTGAAACGCCTTCTGGAAAGGATTTTTAATCTTTTTTTCCTTCTGTCCTGATGCAAACTGAAACCAGTCAAATTGTCATGCCACACCATGATGGGTCTGATAATTGTGCAATAGTCTGATGTGAGGAAAGGCAGACATGCAGATAAGCCGAGCATGACTAATCATTTGGGAATAAGATGGCCTGCGGTGGATTTGTTGTTTTTAAACTGTTTGCACATCAATGAAAGACCCGTGGTTTCCTGTTCGGGCTAATAAAAAGCTCCCCCTGAAGTAAGTGCTTATAGTTCCTGATGCCTTTTCATCTGGATGCTGCGCTCGTTTCCTCAGCCTGGGTCGCTCAATAATGCCCCCCCCCCATGAAAACTTTTCTCCTTTGGGTTTTTCTTATGTACGTTACACTTATTGGGTGCTCTCCACCCGGTGCATATGCTGCAGCCTCAATGAGGTCTCCAACTTCTTTAAGATTCCATCGCAAGCAAACTTCAGGGGAAGACGCTCATCTATGGGGTCTTTTTTTTTTTTTTTATCTCTTCACGAGCGGAGTTATTTATACGAGACCAACGTGGGATAAAATGAGTTTCACTGTGCCAATGATATGCACTTTGCTTCCCAGAATGATTGTATTTGGACCCCTTTTTGTAATTTATGGTTGGTAAAGACTAAATTAGCTTTTATAATATGAATTCATAAGTTGTGGTTACAAATGAAAAGAGTTGTGTTCGTTTCAGTAATTTCTTCCTTTTATTTCTTTTTTAAAGGACCGCTGAGGGTAAACTTTTTTTTTTTTCCAGGTTCCGAGATTCCAAACACATTTCAGTATTTAATAAAAAATGACTGATAATCATTTGCAAAAGTGCATAATTCGTCATTGAATGTAATGGGTTTTTATGATATATATTTTTTCTAATTGTTCACAGTTTGAACCTTTCGTTTCTCCTTCCTATGCACTCACCCCGTTTTGCTGTCACCTGTCAAAAATAAAATAGGGAAAATTCATTTTATATTTTTTACGTCGACTTGTTTTGTACCTGCCCCTCCTGTACACCTGAGGACACCAGCGTTAGTAAACGAATAATATAAACTTTGTACAACACTCTTTTTACTTGTTTTGTTTAAATTGGGGAAATAAAATCTTATCAAACACTTTGTGGACTCAGCTCTTATTTTGAAATTTAAAAGTCGTAAGGAACATAAGCCTGATTTAATCTGTTCATGTAAATAATGCACTTTTTCACGTGCTTTTCCTCATGCATGTTTTTTCATTTGCACCCATTCATGAATGACATTTTATTGTTTTGTGTAGTTATAAAAGTTTTTTGTGCGTGTACGTCTTGTGTGTTCAAATTCACACTTGTGTTCCTGTTGATTTTATTTTGTATGAACTAGTTCTTCCTAATTTAATCTAAATATCAAAAACATTCGCTTGATCAGGAATAGTGGCTCAGCAACACATTTTTGTTTTTTGTAATTTTTTTGACTTCACAATATTTAACTTTACAAGAATTTTCATCGAGATCTTTCCATTTTCTTAAAAATATATATTTAAAAATCTGCTTCTGCATACTTGCTCTATGTTTTATCCACTTCTGTTTTATTTAGCCTTTAGCTACTATTTTGCTAATTTAGGCTTTTGGCTTCTATTTTGATTTGAACTTCTAGCACTGGTTTGGCTACTTTCAGCTATCGCTGATTTTAGACTTTAGTTACAATTATCTAATCTTAGTTTTGGGTACTGTTTAGCTAATTTTCACATTTAGCTACATAATAGTTTTTTTTTTAGCTTTAACTATGGTTTGGCTATGACTGTACTTTTTAGCTACAGCTTTGCTCATTTAACTTATCTACTGGTTTTTTATTTTATTTGAGCTTTTTATCATTTGACTTAAGTTAGCTAGTTTTCTTCTCATTTTAGCTTGTGTTGTGATCATTTAAATGCATATTCAGATTTAATTTATCTTGTTCTGCTTCTAAAAAGTTATCCAACATCCACACCACAATTTTATAGAAAATGTTAATCTCTTGTTACTTTTCTTGCTTCTCTTTACATAAAATGTTCTTTGTTCTTCTCCAACCAACAAGTCTTTACGTTGCAGGTTCGGCTCTGCCACTGTGGGAAAAAATGACTAATGCAGGAGCTGAATTTGTCTAAAACCTTTCCATGGTCAAAACCTCCAAATTAAACAGCCAAATGTGTGAGACAGCTCTTCCAGTACTCGATGGTTCTGACTGTGTCTTGGCAGAGTTCTGGTCCACCTCTGGGCCTCTGCAGCTGGTCTGAGATGAGGAGCAGCACTCCTCCCCAGGGCCTCGGGGCAGATGGTACAGTCTCTGGAGCAGATGTTGACAGCCAGAACTCACAGTCTGCTCTTTTTTGCCCAGCTGCAAAGCTCAGCAGCGTCAGGCTTGGGCTCAGTGTGCCACTCACCTGACCTGAGCTGGACTGGCTAAAACAACACGGAGCTGGAGGGGAGGGCATCGCCACTGGCATCCACTATGGATGTCATCCAAAGCTCCTTTTATCTGAGCACTGAAAGTAAAAGTATTTAATGGAAAATATAGATTCTGGCTCAATTTGATATGCAATATACTAAATGCATTAACTGTTACACATACATTAATCTGTTGATACGAGGAGTTCAAACTGTAATTAATGGAAATCTTTAATGCAGCAAAACAACTTGGCAGTGCATATTTAACCCTAGTCATTTGTTATTTATTAGAAAACTGATAAAGGTTTTAAAAACTGAACATTTGCCCTAGATGTCACAGCAGTGAAAGTTAAAAATCCTCCACACAAAGACACGACTGGGGCTTTTTCAGCAGGATGACTGAACTGCTTTAAAAGGTGCTTTCCAATAATCCTCACCAAGTAAAGAAAAAATACACAATCATTAGTTTATATTGGTGCTATCGCCCCATCTAGTGGCGTTTTCCTAAAAAATAAACACATGTCCATGCAGCATTAAAGGACGCTTTGTTTTATCATCAATGAGAGAAAATGATTTGAATAACTGATGAAAGTTGTTTCAAACTGATGTTTAGTTTTCCAGCAAATAAAATCAAATCAACCTGAAATGTTATTTTCCATTGTTAGTTGTATGATTTGTAAAAATCAGACTGTTTGAGATGGTGTTATATCCAAAAACATGTCTGTTTTTCTTACCTTAAGCTGGAGTTTAGCACTAGATAAAGTTTGACATGTGTCGGCTTGTTCGACGTAGATCGTCTATAATGACGATGACTCGCCCGATGGTTTTCATGTTTGTTTTTGTTGTACGCATGCGCTGTAAGAATGACTTGCCCTGCATCATGAACAGCGCACAGAAAAAAAAAAGAACACGATTTTTTTCAATATCAGTATTTGATTGCAGTTTGTATAGCTTTGTCTCGTTTTTATTATCGTAAATTTGTTTTTGTTTGAACATTTTTGCCTTCTCTTCTGCTGTTTTTTTTTCTTTAGAAGTGTTTCATTTTGTACTATTAACGAATTTCAGATGAAAAAAATTAATTGTCACCTGTAAATTAGCGTGCTAGCGCTCAACAATAAATAAAAACAAAGTTAAACAAACTGTGCTACAGGTGGGCGTGGCTTAAATTTTCCTCCCTGCTCGGAATTCAGACAGAGTGAGACCTCTTTTTCTCTCTCTCTCTGATCATACCAGTTTGATGGACTTACGTCAGTGACGTCACTGCGTGGAACAGAGAGAAGAGGCGTCTTTTTTCAGGAGAGCTTCGTCCGGTTGTCACTCCCAAAGTAGGAAGAGGGTGTGTTAGGCGTTTACCTGTTGGTGTCACCTGTTTGCTTTTATATCTGCCGTCGAAGTTTTTTCACAGTTGGACTTGAAACACTGGCTTCTTTAAGGCGTAAAACAGAAAAGGCACTGAAGGTAAGCGTGTCCTGATGTTGGGAACAAATTGGAGAAAAGGTCGCAGTTTTTGAGGCTCACTGGCTCAACAACCCCGCCGTCAACAACAGACATTAGTCACATTAAAAACGAGGTTTTAATATATGTTTTTTTAGGCAGGATTAAGTTTAAAGCGTTAAGAATGGCTTGTAATTTTGTCAACATTGTTTACTAATGCTATAGGAAGCTAACATCCATGTTTCCCAGTGTGAACGTGGTCTCTTGTTTTAATAACATTTAATCAAACTACAATACTTTAAAATATATTCTGTATGTATAGTAAATACAAAGCACAACTTTTGCACCTTGGTTCCCAAAATACACAAAAATAAAGATTTAATCAGATGTAAAAATGTGCTTTGAATACTTGAAAATCAATATTAAAACCAAACTCTACAAACATTAGTTTGTATTGGTTCACATATTCCAAACAGAGCAAACTTGCAGAAAAGTACTTTAGAACATTTTGAAGCACAGAAAACGATCAGCATAGATAAAAAGTACCCCGTCATGTAGTTCTTTGCTTCATATTTGAGAAGTAACTTTGGCATATTTTGAACTTTTGCTCCAACAAAAGCTGCTTAATATTCCTGAATGCGCAAAAAGTATTTTTTATTTCCAACCAACAAATAAGCCGTGACAACTTTTCATATCGTTCAATGAAAATTCAGGAAGTAAATTATCCCAAAAGTTAGAATTTTCAAAGGCTGTATGTAACTAGGGATGCACGAGATTATCAGCATGGTATCGTATCGGCTGATATTAGCGATAAAGTTAAATATCGGACATCGGAGATTCCATCAAAATAACTCACCAATATAAAAGGCGCTGTTTTTTTAAATATATATTATATATTTATATAATGTAACATCATTTTCAGCCCCTTTTTTGGCATCTGCGTTTGGTAGCAGGCCAAATTGACAAAGACCATGCAGAATAATGTATTTTAATTCTACAGCAGAGAAAGTTATGTAGTCTCTGTAAGCAGGTCCAGGTCTTTCTTGTAAATTAGTCCCTGAGGCTCAATGGGATTAACCTGTATAAATAAAGGTTGAATGAAAAGTAAGTCTAGGAAAAATAATATTGGTATTGGATATCGGCCAAAAATCCAATATTGTGCATCCCTAGCTGTAACCTTCTGGTTTGTTTTCAGAGAGGCTACAAGGAGCAGAGATCACAAAGGTGCAGGACTTCAAGTACTCAGGGTCAACTGTCCACAAAAACAAGGAGTGTGGTGAAGAGAGTCCAGGCAGGATGGAGAAAAGTTTCAGGACTGATTTGTGACAAAAGAGTGTCGGCAAAAGTCAAAGGAAAAGTTTACAAGACAGTGGTGAGAGCAGCTGTGTTTGTATGGTCTGGAGACAGAAACGTGGACAAAAAGACAGGAGACAGAACTGGAAGTGGCAGAAATGAAGATGTTGAGGTTCTTCTTAGGAGAGACAAGGATGGATAAGATTAGGACTGAGATCATCAGAGGTACAGCACAGGTTGAACAACTGGGAGATAAAGTTAGAGGCCAGACTGAGATAGTTTGGACATGTCCAGAGGAGGGACAGTGGGTATACTGGTAGAAGGATGTTAGAAATGCAGCTGCCAGGAAAAAGACAGAGGAGAGATGTATGGATGCAGTTAGAGAAGACAGAGTGAGATGGAGGAGGATGACTTGATGTGGCGATCCCTGAAGAGGGAAAAGCCAAAAGAAGATGCAAGATCCTGTAAAGCTTTTCAAATAAAATAATTTGGTTTTACTTAAACCCCTTTAAAACATTGTTAGCATACCCATTGAAGTACGTTTCAGAGAGCACTGAGACATTTCAGAGAAGCTAATGAAACGAAACATATAAAACTATGAAAATGCCATTCTTTGTAGCTGTTTTTGTTTGCACTCCAGAATCTTGTACAGATTTGGGTTTCATCCATGTATTTTATCAGTGGCTCACGTGATATTATGCACATTTATTTCAAACCTATTCCGATCATCTGTTTCTCCAGGATGCTAAGCGGATCCTGACACGTGGCTCCGACATGAGCGTGACGTCATGGTTCCTAATCAGCAGCTCGGGCACACGCCACAGGTTGCCCCGGGAGATGATCTTCGTGGGTCGGGACGATTGCGAGCTCATGCTGCAGGTGAGTGGCTGCCGTGAAGCTTGCACCTACACAGAAAACAAGCCAAAGAAATGTGCACTCCTCTAGTGATAAATAAATAGAGAGGCCACTTGAGTGAATTCACGTCTAAGTGTGTAACGGTGTCCTCTCACACACTTGTCTCGGACAGTCTTTCAAATGATCACCTCAAAATGCATTTAAATCATTCTGCTGTGTTGTTCGTGTGCTGTCTCCTATAAACTCGATGTCTTTGTGGTCTTTACATAATTATTCCCGTCTCTTTTTGTTCTCGCTCTGTGTTTAGACCAGTTAAGGAGGAATGTTGCCTCTGAGGCAGTTGTTCATGCCATTATTTTGTGTGTTAAGCGCAGATATGCCCGTCAACCACAGACGGCGCTTACATGGAGAAGTTGTTCCCATCCACAGTTAGGCGGTGTCGCATTCAGGAAAAACCTCAGCTCCTTTGCTCTCTCTGAATTAGTGCATGCTTCACTGTTTCTACTGAAACCGATTTGGACCGCGCTCCGTTTCTGTACCAAATAGTTTTAAATCTGTTCTTTTTTTTTTGTGTGTGGCCACCTCGATGCGTTTGTCAGAAACGTGAGAATCCAGTTTAGCGTGAAAAGCAGTGTTGTTTTAAACGACACTGTTCCGGGCCTTAAGTGTTTGGACTTTCCGTGTCGAGGGGTGTTTGAGCTGTATCTCCATGAGCACTGATTGGCCCTAAAGCGCTTTGTTTCCACATAAGTATTGTAATTATTTTTGATAATGGAGCCAAAGTAAAGCTTAAGGCCATCAAGCTCAGACTGTGGTATCTTTTTGTTGGAGCCGCCATAGTTAAACTAATCAAGGAGGTCAACTATTTGATAAATCACCACTGTGGGCTGTGAGTTTACTCGTATGGACAAAAACGCAAAACATCCCAACCCTGTTATTCCCAGGACAACGTTCAGGGGTTCATGACAAGCCTGCAAACGGTCCGCTGGAGAGCAAGGTTTAATTTAGCTCATGGAGTTTGTCAGTCATTGTGTTTGTATTTTTGTGACAGAAAGGCTCAGGGTGCTAACGAGCAGCAGCTCTCTATCATTTGAGCATTCTTCACACAAACAAGAGACATATTTTTACCCTAAGTGGCAAACGTGCACTCCAAACCTGGCAGATTTTTATGAATGGAAACAATAATTGGTGCAACTTTGTAGATTTGCTGCTCGTTTGAAGACGACCGTCTGTGTGTGGTGTCTTTGAGCTTCCTAACTTTTACCAGATCCCTTCTAAAATGGAAATAAAAACACGCGTTTGACTAAAGAATAAAAGCCCATAATTAATTAGGATGTAGAAAATATTAAAAGTGCGAAACATTACATGTTGGAGCTTTACAGCTGGGTTTTTGAGCCCATTAAGTGTATTTTTTTTAATGATAAAAATAGTTTATTTTTATTGTAGTGTTGTTTGAATTTTTGCTTTTTATCCTAGTGATATGAGAATTCTTATAAAATCTACAAATTATTTCTAAATGTGTTAAATAGGAGAACAATAAGCGTTCTCAGTTTCAACATTTGATGTTATTCTTTCATTTCTGCTTTTTTTTTTTTTTTTTTTAACACTTTCTCCAAACAGTTTCAGATAACTTGTAAATATTGTAAGAAATTACCAATGCCAAGTTTCATCTGTGTGGCTTTTGTTTTGCAGTCTCGCAGTGTGGACAAACAGCATGCTGTGATCAACTACAACCCAAACACTGATGAGCACATGGTGAAGGACCTGGGCAGCTTGAACGGGGTGAGTTAGTCCGTTTTTAGGCCCTGCCTGCTTCTGTTTTACTGAGAGGAAGAATAAAAAACGTTGCTTTAAGGCTCTCGTTTCAACAATTCCTGCAGCAGAAAACACGTCTCTGTTTTCCAGAGGCAGAGGAACAGTGGCAGTCCTCAGTGTGGAGTTTCCTGGTTGCCAGGACCCTTTTTTTGTTTTCACTCTTTGTATGTCAGCCCGTGGCCTTCTCCTTTTACAGCTCTGTTGCCACTTCATTGCACCGTTATCCTACTAAAAATCCAAAGTTGTTCTGGGGAGAGAAACTGCTCATTGTTCTCACTGAGCATTTCTCTTGGCCCTGGTAATCAAACTAATCGGAGCATAGCAGTGTGGATATGCAACAGAAATCAACCCACAATTCATTTAATCTGCATACAAGATGCTGAACATAAACGTCAAAACCACTTCCACAAACTGTTGGAGACGAAGGGAAAAACTACAGAAGCGCACTTCCATTTATTTATTTCAATTCTGCAGCTGTTGTTGCATAACAGCATTATCACTTCAGCTTGTGGATGGACTTTTAGTGGGAAAAGGGCCAATTATGGAGCCGCTGCAGTATTAGGGAGCGTGCCACAAGTGATTGGTATTTTATTCTGAGTTGGCATGTTTTTCTTATTTAAAGGTAAAAAAAGTATAATCTTTTGTTTTACAGACATTTGTGAATGACCTCAGGATCCCGGACCAGACATACATCACCCTCAAGCTGTCGGACGTTATTCG
This sequence comes from Nematolebias whitei, assembly GCF_014905685.2. Classification (NCBI taxonomy): domain Eukaryota; kingdom Metazoa; phylum Chordata; class Actinopteri; order Cyprinodontiformes; family Rivulidae; genus Nematolebias; species Nematolebias whitei. The sequence continues at coordinate 19,622,138 of NC_056518.1, forward strand.
ATTTGGTTATGATATCCTTTTTTTTTTTTTTTTATTCTCTTTTAAAACTAACTCCTATTATGCTCTTGCTTATGACTGATCTGACATGATACGGTTACACAGAATTTCTGCTCCTAAAGCAGTAGCAGTTTTGGTTGAGAATTCGCAGTACGTGTTATATTTTCCTCTCCTCGTTCTTTCACTGCACTTTTAATCCTGTGCCTTTCCAGTCAGGAGTTTTAGATTATGACCAACTGTTAAACACAAAAGCTGCTCCAGCACACTTTGACCCTCAGAGCAGAAAACGCATGAACGGTGAAACACCGTTTAGATAGCAGGATGAAAAAAAAACACATGTCCACTGAACTGTGTACAATATACGAGCTTGCTTGTTTTAAGGGGCTGGGTGGAAAAACTAATTTGTTTGAACTAGACCAGGATTTAAGAGACTTTAATCCATCTGAGAGGAGAAACTAGACAAACTCGCATTCAGTGAAAACATACAAAATGCAGTGTGAATGCTTGTTGCAGAAGAACTTGCTGAAAAACAGCTGAAATTGGCTAAAAACCTACTGAAATGTAGCTGAAATGGAAAAACAAGCCTAACTTAGCAGAAAAAAGCAAAAAGAACTAGGCTTCAATAATCAGAAATGAGTACAAAAATGAGCAAATTAGCTAAAAAATAAAAAAGGCTGAAATTGGTGAGAAGTAGCTGAAAAGGCAGAAAGAAGCTTAATCTACCAGAAGGGAGCAAAAAGAGCTGAAATGAGCTAAAAAAAATTGAATTAGCTGAAAAAGCTGAAACTGATAGAAAAAAGCTCAAAGGAGCATAACAAACTGAAATTAGCAGATATAAGTTAATTAGGCTGAAAGTAGCTGAAGTTACCATGAAAAACATTTTTTTTCTGAAAACAGCTGTAATTAGCTAAAAATGTTAAAAGCCTAGCTAAAAAGGTAGAACAATCAATCAACCTTTATTTATACAGGTAAATCCCATTGAGCCTCGAGGACTCATATACAAGAGAGACCTGATTTCAACAAAGAAAGATGACAACAATGGACAACAGCAACAACAATAAACAGTTATAAAAAAAGCATACTACAGTTTTTTTTTTTTTTTTTTTAACAAATAGGATGGCTAAAAGGAAAAGGTAACAAAACAAAAAACAGCTAGATTCCAAGACAAATGTAGAAAACTAACAACAGGAACATGTCAGTCAACAAGCTTAAATTAGCTGAAGAAAGCCGAAAGAACACGTTTGCCCAATTAGACTGAAAGAAGCAGAAATGAACACACAAAAGTGGTTATTATTTGGGGGGGGGGGGGACAGCTGAACAGTGGCTAAAATTGCAGAACGAAGCTTAAAGAACCAGAAGGAAGTGGAGAAAGCACATTTTTGATGAATTGGACTGTAAAAGTTTGAACAAGTGCAAAAATGTGGAATTGGCTGTAAAAGCTCAAATTAGCATAAAAACTGCTAAATAGTAGCTGAAATCACAGAAAAAGCTGAAATTTGCAGAAATAAGCTTACAGGTGCATAACAATCTGAAATTAACAAAAGAAGATGTACAAAAATTTTGTAGTTAGCAGAAATAATCTAAAAGGAGCACAGAACAGTTGAAAGTAGCTGAAAAAAGTTAAAATTTGCACAAGGAAGCTGAAAGAAGCTAAACCAGAACAAAATATGAAAGGAGCAGTAAAAGGTTGTAAACGGATCTGAAGGATGTAAAATGAGCTCAATTAATTTCTTATGAGAAAAACGATGTCAGAAAAGGCTAAATATTTCAAAAAGCTGAAGTTGCAGCAATACCAAAAGTCATCGCACCCTTCTGAATGAGCTGAACGTTTTGATAAATGATTTGCTGAATTGGCATAAAAGTTGTGGAACAAGAAATATGCAGAAAAATGTACAGAAGAAAAATGGATCACAGTGAATGCTTCATAAACATTCACACAATAAATATTTAGGCAATAGGTTTGCTGTATTTTTAGTTGTTTCTGAACTTTGAATGTTTAACTAAATTATAAATTGCATTACACAATGTTAGATTTGAGTACTTTAACTCTTTGTGCACATGCACATGTTTATATCCTGGAGAAGAGTCAACACAAAGTCCCAGAGGAAGCTCTGAAAGTAAGTTCTTCTCACATCCTGTCTCTTTGTTTTAGTTGTCTGGAAAAACATTTTAGATCACATTATAGCTCATTACTTTTGCAATTTAAAAGCATTATAGCGATATTCTTTAATATATATATACATATACTATTTAACCATCATGATTTCAGAAGGTTATACATTTCCACTACAAGATCAATTTTTTAATTTTCAAATTAATATTTTTTTGTCTAACACTCAGGAAGCTTAAGGGCTGCAATAATCAGAGGCTGAAACAAACAACAAAAAGCTTCAAAGTGTTTTTTTTTTAAATAAAAAAAGCTGTTGGATAATTAGCTTTGTGGTTAATAGACTAAACAATGTGCAACTTTTCTGCTTTTGCAGGAAATGTAGTTGTGTGTTGACTAGCTCATCAGCTACGCCCTTGAAAACACTATTAAATACCTTAAATGTTTGTGTTTGTCCTGGACAGTCAAACATTAAGCTGTCCCTCACTAAAAGGTGAAGGACATCTGAAGAAGCTCCTTCCTTATTTGTATGAGAACAGTTACATCAGTGCTGATTGTTGGTGGGAGCTTTTTCACATCCTGCTTCCCTCCTCTCCATTCACAGCATGAGAAGTACACCAGCCAGTTGCAGCTCGGTATAAAATCCCAGGAAGCCAAGTCGAAGGAAAAACAGCATCCCCAGAACTTGGAGAGGAGCAAAGATGTGATTTCTAATATGAAACTGCAGGACAGGGCTGAACGAAGGGCCCAGTCGCTCACAGGTGAATAACCCTGTCCACAAACCACTACACAGCAACGCTTCTAATGTGGATTTGAATATCCTGTTCACACAAACATAAGAGGAAGTCTGAGCGCTGCGCGACTTTAGCCATAGATCCTCAGATAGAGCAACTGTGTGTTCTTTTACTAAGAGCTTTCCTGGTGTGAGATTAGGATGGCATGCGAATAGACGGGCTCAGGTGACAATCCTGTGGTGTCAGTAAAGAAATTGATCTTGACATCTAGGGCCGGCAGGATGAGCATACATGAGTAAGGGCTAAAAGGTGAGGAGTTGAGGACGAGCAGTCTTATCTTTGTCAGACACGCCTGACTGCTGACAAAAGGTGCAGTCCTGCCAAGTGTGGACGCTCTCTCGTTTGTAGACGTGTTTCCCACTCGTCTGTCTCATGATTTTTGCTCCTAGATATACTGAAGTAGTCATGGTTTACATTGCAGACAACAGTGGGACAGTCAGCAAGCTGTCAGTTCAGTTAAAGCACTTTGTGAATGAAACTCACTCACACTGACCAGACCATTGCAGCTGTTGTTGATTTAGCAGCTCGGTGCTTTTTTTTTTTCCTCCATAATTGACCCTTTGAGTTCAGAGGAAAAATTACAAGCCGTGCTTAAAATAGGAAATTTCCAGCTGTGGCCTTGTGTTCCTCTGCATGCCTTTCATTGAACTGCAGCATATTTTGTGAGCCTAGAACGACGAACCAGTCACTGCGAACTCTTTGAACCGTTTCACCAAAGCCATGTTTACTGATCTTTTGTGCAGTTGCAGTCAAAGCAGCCCCACACGGTGAAGGTTAGTTTGGCTATCGCTGGCCCACAACAGCACAGTCTAGCTCGGTGTAGTGGCACAACAAGATGAGGACGGTATTTCACAGCACACCTGAGAAAATAAAGCTAGAGTTACTGTAGCAACCTACTGTAAGTGTCGTGTGTTAGCTGTTGAAGAATGGTGCACCTATCAACGGGCGATTCTAGAATCTGAGGGGTGCTTGTCCCCCAGTGCTGACAATGGCTCTTGGCTTGAACAATGTCGTAGCCATTGGTGTTGGAACCATTCATAATGTGTGTGTGTGTGGGGGGGGGGGGGGGGGGGGGCATACTGGTGGGAGGGTTCTGGGGATCCTCCCCCAGAAAATTTTGAATAAAGTAGATGCCATTTCCTGTATTCTGGTGCATTTTAACAGGTTATTAAACATCTACGTTTACCTACATAAGTACACACTTGATTCAGTTACTATTTTCGGGAGCACAGCACGACAAGAAGTAGCGCTAAGCTAGTGGTGTGTAATACAGATGTGCTAGCTAAGATGCGACAGACATAGCGCTCTGATTTATGTTACACAACCTACTAAACACTTTGTACAAAATCAATTTATTGTTAACTTACCATAACAAGCAAAGACTAAACTTATGCAACCAGAAGTTGCAACATATTCTACATGTATAACACACAAAACGAAGTACAACTAGCTTTAAGCATTAACCTTTAATTTAACAATTTATATCATACACTGTAATTATGACAGAAAATGGAGGATTTTCTTGTAGTTGCCTTCATACAGGTGAACATGTGGTACTTCCTGTTTATCACCGTTGTATTCAGCTGCTCGTGAGGTCGGCCGCAGGGCTTTATCATCTTTTACATTTTTCCAGACTCGGTTTAGGTTTTGGAAATGGAATAAACTGTATTCCACACTCTGGGCGGCTGTGGCTGAGTGGTTAGAGCTGTCATCTTCCAATGCAAGAGTTTGGGGTTCAATTCCACCAGCAGTTGCATGTCCAAGTGTCCCTGCAGACACTGAACCCCTCATTGCCTCTGATGTGTGACCCATCAGTGTATGAATGTGATAAAGCACTGATTAGTCTTTGTATAAATATAGTAGAGTGCTGTATGAATGGGTAAATGAGGACATAGATTGTGTTGTAAAGTGCTTTGAGTACCTGGTATCTTGATAAGATAGAAAGGTGCTATGTAAGTACAGTCCATTTATCATCCATTTACTCTAAATCAGGGTTATTCAACTGAACTGGTCAGGGGGCCACAGTTACTGAAAGCCAGCAGCTCAAGTGTCAGACATCCAGCAGTTAGTCATTATGTAAATTAACCAAGTATTACAACGATATGTTACCTTTTTAAATTAGTTTTATTTTGTTACATTGAATCAAAAATGCAAAAAACCGAATCCCAAACCCAACCCCCCCCCCCCCCCCCACACACACACACACAAAAAAAAGGTCTTATTACTATTTTTTGTTGTACCGGTACTTTAATTTTCAGGGGTGCTGAGTTAAAATTTAGTTGTGCTTGAGCACCCTCCCCCCCCCCCCACCAGTTCCTATCAACAAAATAAACTTTTCTTTAAACCATTTCACTGAAACCAGCCTTACTTATCTCTGACTTCAAGAAATCACATTTTTCATGATGAAATCGCTTCATTTTTTCCCCTTACTGGGACACTTTTTGTGCCTGCGCTTCTTTTCTCTCGCAGTTGTACAGGATGTGGAGTGCATCCAGTCCTCCAGCTGTCTGCAGGGTACATACTTCAGCTGTACATTGAGTCAGTCAGGCCTACTTCACCCCATCTGGGCCTGGGGGCTCTTCAGTGTTTGGAGAAAGTTCATAAAATTAGTTGCTCAGTTTGCCCTGATGCAGCATATTTACTCTGTGCAATTAACATTTCCCAATGCTTCATGTTTATTTAAGTAATTGGACACTTCTATTGATAATCCACTCACAAAAAAGAAAATATATGGTGTTTCGACTTTATTTTTTATGCATTGTAATATTTGTTGGTTTTTTTTTATATTCACAACTCGGCACAGGGCACATATTATTATGCCCATTTGTTTTCTTTGGCTAAAAGTAGAGGGTTGAGTAAGTGGAAAGGAATTGTTAACATGCTTCTTCTGCCGCTCTGTTTATGTCTTATTTTGTGCATCCAAGGCAACTGTGGTAAAGTGTTGCTGATGCTTAGAGTTTGTGAAGCCACGTTAAACTCTAAGGAGCTTGTTTGTCTCATCTATCAGACGAAAAAGTAGCTCCTGGATTATCTGATTAGTCCATTATAGGCTTGCTAGCATGTGTGTACTAGCATGCAGAAGTCTGACTAAACACCAGAGCAAGAATAAGCCTTTACTGTTCGGGCCTCAGTAGTTAAAGGAGTAAGCAAATTGTGTCTGTGTCTACAAGAAGACTTGATTTGTATGGCTTATGTTGCATCTTGCATTGCTTTTCTTTGAAGGTTAAGATGAGGAGGATTATGTTTTGGGGGTTTGTGTGAAACAACTTGTACAATAGTTTGGACTACAACTTCTCTGTGCGTCACAATGATTACAGGAAGTGAAACATTCTCTTAGCTTCAGTATTGTATGCGTTAGTTGATGCATAAAAACAGAAAACATAGTTTTTCTTATAAAAACCATATTGACTTTTATATTTATAATTGTATTAATAAAACACTTTTTGCTTTCCTTCTTCTGCTTGAATGTGTGTTAATTGTTGTGCGTTTGTCTGCTAGTTTCCACAGATTCTCCCATGTCCAGGCCGACTCCTTTGTATGGCCAACCATCCTGGTGGGGGGAAGATGAGGATCAAACCAACACAAAGCTGGACAGAGGTGGAAAAGTGCCAGAACAGGAGGCGCCAGGTCAGAGAACGCATCTAATTTATTTACAATTATTTTGTTTTTATTTGTATCTTGTAAACAAAACCCTCATTTTACTCTAGTGTGTGAGTATTCTCAAGTTTGTGAGTTGGATCCTAATTTGTAATGACAAGCTTTTATGACCCTGCTATCTGGTGGTCACTGGGAGATGGATGGTTTTAAGCTGTGGGCAGGTCTCTGGCTGCCAGTTGTGAAGTGTTTGCCAGGTCACTGGGCAGTGCCTGTCTGCCTCGTGATGGATTATGACCCTTTAAGCTGCCGAAGCAGGGGAGGAAGGGTCATTGTTCCCTTCATGTTGCCCAGACTAAAACAGATTATTACCGCTTAGCTACCCTGCTGTGGACTCAGAGCTTCTAAAGTGATATTTGGCCACATCCAACTGGTGGCAACTGAAGATCAACGGGTTGTTTTTTCCTCAAATCAACATCTGGATCCTTCATGTTATTTATGATATGATGTTTATCTGACTGCCTGACTCTAACTAAGGCATATTTTCCATATTCGTGCAGTGAGTGGATTATTCAAGGATTCAAGGGTCTTTATTGTCATTCGCATCGCATGTGGTACATGGGGTGGAACGAAATTGTGTACACAGGGTCCCAGTTACATCCAACAATAGCAAAAATATAAAGTGTAAAAAGAAACGGAAAATAAGGATCTAAGATATTAACTAAGATGAGTGCTAAATGAACGCTAAAAGATCTAAGATATATGCTAAACACTAATGGTGCAAAACAATACACCGAACCACAGCAGCACGATTCTCATAGTTTGATTTGGCTATAATTTACACGCTTAATGCGAGCCCTAACATAAACTAAACTAACATAAACTAGGATTTATTCAAAGTGTGCAGCAAAAATACAGAAACAAGGCGCCAAAAGTGGAAAAATAAAAAAAATCTACATCAGCATGGTCCTATTGGCAGAGCGGTTCTGATGACTGTGAGGTTATCTTAGCAACATGGTCCAGTTAGCAGCATGATACTGTTAGCGATGTGGTCTTATTATGTAGGACAATAACAGAAGCTGCATTTCTTTTTCGACTGCTCTGTTTTCAGAGTCTGCTGAAGATGCATCTAAGTTTGAGGTCAACCGTTCTCAGTCAGACAGTCAGGCCAAGTCTGTGTTCTCCTACAGAAGAGAGCCCAGCTACTTTGAAATCCCAACAAAGGAGCTCCAGCAGGGGCCTACCAAGAAAGAGGAGTCCCAGGTTCATGAGGTTCCAACAAAGGATACCACTCATAGCATCCCCTCGACCCCCACGTCATCCGTGGTCCAAAGCCACGCCTCCTTCACCATTGAATTTGATGAATGCACCCCAGGTAAAATGAAGATCAAAGACCATGTGACCAAGTTTGCGTTCCGCCAGTCACGCAAGCAGCCTGCCACAGAGGTTGCTACCACACCTACAGAGGTGATGTCATCGGAAAGCAAAGTAGCTGATTGGCTGGTCCAAAGCAATGCAAGTATGATGATGAGGAGGAAATCACAGGGTGAAAACTTGCATAACACAAACAGCCTTTCAGCAGATCTGAAAATAGCAAATGGTAAGTCTTAAATTATTTTTATGTTTTAAGCAATAACTTTTAAGTTTAAATGGTTACAGTTTTTTATGTTTCTATCATCAGCAAACTGCTGTGAGAACAGTTCTCACAGTGATTCAGGACAACCTGCGGTGAACGGAAATGACTTCCTCCAATCAGAACCTCAGGATGTCGTGCAGGTTTCTTCAGTAACTTTGAGAACTACTTCCCCAAACTTGGAAGAACCTTTGTCTTGCTCTCCAACTGAATCACGGTCCCTTTCCAGTCACAGCAAGTCTGAGCTTCAACAAACCTTTGTCATTGAAATGTTTGATAATTCAAGAAAGAGGCACTCCCAGTCCTTCACAAATCCCACAGCCTCACCTGAACCTGCAGGGCTTCAGCACCAGCAGGAGAAAGCAAACGCGTCAAGTCCAGCTGTAGAAAGACATGTCCCACCTGCATCTTCCTCCACCACTCCCTCTACCCAACGATACACTATTCCTCTAAAGGACTCCTCTAGTTCGTCAGGGTTTCAAAGAGCTGGTTCTCTTCGAAGGGAAAAGACAGAAGACCGAATCAGCACCAGCCTTTCTTCCCATTCTTCATCTGCATCTGTAAGACCTTTTAGCAGCGTCGGACGGAAATCCAAACTTGCAAAAGAATTTACAGCTGAACGTCTCAAACAGGAGAAGTCCTCTTCCAGCTGGGAGAAATTTGCTTCCAGCTCCTCTAAAGCAGCTCAAAGGAGGGCAGATGCAGTTTTCCAGTCTGATCGGACTTCCACAAGCCCTCCTCCAACTGACGGCCATCACCGGCATCAGACTTCCTCTCCAGTCAGCCAGCCTGTTCCTCTGAATCCCACCACCATGCCTACTCCGAATGTGGAAGTCAGAAGCCCCAGGAATGAAGAGGAGGACAATCTGAGTGATGCAGGAACCTACACAATCGAAGCAGACATTCAAGATAAAGAGGTGGAAGAGGCACGAAGCAAGATTGATCAGGCAAGAGCCTCCATCTAAATTATGTTCAGTTAATAGAGAAGCTGCTTATGAGTAAATCACAGCATGTTGTGTAAAAGCTACAGCTAACAGCTTCGCTATTCACCAGCTTCCACCATTGTCCAGAAAGTCTTGTCGTCTTTATTTACACATGTAAATACTCACAATGCTTTGTTCTTGACAGGTGTTTGGTGTTGATAGTCCAGAACCAATGAAACCAAGTGATGCAGAAACATCATCTGCATTTAGGTCTATTATTGATCAGGACAGGGAGGAGTATAGTCAGAGTAGCAGTGGGGAGGAGATGCCAGCTCCAGGGCAGGGACATAGTCAGGTAAAGGTAACCTCTTCTGCTCAGGGTGAGATTGAATGGAAACATAATTTTAACACTAGTTCTAACAGCGTTTAATGGATATTTTTAAAGTCAGCATGCATTTCTGTGTTGATTTGGCTTCTTGATGTTTGCTCACATTTGTTGTTTTGGTGGTTTTTTTTGTTATTTGCCTCACAGTCTCTGGGTGTTTTATTGTTTGTGTTTTCTAATTAACCAAATTTTAAGAACTAAATTGGTTTTGCAGTCATACTACATACATATGGTGTGCTCTTCTGTCATCTGTTATCCTAACTGTGGGTTTGTTTCCGCCTATGATTTATTTTTTTCCACAGATGATGAATAGTTGTGTATTTTCTCACACAGGTTCAGCCAGCAGCTGCTGGGGTTCAGGGGGCTCCTAAGTGGATGTCTTGCTGGGCCAGCTTGGCAGACAGTTACACAGAATCTGGGTCTTCGCCTGGCCTCTTTGACATGCCTTCGCAGATGGAACTGGCAGGAGGGGGTAAGCCACCTGACGAGCTATTGGTCTATTTGAAATGATAATGAGACACCCTGATGAATATGAATGATGCTCAGTATGTGTGGTTAATATGCATTAAAACTGTTCACTTCAGCACGAGGTACCATCATCCATAAGACGGCACGCAGCCAGCACCAAAACAGCTCAGATGTTGATGATTCAAGGGCTCGGCGCATCCTCCCCCAGGAAGAGAGGAGTGACCTTCCAACTCCCAGTATTCATGTTCATTGTAACCTCAATTCAACGTTTGACATGGAGAACAGTAGCTCAGTAGCCCCCAGATCTCAGGATGACGTGCATAGGTTAACGGTGCAGGATGATGTAGAGCCTGACAGCCTGAGTGATGCCAGTAAATCAGATGATGGATCAAACATGGAGCACAGCAGGAAGCAGCTAACTGATGCAGAAGAGAAGCTCAGACTCGCTGTCAAGTCTACAGCTTTCTACATCAGGTCAGAGGAGTCCAAGCTACACAGTGGCGGCTTAAAAGTGAGCTCTCCCAATCCTGAGAGAAAACTCTCTAACAAAACTTTTTCAACTGCTACTCTGGCCAAACAAAAATGTTTTCCGGACTCTGAGACAATCCGAACTGCTGCTTCACCGCCCGTACTGGGTCACAGGACACAGAGTCCAGAGAGCAAAGAAGCTGCGACATCGTCATTAATCAGACAGGAGAGCTTCACCAAGGACAAGCCTAGCAATGCCAGACTGCCAAACATCTCCAGTCTCCCTGTTGAAAGAGATCCAGAACCTGCGTTATTCCTGGGGGGCAGCAGTCACGACACTCGTTCTTACCTCAAACAGACAGAGGATGTTCTGGCTGTTTTGGAGGCCAAACTCCAAGCGGGACAGTCGGAGACCACTCCATCGCCCATATTGGACTCGCTTTCTGGGGACTCTGATGTGGATACCTCCAGCACAGTCAGCCAGCATAGCAATAAGGTCAAGCCAAATTCACTGGTGGCACAACCAGCTGCTGTTGGCCTTCACAGTGAAAAGTTTTCTACTAGCATAACTAGTCAAGACTCAAATCAGACTGAAAAGCTTCGTTCTTATGGAGTAAACAGCCGCAACAAGACTGAGGTGGTCAGAAAACCAGTTGGACTGAGACGAAGCATTGGTAGGTCTGGATCTACCGACCTGAGCGATGATCCTCACAGCTTCCCTTATTCAGATCAAGAGAGCAGCAACAACCAAATGCAAAGAAAGTATACCGTGCCTCTTCAGAAAGAGGACGGCAAGGCGTCCAAAGCGTCTCAGGTCTTGAGTCGTACCAGCAGCTTGTCAGCCCCAAGACCCACCAGGGCTTCAATGCTCCGCCGAGCGCGTCTGGGAGAGGCCTCAGACAACGAGGGGACCGAGTCTGACAAGTTGTCCCAAGAAGCAAACAGTGCTCCTGCAAAGCAGCCCCAAGAAGCCAAGAAGCTCTCCAGACTGGACATGCTGGCCATGCCTCGTAGGCGAGCAGGCTCGTTCAATACACCCAGTGATACAGAGGCTGCTTCCACCTCACAGTGGACAAGCAGGAGCGCAGGATGTCCCAGCCGCAGCACAGATTTGAGCGGCAGCTCCAATCCAAGAGCCTCTGCAGGAGTAAAGCCTGTGGAAAGGCCACAGAAAGCAGCGCTCAGCAAAACGCCCGTTACTCGTTCACGCTCAAACAGCGCCAAATACGCAAGCAGCACAGCAAGTGAGTATAATGTGAACAAATGCATTTTATAAATTGAATTAAACCAACATTGTAGAAAAATAGATTAATTTAGGACTAGATTAGAAGCAGGACAAAGTTCGTCAGAGTGGTGAGAAGGTTTGAGGTCACAGTTTACGCGAGTGGTGCCATGGTTTTGGTCTTCTACAGTTTTATGTATTGCTTTTAACCATCCAAAAATTTGTTCTTGGTGGGAGCTGGTTCAAGGATTTCACTAACATCTGAGTCACTAACAATATCTTCACAAAAATGTTTGTTTCCCTTATTTACACAGGGTACTCTTACTGTAAATACTGATTTATTAATTTTTTTTATAGATATCTTTTTTTTCTTTGAGGGTATCTTAAAGATGACAATTTTGGCTCTGACTAGGGATGCACCATCCACTTTTTTCACTTCAGACACAGATATCTGAGGTTTAGTATCGGTCAATACCGATTCAATACCGATATGATACAGAAAAACAGTGCTGAATTGACTTAAAACATTTGTTGTTGTTTTTTTTAAAACACAGACATAAATGTACTGAATTACAAATTTAATGAAAACTCTGCACCAGTACAGCACACATCAATAGCTTCACTAGCTTGGTCAAACATGTAAAAACAACACAACTTTAATTTGTTCAGTCAGTGTAATGATGAGTAGGGGTGCACCGATTGCAGTTTTCTGGCTGATCACAGATTTTCTAAAAAGTCTGACCTGACAATTCCGATTTTGGCCGATACCGATTTTGTTTTATAAGCGACACAGTCAGGTGTTATAAGGTCACAATTTCCAATCTTATTTTATTTCATTGAAAAAAATACACATGAACAATATCCTAGAAGCAATACAAACTTGTTTTAACTGGCCATGAGGTAGTGCTCTGAAATATAAACGAAGTTCAGACAATTGTTAAAACTAAAAAAATCAATAAAATCTGTTTCTCGTGCAAGTATCGTCTGATTTCCCAAAATTAAGGAAACCGGGGCCGATACATCGGCATTTATCAGTGCACTCCTAATTATGAGTATAACATCCAATGTAAAATGTATAATAATACTGAAACTGACAAAAACAATAGGTTGACAACTTGGGTCAAACATGAAAAAATAAACTTGAACAGACCTTTTCAATTGGTTCAGGAATTATAAATATAATGTAAAATAAACAATAAAGGAGCTGAAATAAGAGGAAAAAACAAAAGCACTAGCTTGGTTGGCACATATTTAAAATAAACAGCCATCAGTTCCTGTCATGTATTGGTCACATTGTCACTGATACCCAATCAAGAATTTTTTTTAAATCTTATCAATATCGATATTAATATCAGATCGGTGCATCTCTACCGATACTCGATCAAGAATTTGTTCCGATACTGATATTGGATCGGTGCATCTCTAGTTCTGACCCAGACTTAACATGTTTCTTGGGACAGTCAGTGTTTCCACCAACGCTTAATATCTTGCACATATTAAATTGTGGATTATGTTTAACGTGACGGTGAAAAGGTTTGAGGTGTGGAGATGAGCACTTCCACAGGATTGTCTCTGTTTCTTGTTCTGGGTAAAGTTTTGGTGATTCATCTCTAAAAGTACTAGGTGGTGTTTTTTTCCTGGAGGTATTCTTTCATTGCACCTTCTTTTCTCTTGTTTTTCCAAACGTTCTGTCCTCGTTTTTCCGTCACTCATGACCGATTCACAACGGCAAGGCTCTAGGAGGCGACAGAAAGGCTCTGACTATACCTCTACCTCAGATGAGGAGTACGACTCAAATTGGACCAGTCTTAAAAACAAACGCTCCCAACCTTCCTCAGCTTCTCACAGTCCACGCAGTCAGCCTCGACCCCAGCCAGTGGTCGCCCGTCATCCCAAATCGAGCAGTCGAGATTCTGAAGAGGAGAACCACGAGGGAGAGGCTTTCCACAGCTGGTCTGCACACAGTGCTGAGATTGCTCGGTAAGAAATGCTGAGTTTTTATTTATTTATTTTTTATTTTGTGGAACTATTCAAAAGTTTCACAGACGTTAATTGTATTTTATTTAGATCGTCATTACCAGAAAGTATGATGTCAGAAACACAATTAACTATTAGCATTGTTTTAATTCAGATTAAATAATGTCAGGTACAACATCAGCCACATGCTGAACTCCTTCATATTTAAGTGTATTGTGCTTGCAGCAATAAGTGTTGGCATGTTGCTTTATTTAATCAAAGTAATAATTTTTTTGGGGCCTGTCTTGTTTCAAAGCATCAGAAACCAAAGGATCATTATTATTACTCCCGTCTTTCCTGTGTGATCAGATGCAAGAAGATTAAACTGGGACATGCAGGGTTTAAAAAGTAAAACTTTAGCATAATGCTGCATTTATTGAAATCGGCGTATTCTCCTCTTAAATGTGTAGACCCGTGGCTTATGTACAGTATAGTTGTGTTGCATATTTCAGGGTCTCTGTTTTGGCAGCTGTAACTGATAACACTCTGAGACAAGACTCTTATCTGTTCTACTGACGTAACATCGGCTTAACTTCCCGGAGGCAATGAACTTTTTCTTGTTTCTTTTCTAAATTTCTTGGAATAATGTCTGCTTGTTTCTGTATTTTCATAACCATTAGGTTGAGTCAAGACCTGGCCAAAGACCTGGCTATTCTAGCCAGAGAAATCCATGACGTTGCAGGAGACGGTGATCCACAAACAGCTGGAGAGGAGCCCAGTGCAGCGCTCGCTCCTCAGCAGGTAAATCACACATGCAAATTAAAGACGGTGTTCACATCCTGCTGAAGGCAGTTAAGTTTTATTCTTGTGCAGATTTTCCCACATACACAGTAGTCCCTTGTTTATTGAGGGTGTTATGTTCCAGACCGCCCCCCCTCCCCCGTACAATAAGTGAAGATCTGCGAAGTAGCAACGTTATATTTATTTTAGTATTTATATATATTTTAAGGCTTTATAAACCCTTCCCACACTTGCAATGTTCTAAACTCTTAAACCTACGTCATTTTAACAACATGCGCACAGTACTGTATATGTAGCTACTAAAGTCCTGGTGGGCTCCGGCTGGAGCGCCGTCCCCGCTCAAAGTCCCCGTGGGTTTGTTAGGATCTCTCAGGTTCACCTCTGAGTCTGGGGGTCCGGTTATGGTCTGGTTCAGTGCAATCCTTGAGCATCGAAGCGTGTTTTGTATGTGTGGGGGGGCAGACCTTCGGTTGACCGGCACGGGACTGGAGGTGGTCAGTTTAGTCCCAAGTCTGGATGAAAAAAGTACCGATGGGCTCTGGAAACTGCTCCGGGCCTTCTGCAGCGCGTCCCTGTTTGGAAGTCGTCGTGGACCTGCTGCCAGCTCTCAAGATTCACAGATGGGTTTGGAGGTCTGGTTCTGCTCCAGTTCTGATCCAGTTCGGTGGGTTCCGTACTGCACTCTGTGCCCGCTGAGCGCCGAAGTCACTGTAATAAGAGCCAAACTTTTTCCGCTCAGATCAAAAGTTTTTCTCTTGTGCACTGTATTTCAGCAAAAGGAAATAGAGCTTCTTGGCAGGGCCCTGTTGGCTTCTGGGAAATGTAGTCATTATGAGCGGGAATGTAGTGTAGGCTTATTGAGAGAAAACTACACAATGGCGGCGCCTGTCCGAAATATTTTATTTTTTCGTTAACTTTTTACTGTACAGTTTCCCGTACTGTCCCAGTCACGTGAGTAATATTAAAGGTGACTATCACGTGTCCTGTACAATAATAAAAAATAAAACAATTTAATGTGCGTTGACAAACTGCGATATAGCGAGTCCTCCAAAGTCAAACCGCAAAGTAGTAAGGGACTACTGTACTGTATAAGTTTAGTATTTTTATAGTAGGTAGATAATTTTTGACTTGGTCATTTTATAAATAGTTGAAAAATTTTGTGCACCTCTGCTATTGCATGATGAGAATCCAAACTGTCTTCATATTTATTTCAACTCGTTAAAATTGTTAACTTTTAAAATATTTCTTTTTAATTTTTATGGGTAATAGTCATGCTTTTATGTACTTGTACTTGATGAGTTAATTACTACCACTAATAAATTGTAAATACTGTTTGAATAAATTTAAAGGTAGTTTTTATGTATATTCTGGTGTTTTTAAAGCATGAACCCACCGAAAAATGAATAATTCTTTATAAGAACATTTTTTATTTTATTTTACAATTAATATTTGATGCAGCCGTATCGTTTTAAAGGAAATAAGTGTCAAAATTACCAAGTAAGATAGTTGATTCTTAAACAGTAAGTTTCAGCTGCCTGTCTTTCTCCTGAAGCTTCCTTCTAAAGTCTGATTGTGTTCCAGCGGGTTCCACAGTCTGGACTGAACAGAGGCCAAACCAGTTTTGCAACGAAAAGCGAGTCTGACCAGAGATCCAACGATCATGAGCAAAACTCCAGGCATCTACCTCCAAACAGTGATGAGGTCTGTTGAGGCTGTTCGCATCATTTCACATGCTCTCTCTTTTAGAGGATAACTTTCTTGTCGTTTTCCGTGCAGGTCAGTGTGGACAGCTTGTTGCTGAGTCCTGTGTATCACGTCACAGCGGCCATCAGAGGAAACACGGAGCAACTCGTTGACAAGATTAAGTAAGATTCAAACGAACAAACTGAATGAACTGAGCTTCTAACCTCTTTGAATACCAAAAACTCAGTAAGTCTCCTCACAGACAATCTGACAATACCCAGAGGAGATTTCATCTTCTGTATGTATAAGTTTACTTTTAGCTTTTCTCATCGGTTGTTTATTTCATTGTTTTTATTGTAACTAGAAAAAATTGCATTTCCTGTGAAAATGCAGTGTGAATGCTTATTGCTGAAGAAATTGCTGAAAAAACGGCTGAAATTAGCTACAACATGCTGCAACCTGAAATTGAAAAACAAGCCTAAGTTACCAGAAGAAAGCAGAAAGAACACATATTTGCTGAATTAGGTTTAAATAAGAAGACATTGGCACATAAATTAGCTAAAAAAGCTTAAATTGGGGGAAGCAAAAAAAATTACCAGTAGCTGAAAAGGCAGAAAAAAGCTTAAACTACCAGCAAAAACGTAGCTGAAATAGCAGACCAAAGCTGAAAGGAGCGTAACGCTGAAATTAGCAGAAATAAGTTTATTTGGCTGAAACCTATGACAAACTTGAATTTATCTGAAAACTGCTGAAATTAGCTAAAAATGCAAACGAACAAAAAAAGTAGCTGAAAAGGTAGAGCAAGCTTAAATTAGCAGAATTAAGCAGAAAGAATACATTTCCTGAAAGAAGCAGAAATTAGCACAAAAAAGTGGGAATTATCTGAAAAGAGCTGAAATGCGCAAAAAATTAAAAAAGAAAATTGAAAAGTTGTTAAAAAGAAGAAAAAAGCTGAAATTACAAGAAGAAAGTGAAGAGAGCACATTTTGGTTGAATTAAGCTGAAAAATGTTGAAATGAGTGCAAAAAAAATGGAATTGGCTGAAAAGGCTAAAAATAGTATAAAACTGCTAAATAGGAGCTGAAAAAACTGAAACTAGCAGAAATAAACTGAAAGAAGCATAACAAGCTTAAATTATTAGACATAAATTAATTAGGCTGAAAGGAGCAGCAATGAGCACAAAAAAGTGAAAATTATCTGAAACAGCCGAAAGTAGGTTTAAATTTGCACAAGGAAGCTGAAAGAAGCTGAACCAGAACAAAATGTCAACGGAGCAGTAAAAGGTTGTAAACGGATCTAAAGATCTGAATGATGGAAAATGAGCTCAATTAATTTTCTATG
>NC_056518.1:19639609-19678327 GCF_014905685.2 Nematolebias whitei
AGTGGCATAAAAGGCTAAATATTTCAAAAAGCTAAAGTTGCACCAATACCAAAGGTCATGGCAGGATTGTCTTTTTGATTTATGTTGAAATAGTTTGAAAACTGCAGGACAAGAATCACTCTGAAAAACATATGCAAGAAAAATGGATCACAATAGTGTGAATGCTTCATAAACATTCACACAAGAGATTATAGAGCAGGGAAAAATCTGACTAAGGGTCCAGATTACGTCTTTAATAATTTAAACACATAAATGCAGACAAACTTCTTGATGAAGATTTCAAAGTGGCTTTTAACGAGCGCTGTTATCGTGCAGGCTGCTGTTCCAGGACAGGATGGATGTCTGGGAAGAAACTGAGGCCAAGATTAAGTCTGATGCTGCTGTGGGCACTTCTCCCAACAAGGTGAGTGATTGTTTGTGTTTATTGTTGCCAGGTAACAGTGCGTGTTTGAGCTCAGCCACATGTCTGTTTCAGGAAGTTGCATCTATCTTGAAAGAACTTCGAAGTGTTCAGAAACAGCTTGAGGGTGAGACTCATTTTAAGCACTTTATTTTGTTTTAGGTTTTACGCAAAAATTAAAAAGTAAAGTTTGTTTTTCCTTTATCTTTAGTCGTTAATGCTGTCCTGGAACCCAGTGGTACGCTGGAAGCCACGAGGGCTTCCTCCTCCTCCTCGTCGTCTGAAGCTCGCTCCTCCAGAGCGCCTTTGTCTCGAGACTGGAGGACGGTCCATTCTGTTTCCAAGCGTGGCGGCGGGCCGAGGCCCAGCGGGAGCGTCAGGAGAGCTGCCGTGACTCCAGACGACCTCAGAGAGGGATATGTAGTCTGAGGTCTGACTCGTACGCCGATACAGACTACAACCTGGGCTGAACCTGCGCTGCGGCGCCACACAACCAGCTGGTAGACGTCTGAGCAAGTGAAACTAGATGGAAGGGGAAGTAAAACTTGAGTTATAAAGCTGAAACCTTTGTTGCATTCAAACGAACACGCTACACTGCGGACACTCATAGTGGTGTTCTTGAGTCAGTAGGAGACACTTTTAAAGCACAACTAATGAGTGGCATGCCTGTCAGGTGATGATTTAAGGAAGTGCCATGACATTTCAGTAAATCTCATCTTTAACAGGCCACCATGTTATTACTTGATTCTCTCTTTTACAGATTGTTTTTGATATTTGCCAATCATATGACCCTTATGTTTGATTTTTATATAAAGAGTTTGGTGTAATTATGTAATTTGAGAAGTATCCTGAGCATAATTATCTCAGGGAAATCTTTGATATTGTGTGTTTAATGTCAAATCTGCTGTTTGTGTACTTGTATCAGTAATTTCGAGGCATTTCTTTACATATTTTTCCATGTTTTGTGCCATGTTTTTGCAGACAGAAGAATATGAAATTATTTATTAGTGGGGTTTTGTTTATCCCGATAGACGGAGCAGACTTTTCTTTGTGGGGAGACTTGGTATCTTCTTGTGCCAGACCAGTGAATGTTGCATTACACATTTAGGAGTGTTTTGGCTTTGGGAATATTTCCCTACACGGGAGAAAATTTGCAATCTGAACCAGAGGAGGAGCTCATTCAGTCACCAAACTTTTGAGCATTGCTGAATTTTAACAGTATATTTGTGTCAAAAACAGTAGAGGCATTGAAGCTTTTTGGCTAAAATTGATTGTAAAAGGTCGTGATGTACAGGCCAGAAGTTATGAGAATAATGTGGTCAGTCTGAAACCCTTTTTTCTTGAGACACAAGACAAAATAAATTATTTTAAAGTTTGTTCAAAAATAAACATAAGTTCTCTATATCTTCACCAAATTACCTCAGTCGTGTCTTTTGCACTAATGTAAATCAACATTCTTCCTCCCCTGTAAGTGACTAATCAACTTTTTCTGGTGAAGTCAAAGTCAATCTGAGTTTCGTCCCAAAACGAATTGTACGTGAGGTTGAGAAGAACCTCGAGTGTCGTACGGCTGTGTGGGCCGAAGCTTCTTGCAGCCGAGTAAAGTGTTTGTTTACAAGCTGAATGTCCTTCCCATCATGCTGCTGCTTCTCTGTGGAAAACTGTTTCCATCAGAGTTACAATCAGAAAGTGAATCTTATGTGTCAAATTTGTGCCTTTCTGTAAAATATTAAGTTTCTGTTTCTCCATTTCCCCCCTTCTTACACGATTGGGTATTAAATAACTGGTATTTTTCTTTTATTTTTAATGTGTGGCGAATTAGGTTTTTCTTTTCTCGAATAAACGCGATCAACAAACGTGGCCTCTTGTGACCCCCTTTAATGCAGATGCTGCACCACACTTTGCAATTCCTGAGCAAATGCATGTCTGTAAAGCTGAAATGAAAGTAAAAAGAGGAACTGTGCCGAGATATATTAAACTGCAGAGATCAGTTTCAGCTGAAAGCCAGAGAGGAAGAAACACCTTCAAGGTGAAGAGGAGCCGCTTTCTGTAAGTTCATTCTTTTATTCCCACGTTTTATGAGCTGAATGTCTCAAAAGTCACACGTTTTCTGGTTTTGATCTTCAAAAAGCCAGCTGTGATTGAGAAGGGAAGATGACCTCGACGTACAGCAGCCTTCATGACAACTACGTTTCAAACAAAGGGGTAGGACACCACTAACTGCCTGAGCTCATCTTTCTGCTTGGTTGGCTTGTACCATTCGTTCATGTTCTCTGTTAGAGGAGGACCAGCTGTGTGACGTTGGCTGTGGTTTTGGGCTGTTTGACTGTTCTGGGCATTGTTCTTGCCATTGTTGTGCTGGAGAGACCCCCAACAACAGAAGGTCATGAAACTCAAGACTTTGAAGACAACTTCACTCAGTGCCAGTAAGAATCCCATCAAACACTCGTAACGCCCGGCTGTTGCATTAAAAACTCAGAATCATGGTCTTTTACATACTTTATCTTCTAGTATGTCCCTAGTGGAGAGCATTCCAGTGTATTTAAAGTATAAAGACAACGTAACATTTGGGATCCCACTGGAGCAAGTCTGGAACGATCTGATCTCTGCTGCAACAAAGCAAGTGGACGTGGTCTCGTTTTACTGGACACTAACAGGAGAGGACATCAATATCAACACTTCCTCTGATGTTTTAGTGAGTCATCATGTTAAATGATGTTTAAATAATGAAAACTTCAGCCAAATCTTTGTTGGTTTTGAGTATTTGTAATGTCCTCTGCAGGGAAAAGAGATCCTGAAGAGACTCGAGGAGCTGCCCAGCAGGAACGTATCCGTCCGACTTGTGAGCAGCGTTCCTTCAGTCAGAACAAACTCCACTGATTTAAAGATCTTAAAACAAAAAGGTTTGGAAGTTCTTCCTGTTCATGTGTGTTATGTCTACCATGCAGTGTTGTATAAAATGCCTCAAAGTGATACTTCAGTGAAAGTACAAGTATCTTACCACAAGATTGCTTTGTTTGTTAGTCTCCTTTAAAATTATTATTTGAGAAAAAGTCTTAAAGTATCTGACATTGAATGTACTTAAGTATAAAAAGTAAACTTCTCATATTAAATATACTTAAAAGTAAGAAGTAGAATTTCCCAAACATTTATTGGGTGCAATATCCAATGACAAAAACTTGGAAAGTTTGAACTGAACAATGAAAGATTGCTCTTTAAAAAGTCTGACTCTAATGAAGTATATTCATTCAACCTTTATTAATCTTTATTAACAAAGCTGTTGGAAAACTCACATTGTTGTTTAGTTGGTTTGTTGTTTAGTTGGTTTGTTTACTGAGCTCGCTTCTGTTTGGTTATGGCTTGTTTCTTTCTGAACTTGGCGCTATATAAATAAACTGAATTTAATTGAATGCAATAGTCTCTATGCTCTTGAATGCACCGTGACTGTTCCAAAGCTAGTGAACACACCGCTCTGTGTAAAGTGCAGAGCTCAGTTGGAGGTTTATTTTTTATTTTTTTATTCTCTCCTGACACGGACGGAGCCTTGTTGTTCAAGCTTGTTTGTTCATTACTGGTTTACTGCTGTGTGTAAATACCAGAAGAAACACAGCAAACAAATCACCCCAAACTGGAAATCTGTCTCCATGTTCTTTAATGGGAAGACTGGTGGCTCAACAACTTCATACTTTGCTGCTCTAACCAGTTAATGTCCTGGAGAACACTAAACCTCTCCTTTGTAGCAGCTACCGTCGTTTTCACAACCATCAGGAATTTACAGTGACTCCACTGTGAGTCAACAAAGACCTGATGTAACGATTGATATCTGCATGTGCATCTAGCTTCTTCACAGCAGGCACCGCAGTTTTCACACAAGCAGCGGGGGAGGGACTGGGTTTGTGAAGTCACAAACTGGGTGAACAACCAAGCATTGCCCAATCAGATTTCTTCTAATTTTATATTGTAGGAACAAGTAACTAAGATGGTTAAGGGAAATGTATCAGAGTAAAAGTACACATTTTATTGTATTTAATGTAGTGGAGCAAAAGTGAAAGTCACTAGAAATGTAAATAACAAAGTAAAGTAAAGACGTCACAGTTCTACTCAAGTACAGTAACAAGTATTTCTACTTTGTTACATTACAACGCTGCTGCTAACGAGGTTAAGTCAGGTCCTCCAGACTGGATCTACCTGGATTATATATAGAGCATGCATCAGGACTTTGTGCGTGTTATGGTTTGTCTGCAGGAGTTCAGGTGAGGAAGGTGAACTTTGGCCGCCTGACTAATGGTGTCCTCCACAGCAAGTTCTGGATTGTCGACAGAAAACACGTGTTCATCGGAAGTGCCAACATGGACTGGAGGGCTCTTACACAAGTAAAATCCTTTATAATCACACCATTAGTCATTATTGTTTTGCCTCGGTGCATGCACATCTATTTTGTTGGCAAAATGAACCACTGGACAAGTCGTTCTCTTTTGTCTACAGGTGAAGGAACTTGGAGTGGTAGTCTATAACTGCTCCAGACTGGCAAATGATCTCCATAAGGTCTTCCAGTCCTACTGGGTAATGGGTCACTCCAACAGCTCCCTGCCTCACCCCTGGCCTGCGAAGTTTGACACTGACATCAACAAACAGCACCCCCTGCTGGTGGAAGAGGATCAAACCACCAGCAGCCTCTACATGGCTGTGAGCTTTACTTCCTTTAGTTCAGGGTGCTTTCATTCCCATGACCAAAGAGTTGTTGTTGCTGAGAGTTTCTGATCCTGAAGTGAAAGTGTTCTGGTTTCATTCACCTTAACCACGAAGCAGAGTCAAATGTGCTTTTTGTTTTCCGACGTGTTCCTTCTCAGGGCTCTCCACCATCGTTCTGCCCTCAATCGAGGACTCAGGACCTGGAGGCGATTCTCTCCTCCATCTCAGAGGCTGATGAGTTTATAGACATTGCCGTCATGGAGTATTTTCCCGCCACGTGCTTTGAAAAGCCTCGCAAGTGAGCCTAAAAATAACTCAAAGCAACTGTTGTCTATTTGCCGTTTTGTTTGATGTCCTCACGCTGGAGTGCTTACAGATACTGGCCGATCATAGACGATGCACTCAGGACGTCTGCTTTTGAAAGAAAGGTTAAGATCAGGATGCTAATCAGCTGTGGGCAGAGCTCAGACCCAGCCATGCTGCCTTTTCTCCAATCTCTGGCTTCAATGAATTACCCTGAACATCATATAAGCATCCAAATTGTAAGACTTGAAAAAAAATGCTGATTTACTGTTAAATAAAACTTTCTTACAATTCATTTCCCTTTTTTATTGTAGAAACTGTACATTATCCCAGTGGGAAATCAGACTGAAGTTCCATTTACCCGAATCAATCATAATAAATATATGGTGACTGACAAAACTGCATACATCGGTGAGTTAAACTGGTGGTTCCCAACCCTGGTCCTTGAGGAACACCGTCCTGCATGTTTTAGTTGTTTTTCTGCTCCAAGACACCTGACTGAGTGGTTTAATTACTTCCATTAGTTCGGCAGAAGCCTGTTAATCACCCTTTTATTCAAATGGGGTGTTGGAGCAGGGAAACGACTAAAACATGCAATATGGTGTTCCTCAGGAAGCAGGCTGATTTAAACTAATGTGACTTTATTGTTCATACAGGGTTTGTAAGTAAGCTAAGTTAATCACTGACCACATAACTGTTTTGCAACCCAGGTACGTCCAACTGGGCAGGAGACTACTTTTTGACCACAGCTGGCGTGAGTCTGGTGGTTTCACAGCCCACTTCTCACTCTACATGGAACACCAAGACCCTGCGAAGCCAGCTGAAGGAAACATTTAACAGAGACTGGCACTCAGAATACACTGTGCACCTGAACGAAACCCGACCCAACCCAGATTGTGCACTATTAAGATGACTTGAGCTCTTGTAAAAGTGTTTTTATATAATGTATTTATTCTTCACAGTTGTGTTAAAGTGCATGCTTTTATGTGACTGTCAGGATTAGCAGTTGGTGTTTTTTTTATTATTATTAATAATGCTTTAGATAAAAGCTTTATACATTTCTAATGACAAAGATTTTCTGTGTTAGCAATATTTTTCAAGACATGATGGTTTCTCAGTATTAGCGTTATGTAAATATATAATGTGTCTTGTTACCTGGTAAGATCTCTGGAGGAAAAAAAGATGGAGCTTCATGTGAGACTGAGCTCTAAGTGCAGCAGTAATTGTTATAATTCAGAAAATGTTGAGATTTGATCCTGGTGCTTCATTAGTGAAGATGGATGGTGTAGGGGGGAAAAAAAACCATCCCAAAAGAGCTTAATTAGGCCTGCATGACTTTTTTTTTAGATTGTAGCCTTTGTGAATAGCCACATATTGTTTTATTTTAGCACTGACTTCAAACAGAAATTCTTTATGTACTCCATTCTCTTTTAATGTTGACTTTATTCTCTGAATAAAAACGCAAAATAAAGCCTCGTTTCATTTTCAAGGTTGAAGCCTGGGACAGTATCAGATTCTTATTCTATTAATATTTTTATTATGGCTTAAAGAGCAAAGTGCCCTCAGCAAACCATGTATGAGATAAATTAATAATGCTTCTCTTTTAAAATATTTTTTTATGTCTTTGACAATATTAAGGTTTCTTTGTTATTCGCACCACATGCGGTACATGTGGTGGAACAAAATTGTGTACATAATATAGCATCAAAATAAACATTTTGATTTAAAAAAAAATAACTGCCCGCTGGATTTACATTACAATTTTTGGGGAAACAAACAATATGGGTGTAGCTCTCTTTAAAAGTAGGAACTGCCAGCCTTAATACTCTGAAATATGATGTAGATTTCATAGTGAAAAAAACTTGTATGTAGTTCCCCTCCCTGCCGGCAGGTAGCAGTAAAAAAAACCTTGTATGTAGTTCCCCTCCCTGCCGGCAGGTGGCAGTGTGATAACGCGCGACCTGTCCGTCAAAGCGCAGGGCGGAGCTCCAGCTTGTTGTACGTGTGCTTCTCTGCAGTGAGTTGAAGCTACAGCAGCAGTGTGTATAGATAGAAACCATGGTGTTGCTCGAAAATGATTCGGTATGTATATAACATTTTACACTTGAACACTTTAAAAATCGGTTATAATTAGTAGGAATTATCACATAACATTAAAGGTTGTTTACGTCTTCCGTTTATAGTGTTGACGCCAGATATGCTACCAATAATAGCTAGCATGCTAACGATTGATTTACCGGTGTAAGCTAATTCTGGTTAGTAGTTCATCGAGTCAGATTTACTTCTCTAGCACAGTACAAACCTTTAGCTAAGGCTTTAAAAAATGTTTTCTCATAATCACTAAAAAATTAAACCGTCTATCAGCAAATAGAAAGGGAGGTTTACTCTCAACTAAACATGAGTTTTTGTTCCTTTTTTGGTTTATTGTACAAATCATCCAAGCTGCAAAGTGTTGATTTGGAAACAAACACTCGGTTAAATTATTTAACATAGTTCCTCATGGTTTGTTTTTGTCCTAAAGCTTTTGTAGGCATGTGTGTAGTTTTTAAACCATATGTTTAAATTTGATCGTATTTGCTCGCCAGTACACGTCTGTGTTAAAAGGTCACATTTTACAAAATATAATTCAGGGGATGATTTAAAGTATATCTTTTCCTATATATAACTGCTTTTTAAATTGTTAGGTTTCAGCATTGCTAAAGTTCTGTTTCACTTTAAAAATGACCTCGTGTTTTAACTTGAACAGGCTGTAATCAGGATTTATAGAAGACAAAATTATTTGTGATGAGAACAAACATTTAATTAGGATTTACTCAATTTAAACAGTGTTCCCCATGTAAAACAAAGTTATCAGCCGATGTGTGCTTTCATTATTTAAAATAGCCAGCTTT
This sequence comes from Nematolebias whitei, assembly GCF_014905685.2. Lineage (NCBI taxonomy): Eukaryota > Metazoa > Chordata > Actinopteri > Cyprinodontiformes > Rivulidae > Nematolebias > Nematolebias whitei. The sequence continues at coordinate 19,647,896 of NC_056518.1, forward strand.
TAAGTCTTAAAAATATTTATCTGTTGGCCATTAAAGCAGTAACATTTACCCGTCCTCTCTCCTTGTTCAGTTTCTCACAGAGCTCACTCGACTCTTCCAGAGGTGCAGAACATCAGGCAGTGTTGTCATCACGCTAAAGAAGTGTAAGTAATGGAGTGTGACTTGAATCACAAAGCAGAGCTGCCTTATTGTCTCTGATTTCTGAGTTGTAATATGACTTTTTTTTCCCACCAATTTTCCAGATGATGGTAGAACAAAACCAGTACCGAGGAAGGGCCACTCGGAGTCATTTGAACCGGCTGATAACAAATGTCTCGTCAGAGCTTCTGATGGCAAGAAGAAAATTAGCACAGTGGTAAGCCTGTTGATGTGCAATTATTTCATGTTCATGTTTTTACACAAAGCCAAATGATATGTTCTTGTCATTTCAGGTCAGCACCAAAGAAGTAATCAAGTTTCAAATGGTATGTTCAGATAATTTGTATTTTGTCATTATGTACAGCTACAGTTTGTTGTCTTGTCCACAACATTTCATTTCTTATCTTTAGTAAGTTAACAGTTTATAACAGATTATTTTTTGTCTTTGCAGGCGTATTCCAACCTCCTTAGAGCTCACATCGACGGCCTTAAGAAAAAGGATAAGAAAAGCAAAAGCAAGAAAACCAAAGCCACGCAGTGAGCTATAGACTCTTTAAGGTAACCATGGAGGCAGTCCAGTACAATGTGAGGGGACGGACGAGGGCAGCTTCTGACCCACAGCTCTCCTCTCGTTCATCAGAAGCCTCAGGGTCGTCCACCTGGTGACTGTGTTCATATTGTTTGCATGGTGACGTTTCATCCCTGGCTGCCCAGAGCCATCAGGTGGTCAGGAGCAGACAACATGAAGATATTTTTTGTTTTTTGTACAGTATAAAGCAAGCCTACTTTATTTTGTCGCCAAAATTTATGTTCAGAATGGCTGAGCTGCGTCTGGAGCCAAATCGAAGGAGTCCAGTGAAAACCAAACTTTTATTTTACTTGTTCGTCTGGTTGGCATATTAAAAAAAGATATTGGATTTTTGGAGGATTTATTCACTGTTAATCCCTGTATCTGATTTTGAATAGGGTAAAATACATTTTCTTTTTTCTTTATTTTATCTTTGCAGTATAGTGATGAACAGTTTTTTTTATTTACATGCCCAGACTAAGATGTCTTAAACACCAACTGGACAAATGAAGTTTTGTGGTTAATTTTTACATTTCCTTTTCTATAAAATGTGACTCTTGCTTAAAAATGTTAACAGTTGGAGACGTGCTCAAAGGAATGTCTTGAGTTCTGAATACAGAAAAAAAAGAAAATTACTCTAATAAGTCCCAGTCAGTGTATCATTCCTTTGTGCTCCTGAGCCCTGGCAGCATTGGACTGCAGCAGAATTAAGGTTCAGAAATAAATTGCTTTGTTCAAACCCACTGCTTGATTCTGGTCTGTTCGAACAAAAATGGTGAACAGGAACAAAGACATGATGTATACATGCACACGTTTCAGTCTGTGGTGGTTTAGAGATGGATGAGCTCATAGCGCTGTGTTTCTCTTGTCTAGTCTGTCCTTTGGAGACACGGCGAGGTTTCGCTGCCGGGCGCTCTCCTCCTGGTATCCCTGTGTCATCAGGCTGGTTACGTACTGGAACATGGTCTGGATCAGATAAATGAACACCGGATGTGAGTCAGAGCTCTCATCGGAGGAAATAAACTATAATTCAAGCATAAAAAACTGAATATCTTGTTCCTATTGAAAAGAAGAAAGCTGCTTTTGTTAAATGTGTTTTTGCTGGTGCCACTAGAGGGCAGTAGATCCAATTAGGATTAAAAGAAGGCTGCTAATTTCAAAGAATGACAGTTTCTATTCATGTTTGAACAAAAGGACCTGAAAAAGCATCTGTCACCTGAGCGTTAGTGGGATTTAAACTCGGATCTTGTTCAAGGTGCTCCTGCACAGTTCAGAGGTGGAAGTCAAGTCGACCTCATGAGATGTGTGCATCACTGAGACGTGAGGGGAGCACCCGTGGGATTTTCTTTAAACGTTGAAGGGAATAAACTGAACAAATGAATCTGACTCTTCACACAAGAAAGTTTAACCTTCACTTTCTTGGATTCTGCAAAGCTTGGAGACACTAGTTTCTGAATGGAGCCATAAATCTAATGGTAACCGTTTTTATCTAATTTGATGCTGTTTCATTAAATTATAATCCAGGTTCAGTGCAAAATGTAAAATAAAGATGGAGTCGACTTCTCCGCACTCTCCCGTAGATCAGAATTTCTATTAACCATTGAATCAATACAGGATTTACTCCGTTTTATAACATTTCTTCAAGAATTACATTTAAATAAATACGTGTATGGAAACAAATTTAAACCTGACAAAGATCCCATAATTCCTAATAACAAACAACTTCAAAATAATTGGTTTTAAAAGTAATGAGCATTTTGCAGAACAATCAAAGTGACGACAGGTGCACCTCAAAAACTGAATATCACGAAAAAGTTCAATTGTGTTTGTCATTTACAAATGACGTGAAAATTGACTTTAATTTGAAAAGACGTTGGACCACTGAGAGACAGTCCAGCTCTTTGTCTCCTCAGCAGGTAAGACACTTCTGACATCGTCTCTGGTTCAGGAGTGGCTGGACTTGAAGAACGTAGCTCATGTCTAGGAGTTCATCAGCTGGTCAGGGTGCGACACCAGGAGTTTACAGTATTGAACGTATTCACAATATTCTGAGATACTGAATTTTTATTTACTTTTTAAATTATTTGTAAGTTATAATCATCAAAATTACAAGAAATAAAGGCTTGAAATATTCCACTCTGTGTGTAATGACTGAATATGTAATGTATGAGTTTCACTTTCTGAAATGACAAAAAAGAACTTTTCATGATGTTCTAATTTTTCGAGATGCATTTGTGAGTTTGTTCATAATTTGAGCAACTAGTAACTTACAAACACGTATTAATATTAAAATCAAGATATACACAAACAATACGTCATTTAAGATATTTGTCATTAATTGGAGAGTTTAGGTTTTTGAAAATAGACAAATGGTTTAGATGTGTTAACCTTTCACTCATCACTTTTTATGCTTTTAACGTCTCTGATCAAAATTTTAATGATAAAACATTGTGATGTTCAGAGACAGTACGAGTCGTTCCCTTTAGACAAATTAAATTGAGCTATTTACCACATTTCCACCACTCTACTGCCTATTTTTGTGCATGTTGTTTAAAATTTCACTTTTTAAAAAAATAATAACCTTTTATTTTGAAATATTTCACCCTTTCATCTGAGTTTGAGCCTGAATAAATGTCTAACCGTGTGCAGATGTACCTTCCATGCCTCCTCCAGCTCAGCGGTCCACCTCTCCTTCAGGATGGGCTGCACAGCACAGATAAACTCTGCTCCCACGTACTGGAAAATAATCAAACTGAGTCATTTGGGTTGGTGAATAATCTATTTCTTAATAAATAAACTACATGTGGGTTTTTTTTTTTCTGGTTATCAGCCCTGTCGGGCTCTTACATTGTAGTATTTAGGTGAGGCCTTGTAATGATAATGGCTCTTTCCCAGCTCCACGGCCAGAGCTTCCAGTCTGTCCGGCTGATCCAGTCTGGCCACACTTTTCTCAATAAACGACATCACCCTGAAGGACGGGAGACCAACTCAGGATCAGTTTATTCAGATGGACTGATCCATCAGAAAACAGAACAAGAATAGTGGTTTTACTTTGAAAGGGCCTGATAATGCACGATGACAACAAGCAAACAAACAAAAAGTAACGATTTAAATTCAGTGAGCTCGTTGACCAGCTGACACTGATAGATGGATAAAGGCTCGATGTGCAGAAAAACATCAGCTCGTTCTTCCTGCAGCCGAGTGGTGTGCAACATTCAGCTTATAAAACGTTTTAATCTGCCACTTACGTCTTTTGAATCAATAATCATGAGGAGGTTTAATTTTCTACAGTCATTAAACGCAAGAAAAACTAATTTACTGTCACCTGCAAGACATGTGATTTTAATTTCAACGTGCACAAACAACAGAGATGGACGAAGATGTCTCCTGTGTCCAAAGTCTGTTCCTCTCAGATTATTGACCCCAAACAAAAACACACAAAAGAACTTAAAGAAACACGTTTTACTTCCATCTGTGTTAGCCTTTCCCACAGAGGATGCTGCTCCTGAACTGGATGAAACGTCTCGTTTGTTCAGGATTTTCATCCCTCTCTTGCTGACATCACTGCGTCGCACAATCCATCGTCTTGTTGTCCGTTGTTTGGCTCAACTTAAACAAGCTGCTATTGTACATTTTTCCTCCATCTTTTGATCAAAATGTTGAAAAATCCAAGCAGAATCTCTGAGCTCTTAACGGAGATACAGTACAAACTTTTTTAAACAACATAAAGGTTTTATTTGAAATATTTATGGCAAACTTTGGCCAAAATATCACAGAAAAAAAACTTAAAAGTCTCATTTTCAATACTAATACTATCAGGTTATGTTTAAAGTTGTGCAGCAGCAAGCACACATGCATGATGGACACTGATTATACCATTTAAACCACATTAGTATTTAAAAATATAAAGTTTTGATCAAAATTTTTTTTACTAACAATTTAGCGCACAAATTGTTACTTGAACAAATTCAAAATGGCTTCCACAGCTAATTAACCATAGTAAACACATAAAAATCTCTATAACTAAGACAATTTGACAGACACTGAGCTGAAACTTGTGGTAGTAGCTGAGAGTCATCCCTAGCACATGCTCCGAGTGTTTTCAAAAATATAAATATTTATTACACATTTAATTTTTTGTTTGAATTTTGGAGTTGGTATTGAGGGCATGTGGGCACCTAACTGTACAGAAAGATGTGAAAAGAGAAAACTTTCTAAAACGTCCTTTTGAAAGAGACGAGAAGTAAATTAGAGCCAAAAATCAAATAAAAAATAGGAAAATGGGAAATAATTAAATGTTTGCTGAGTAAAATGGAGTGCTATTTAGTGCAAACTGATCAAATAAATCCCTTTTTCGGTTGCAAAAAAAGACAAAAACCACTAAAGCACTGAGGCAGTGCATGAATTGTCCCTTCTGGGCTGCTGTAGTGCAACGTCTCAAAATGAGGACAAGGGAAAAAATGTCTTCCTTTGAAGGAATAACTTTTTTTTTTAATCCTCATTTTCCTGCTGTACTACAATAATGAACATATAAAAGTTACATATCTTTGTTTTCAGGATGTAACTTTGCTAATTTTTGGTATAAATTATATATTTTTTTGTCACAGAGTTATAAATCATCCAGTCATGCTCTTAAAACAGACCTGTTTATAACAAGTGTCAGCTGAATGACTTAACTGGATGTCAGTAAGCGTTTGTTCTCAGTGAGACAGCCCGTCTCAGCTGTGCTGTCATTAACTGCATCATTCATCCATTCATCCTTTCATCCATTCATCCTGGTTGTTGTGGTGCATCATCTGTGACTGACCGCAGGCCATGGGCCCTGAGCTCCCGGTTCGTCCTCAGCCTCTCCAGGTCCTCCACATCTCGGAACAGGAAGAAGACGTCCTTGCACTCGGGATGGGTCTCAAACAACCTGTTACCAAGACAACAGCAGCATCAGCAGCCATCGTGAGCCTCTGAGAGTCTCTTCTGCAGCAGCCCATCACAATCAAAACAAACCCCCCAACCAATGACCCCGGGAGCTTTAGGATTAGCATGTTAGCATGTAGTCCCACCGCGCTGATCCTGATGCTGCTGAGGACGAAAACAAATTTATTCTCATCAGAATTAGGATTCATTGCTTCACTGTCCAGACATTTGTTTCCTCTGTTCGTCACTTTTGATTGATTTCCAGCTGTAGCTGTGCAGAACGTCAGAGATTAGAGATGGACTCTGAAAACATGAAATCTGATCTAACAAAGTCATATTCTTAAATCTTAATTAGGCTGTGTCCCTGCTCCTTTAACCATGCCTCACATTATTGAATGTAAGATTTGTTTGAATTATTTCACCTCATGTATTGGTTCAAAACACGCACACCACCGGTGTCCGTCGTTGCTGGCTCTTACCCTGCGTGTGACCTCATTTAATCAACGCCAGCAGAAAATTGCTTGTTTTCTTCAAGCTGCTATCTTTATGTCTTTCATTTAACCTGCGCCGAACGAAACCTCCAGCCCAGCGTAATCTTGTTTTCTTCTCCCTAAACATTAATAATTTGTTTAAGGTCGGCTTTTCTGCGTGCAAATCTCATTTCCTGACTCCGGATTTCTAAAAGCTCGGTCCCAATCCTCAGCGTTTTAATGTCTTTTTCCAGAAACAGACTGAAAGATGAGCTGCAAATAAACAGCTGCCATTTCAAAACTTTGAGCTGAATCTTGTAATTTCTTGAACTGTGAGTGACAGAAGACATTGCGGGTCCTTCATGCAAACTTTTATGCTTCTTCAGTGCTTTATGTAGGGGATATAATAAGTTAAAAACACCTGTCACTTCCTGTTTTAAAAATAAAATTCAGTAGTCCCTCGTTTATTGCGGGGAATCCGTACCATGAAGCCCCGCGATAAGTGAAAAACCACAAAGTAGGAATAGTAGTAAATAGTAGTTCATATATAATATATATATATATATATATATATATATATATATATATATATATATACCATATTTTCTGTCGTAAACGTTGCTCCGCCCTATAAGTCGCATCAGTCCAATTATGTCTAATAAAGTGAAAGAATCCATAAATACGTCCCTTTGCCTTACACGTTGCATCTATAAGGCATCACGTTTGTCATGCATCACCGCTGACAACCCAGAAATGTGGGCCGGTGTTGTGCCAAAAAACGATAAATGGTGGCTGCGGGAGCGTGCAGACAGGGAGGAAAAAAGAAAGGAGGAACGCTGTGCATTTCTTCAAAATTTAACAAGATAAGCACCTAAAACAATTATTTGCGTCCTTGAAATTATAGTAAAGGTGTGTCTCAGTTGAACTTTTACTTAAAAAATGCACTTTAATGGTCAAATTAGCTGCATTTCGCCAGGGCAGCGCAGCGAAAAGAAGCTGATTTGACGGTTGCTCCAGGCGAGCTGGATAAAGGTGGCAGTGTATGGCAAGTGGATTGTGTCATTAATAGCTGGTGAAGATTCCAAGTCATCCAGGACATGGTCAATTCAAAAAAGTTCAGGACAAAAACAATAAAGTATAAATAATGTATAATAAACAAAGTCCAGTTGTTTTTGTCTTGAACTTTTTTGAATTTGTCATTATAGCCACTTTTACTTATTACATGACACAACGGCATGCCTCACTGCTACTACTACTCTGCTGCCATCAAGTGGCTGAAAATGGTACTGTTCAATATTTTCTGTCAGAATTAATGAAAACGATCATATCTTAGCCAAAAATTGGTTTATAAATATAGGAAAAAAAATCCATAAATACGTTGCTTCAACCTATAAGTCACAGGGCATGCAAATTATGCAAAAAACTGACTTATAGGGCAAAAAAATATGGTATATATAAAGGCGTTTTAAACCCTTCCCACACTCTTGTAATATTCTAAACAATGTTTCTAAACTCTAAACGCTCTAAAACAACATAGCATGTCATGACCTCAGCTATCTGCCACCTGCCAGTGCTTTTGGCCACGCCCACTTCTCTGCTGCAGAGCGGAGATATGACACGCTGCAGGTGGAAGCTTCTCCTGCAGCTGTGGGCTGCACACAGGTGCAGCAGGTGCTAAATAATTTAAAATAATTTATTTTAAATTTAAAAAATCCATGCCGATCATGCGGCTCATTCATCAATCAGCCAATTGTGTCTTACTTTGAAAAACTACGATAGAGCGATTCCGCCAAAAACGAACCGTGATGTAGTGAGGGACTACCGTAACAGAGGTCTGTGGAAGTCTTGCTGTGTGATCTGAGAGGATCAGAGAGAAAAGTGGAAGTCCGGCAGCAATGAGAGAGACACAGTGAAAGGAGACAAAAATTCTTACGTCATGAAATACCACAAAGTTGTGGGAGTGAGAAGAGTTTGCAAAAGTTTTTAAATTTTTAGACAATTCATAAAATGTTCCATCTTTGACATGTAAATTCCAATTTCTGCGACTTGTTTCAACTTTAAATGGTGTGTCTACGATGAAGTACGTCCTGGCTATAGAGCTCCAAAGAGGGTTGAGTTTTCTCATTAGATTTATTCCATTATTCTCCGTTCATTTTTATTTGAGCAGTTATATGTCTGTGGGAAAGTCTCCATGAATAAATGCATCAAATTTCCCCAACAACTGCTCCTGGACTGACACATCTGGAGGTTCTGGGGTGGGTTTTTTTTTTTAATAACAGAGAGGGAATGATGGCTCCTTTGAAGAAAAACACCAAACTCGTGCAGCTCTGAGTCCCTGATGGCATGCAGCGATCTATGGAAATACTAAATATTGATGCAGTCCTCTGATTGAAGAGAACAATAAGCATCTTTTACATTTATACTTCATGAAAAGCTTAATACAATAACTGTTTTATCTCTAATTGCTTTGCATTACTTTAGTATGTATCACAATGTAAACGATATATATATATATATGTATATATATAGCAAATGGGCCAATTTTTGAATTCAAGATGGATTAAATTACATAAACTGAACATAAAATGATCTGTTTTTTGCATGAGGTAAGTGTTTTTGCTGTGGAAGTGAATTTATTTGCCCCCACAGCCGTTCTTTACGGACTAAAAATAATAAAACCGTCTGGTTTCCGTGCAGCATGCAGAGCGCTCCTTATATTGTTTGTTCCTCTTGTGGACATGAGTGCTCTCAGAACATATGCAGACCATGCTGCACCCCCTCAAATAGCTGAAGTGGAATTTTAATTGGACTCCGCACAGAGGTTGCATTCAGTCTAATGATGGATTATCCAGAATCATTCTCTCCTTTTCAGTCTGAATATGTTTAAGAGTTGTCAGGTCAAAATGAAGGTGCTGATAAACTCAAGCTCCCAAAAGGTCACCTTGAACTGTCCCACATGTTTGAAGCTGTTTACTCCAGTAGTTTTCCAAATATATGGATGTGCAGTTCTGAACTGTGGGTACGCATCAAATGTAAACAAAGCACTTGACTGATTTGTCACCTATACCTGGCAACAAGCTAGTTTTATTTATGTGAAAGGTTCTAAAACTTGGTTTTGCACTGGTCTGGAGTGACGCCATCATGTTTTCCAGTTAAATAAAAGTGGAATCATCAAGCTTCACAATGATGCCAAATATTATACGAAGGGATTTCCCGGTGCTCCAATTGCCGGCAGAGACTGTCAATTTCAAAGAAGATTAGAAAAGTTACAAGACGATGGATAATCTCTGAAGACGTGTCTGTTAGAAAACTATTTAAAGATAGATTAGGAAGGTTATATTCTAATTTATTTAGATGTTGACTTTACAGAAACCTTTTTATGCAAATATTTATGACAAAAAAATTTTTTTTTTACTTATTTTGCACTGCAGCCGGTGCTCATTCTGATTCAGTTAGTAAAAACGGATGCTGGAATCAGACAAAGAAACTGGACGAAGACGTTTAAATAAAATAAATTGCAAAAAAGAAAGAACGAGTGACGCATATGAAAAGATTAAATATCAGGGATCAAGCAGGGAGTTGGAGCGCCAGAAAGGCCAAGCTCAGCATCCAAACACGCAGCTTTTATAAAACTTCTAGACGATGGCAACAAATTTCAGTCTGAAATGTCAGAAGAGAGGCACTCCATCACCAAACAAATGGGTGAATTTAGATAGTTTTAAAAACCTACCCGCACAGTTTACTTAATAGATCTGAGCATACATATGTAACGGTTTGTAATTTCTCCATTCCAAACAGCTCCTCCAGAGACGTTGCCATTGCTGGCCTGCTGTCAGTCACTTCGGCTGTTTCTGCAGGTAAACAAACCCACGTCATGGCAGCCGTACACAGATTTTATTTCTAACTTTATGAATTGTTTTTTTTGACCGGTTTTCACATCATTGCAGAAATTGGAGGAAATCGTAACAAATTGATGTTTTACTTGGATACACTTTAAGGTCAAGCAGGTCTTTCACTGACATACAAACTGCATGAATTATCTTAACAGAGACGAACACTTTGTCACGTTTTTCCTTTGTTTGCTTCATAAACTGAGCATTAAAGATGTTTTCCTGAGTGCCGGTTATCATCTTAACTGATAAAAATGAGTTTCCTGATGGCTGAGTCCTCTAATTGTATAATGACAGGACAGAGCAGGAGCTCAGTGTGTAATGATGTTAGGATGTGATGCAGGGTGAGGAGAGGGGGAGGAGGGAGAGGAAGAGGGGGTCTGCTCCCAGCCATCAGAGGAAAAGAGGCTGTGGGTCAGCAGACCCCTGAAGTCAGCAGGTCCACCCTGACTGTCTGGAAGGGCTCTCATAAAATCTATTAAATAAGAAGCATCCAGTTTTATTTTATCGATCTAATCCATACACTGTAAAAAAAAACCTGTAGTTTTTACAGGAAAACTCTGGCAGCTGTGGTTACCAGAGTTTTCCTGTAAAAATTACGGGTGCTAAGTAATTAAATCTACCGAGAAAATATGTAAATTAACTTACAGTGATTGAAATCACTGTTAATTAACATTATTAGTCTGTTAAGTCAACACAAATTAAATGTTAATTTTGCATAGTTGTGTTCTACATAAGACAACCCTTTCCTGTATTTCTTACCTCTATTAAATGTTTTTAGTACATCAATAACAGGCAAAATTAACTGGGAAATATCAAACAAAAAACTAATTTAAACTGTTAAAACCACAGTAAAATTTTGTATGTAAAATAAAAAGATATTTTGTGTATTTTGTTCATCGTTAATAATCAAATTATACGGTAAGAGTTACTTTTTAAACCCACTAATTGACTACCAGTACTACTACTGTCATTACAAAACATGCAAAATGTAACATCATGGAATGAGAGGTACGGTACATATCACTTTAAAAAATTTATTGTCACCATTTGTAAACAATTCAGCGTCAATATATTCTGTGACTCGGATTTAATCCACAATCAAAAACTGCAGAAGATTAGCCTCTTTTAGTCAGGACAGTTTTCAATTAACAAAATTTTCCAAGTGCCAGGCTGAAAAGAAATTAAATGTAAAAGTTTACATTTTTAGCAGTTGTCTTCAAAAAATGTGGAAATGTGGAAGTTTAGGCAAAAATGTGCAGTACGTCAACAGTCCACAAAGCAAAAACTTGTAGTACCTTTTCTCCAACAGAACAGTCCAAAAACAAAACCTTGCAGTGTTCTACAATGAACAGTCCACAGAGCAGAAACTTCAAATAATTTTTCCTACTAACAGTCCACAAAACAAAAACTTGCAGTACCTCTTCATTGAACAGTTAAGAGTCCACAGAGAGAGTCCTTATTTAGGTGTCACACCACTCGTGATCGGTGATTTCCTGTATCAGGGTGAGGACTCGGGGGTTCAGGTTGAGACGACGCTTTGAGTTTTTGTTCTCCACTTTGGTTCCCTTTTCTGGATTTATCCGAAAAAAACACCTGTTAAAAGAAAAGACGACCATTATAATTATTTTGAAGTTTCAGTAAAGTAAAATACATACTGTTTTATAGTATTACAAATTGAAAGCAAGCCATATTTATTTACCTTTGAAGAAATTCCAGAGTTGAAGCCAGCTCAGACGGATAATGGATGTTGAAACAGTAATAGCTCCCGAACATCAGGCACAACGCAGAAATGAAGGAGGGGATGTTTGTGTTGGTAAGGGTCCGGTCCAGACTCAGCATGTACCTTGTTGAGGAATAGCATGACTGTCCTATAAAAAAAAAAAAAAAAATCATTGAGCAGGGTATATATTATTAGGTCCTATACTCACATGATAAAATCCATTAGTAGTACAACGTAATAAATTAGATATGAAGCAGACTTACCACAGACAATGATGGCTGGCGTTACAGCCACTTGCTCCAGTTGCACATCTTCTGCCAGACTTGTTTCATCTACATAGAAGAACATGGACTCCTCCTTCTCATCAAAGTAGTTGAGGAGAAGCAGGACCATCTCTTTCACATCCTCTGAGCAGCCACTCTGCTGTCTCCGCAGCCTCTGAAGTCTTGCATAAGTCTGAAGGAACTTCTTATTCTTCTTGACACAAACAGTGGTCAGGTAGTTGAGGAGCCTTTTTCCCTTCAGATCCAAGTTGCGTATGAAGGTGTCCTTGAGGTTGATCCCAGTGAGTTCCTTGAAGTGGATCGACATGCCAATTTCATCAAACAAAAATGGCCACTCCTCTCTGAGGCACTTGATACTTTTACCCTGGTTGACATGTTGGCGCTGCGTGTAAAAGGTGGACTGCATAAAGCATTTCACCTCCTCTGGATTGGCATCAGACTGTTGAAACATCACCTTGAGTTTTTCCATCTTTTGCTGCTGGCTTTCTTGAGTTTCTTCACGAGGCAGGAATTGTACATTCCACTTAATGCATCCATAAGTGTCCTGCATTGCTGCTCTCTCTTCTAATGGGATCTCATCTGTGTCATCTGAATTACTCTGTTTTCTTTTTCTCATTTTGGGTGTTGAAGTGCGCCGCACATTTTCAATTCTGTTTTGCAACTGTTTGACAAGGGAATGGTAGCCTGTGCCTACAATGTCTCCATCTATAACATCTTGCAAAGATTTTGGATACTTGGCCACCATTTTCTTTGCGACATCAGTTGAATGCTTTTTACCTACGAGAGGGCATTTTTCCATCATCTCAGTCACAACAAGCCGGACCATCTGTCTCCTGAGTTTTGGGCCTGGTCTTTTCCCCCTCTCCAAAGATTGCATCAGTTCTTCTTGAAATTTAGTCCATGGAATTTCAAAATTGTCCTCCCAGTGTGAGTCAAGCTGTGGGCTGCTGGATGAGGTAGATGCTGAACTTTGGGGTGAAACTGAGAGCAATGACAGCGATTGGGCAGGTGAAGCTTCAACAGACGAAAGAGAGCTGTTTTCAGGGGTCTGGTCTGTAAATTACAGAAGACAAAGAAAAGGTTTACAATGTACAATATAAGAAGATGTCTATGCCTGTTTAGAACATGGTGCATGGGATGCAAAGTGTAAAATAATATGTTTAAACATTTCACTAACACATTTTTCATTACTTAGATCACATTCTGAGTGTTAAAAATTTCTACTAACATTTTATTGTTATTTAACTCACTGCAATATGTTACATTTAAATTTTAAGAAATACATGTAAATATTAATGTCGTCATCATTTTGAGACATTAGCAACTGCTAGCCTTCCAATGCAGCTAAAGCTTCTGTACAAGACATTGTCTCAGAACGATGATGTCATATCATGAGTCCAGCACCAACAGCAAAAGCTGCTTTCCTTTCCAAAATACCTAAATGTGAAATTCAACATTTAACTTTCACAATAAGATTTACACAATTCAATTTAGAATTAGTTATTTTTTTTAAACATTTAAATTAGCTATGTCAGAACAGTGAGCTAAATAACAGTTAAACGTTAGTAGAAAATTTGTAACACCCAGAATGTGAGCTCAATAATAGAAAAATATTAGTGAGAAGTTTTAACTTTTGTGTACACTGACCTGCCCTCTCCAATATGGTCATTTAAGTGAGACACTAGCTCTTTCACCGTGAGAAAATGGCGGGCACATAATGCAACCGCGCATTTTAAATCGGCAACAATGGCTGTAGCTTGTGGCGCAGGTGCATTATGTACACGATAAAAATGGCCCTTGAAAGCAGAGTAAGATGTAAATGTTTGACTACAGTTAGCGCCAACACACTTGAAAAAACAACGAGGCTCATTCCTATGCACTTTGCAATGTAGCACATACCCTCTTAATGTGTCCAGTTTCTTTGTGCAAAAGACGCAGGAGATCATTTTTAGAAAATTTGGTGTGTGACTTTTAGTTAAACTAAACTATCACACATTGGTGTAGCAGTCTTAAAAGCTAACGGCACTAGCTTACAACAACATGCGCTTACACTAGCTTACAACAACAGTTCAGCAGACATTTCCGGTAGGAAAAAAGTAAATGTAAAGCTTACCGTGGAAATGTTATTTTCTCTGAATGAACAGCCAAAGACTCAAAAACAAGGTGTAAAAAGTGTCGATAAAACTTGTGAAACAGTTAGAAAATGTCTTCTCCGCTCCTCCACAGACGGCAACTCTGGCTCGTTATGACGTCAGCTGCGGCAGTGAACTTGAGGCTCGTGTTCCTCCGCCCTCAGTGGATCATCCAATAAAAACGAGCGTCAGTTGCGCACTTTCAAATTCAAATTTATATTACTCCTTAAATGTAAAGTTTTAAAATGAAACGAAGATCAATCTTTTTACCATATTCACTTAGTAGTCCCGAGGTCACATGACTTACAACACGTAACATTTTTTTCTAGCTTCAAAAAGTATACAAATCACTAAATATCTGACCCGCATCTGCACACAATATTAAAGTGTAAAATGAAATTTTTATCACGATCAAAGGTAAAACGGAGTACTAGCTGAAGTGGTGTTGCCATGGAAACATGTAAAAAAAAAACTCGCTATTTTCAGCAGGACGATGAACAATATTCATAAACTGTGGATGAACATCAAATATAGATTAGTTTTAGTCAGTCTAAAAATTGTTTAGACCCATGTTAAAACTATATTTATTTTGGCTTGGATTGATACGTTTTTGTAGTCACAGAATAATATCACTGCAGTAACAATTTAAAGTTCTTAAATGCATTTTAACAGGTTGGCCTTGAAAACAGTTTCAATAAATACCTCCACTAAATCAAACAAAAATATTTATAGATTTATGGTCGTGTATCTCAATATAAATAAAATTCAAGCTATTGAAATTATCAAACAGGACTAACTTTTCCTTCCGGTCACAGATCCCTTCAAAATAAGAAATATTAGATCTCATTATAATTTTCTCATATCACAAAGTTCAAAATTATCGTAGTTGAAAGCTTTCAGCATGAGTCGAACTCAGGTCTCGTGTTCTAGGCAAACTTATTTTTGTCATTATTATTTCATCAATCATGTTAAAAGTACAGCATAAAGTTGTAAAGTGATTTACCTTTGTATTTTGTATTTTCAAAAACAACTGATAAAAACTTTAGTTTTTCCAGCATTTAAATGTCATTTTAACAAAATTGCTTTGTTATGGTCATTACAATATTTTTTTGTGTTTTTTACCACCATTTGTAGTTTTAACAAATACATTTGATTATTTGCACATGTTTTTGTTGTACAAACAACATAAAAAGATTGTTTGACAGTTCACAAAGGTTAACTGTGAATTAAACAAAACATTTATGCTTTCTGATTTACAGTATTTTTATGTTGTGATTTTACATAGTTTCTACGTAAATTCTACTGACATTTCTTACAGTGTAACTTTAGTGCAACATCCCCAACACATCTTGTTTGAAATTTATAAGAAGTTGCAGGTTTTAAAGGCTTTTAATCGGATCTTATCAAAAAAATTAAACTTGTTTCTCATTTGTTGCCACAATGAGTTTACCTGCAACCAGGAAGAGAAAAAAAAACCTTACCTGACAAACATGATAATCCCAACTTTGGCGATATCATCCCGGATAACTTTCCAGGAGTCTCTAATCATCTGGATGTGCTCCTGGCTGGGATGCGCAGCAGCATCCGCTCCTTCCTTCTGTGCAAACTCACATTTTGTGGCCAGACCTGAAACTGCGCAGCCCATTCTTCATCTAAAACCAAAAAAAAAAAAAAAAAAGACTGCTTTGATCTAAATAAAAAAAACAAGACAAGAGAAAAACAAGGTGAGCTCTTTGGGCTTTGAGGAAATGAGCGGCCGCCGGCGGGGCAGCTGCTTCGAGCGTCTCGGTTTCTCTCTCCTTCCTATGGCGCAAAATCACGGATCTGAGAAGTCTGTGAATTTAACAGAGGCTCGGAAATAAAACGAAGACCGCGAAGATGGCTGCAGAAGTCACGAGCAACTGGGGCTTTTAATTTGAAGTCGTCCTGCTCGTTTCCGGTGCTGATCCATGTGATGGACGCAGCTTTTCAAATTAAAAAGGGTAAAACTTTCAAAGTGTCCAATAATAATAATAATAATCATTAAATTCCTTAAAGGAATGCATTTCACTCACCTCTTTTTAATTCAGAGATTTAAACTAAGATCCTTTTATGATAAAGTCTGAGAATTTCACTAAAATCTGTTCTGCTTATGAGATATTTTGCTAACAAACAATAAGGTTAATGCCAAGGTTTTAGGCAAAGTAGAGCTCAGTGTGTGTTGGAGATTACTCTCAGCTACCACACAAAGCTTTAGCTCAGTTTCTGTCAAATTGTCATCTTGAACTGAATTGATTCATTTATTAATTTCTATAATTTTATTAAAATCCAATCAATGGTTCATGAGAAATTATGCTAACAGACAGGCAGGGGTAATGCCAATACTGAAGGCAAAGTCTTAAAAAACAGCTCTCTTGCTTTCAGAACATGAGTATCACTCTCAGCTATAATCAGTGTTGTATAAAATACCTCAGATACTTCAGTACTTACAAGTATCTTACCATAAATTACTTTGTTAGTCACCTTTAAAATTATTACTCGAGTAAAAGTCGTAAAGTATCTGACATTGAATGTACTTAAGTATAAAAAGTAAATTTCTCATAGAAAACGTACTTTAAGAGTAAGTAAAAGTAAATGGTTAGAATTTCTAAAACAATATTTATTGGGTGCAATATCCAAAGACAAAAAATTGGAAAGTTTGAACTGAACAATGAAAGATTGCTCTTTAAAAAGTTTGATTCTAATGAAGTATATTCATTCAACCTTTATTAATATTAACAAAGCTGTTAGAAAGTCCACATTGTTGTGCAGTTGGTTTACTGAGCTCAGTTCTGTTTGGTTATGGCTTGTTTATTTCTGAACTTGGTGAGAATCTATCTATCTATCTACTTTTGTAAGAATCGATCTATCGATCGATCGATATGAATGTAATAGTTGAATGCACCGTGGCTGTTCCTGAGCTTGTGAACGCACCGCTCTGTGTAAAGTGCAGAGCTCAGTTGGAGGTTTTTTTTTTTCCATTCTCTCCTGACACGGACACAGCCTTGTTGTTCAAGCTTGTTTGTTCATTACTGGTTTACTGCTGTGTGTAAATACTAGAAGAAACACAGCAAATAAATCACCCTAAACTGGATATCTGTCTGTGTTCTTTAATAGGAAGACAGGGGGCCCGAAAAGTTCATTGTCATGATTGGGTGGTGGTTGAGACCCAAATGCAAGCAGGACTCCAACGGTGTCACAAAAACGTGTTTAATTTACAAAACGGCAATAACAAACATAAAGTGCTGACAGGGCAGCGATACTACTCACAACTCGAGGGAATACTCAGGAAACCATGAAACTAGGAGCCGACCATGAAGGTGTAGGAGACGCTTAATGCTCCTCTGCCTGAGATGCAGCAGAGTTCAGTATAAAAAGGTGAGTCACTAATTAAACCCAATACGCAGCACCTGAGAGTCATTAACTATCTGCATAGAGCTGGAGAGGTGTAGCTCCCTACATTCATACCGCTTTTTTTTTCCATTTATCCTTTATTTATACAGGTAACTCATTTCCAAGAGACCTGTTTTTGGGAGCAGATGGTGGGGGTTAAAGGCCTTGCTCAGGGGCCCAGAGTGGGGCAAACGAGGGTGGAGGCAGGTGTGAGTGATTCGCCTATCCCACCCACTTGCTGCTCTAACCAGTTAATGTCCTGGAGAACACTAAACCTCTCCTTTGTAGCAGCTACCGTCATTTTCACACCCATCAGGAATTTACAGTGACTCCACTGTGAGTCAACAAAGACCTGATGTAACGATTGATATCTGCATGTGCATCTAGCTTCTTCACAGCGGGCACCGCAGTTTTCACACAAGCAGCGGGTGAGGGACTGGGTTTGTGAGTGAGTGTCAGTGAGGGAGAGGGAAGTGGCCGCGTGAAGTCACATTCCTAATCAGATTTCTTCTAATTTTATATTGTAGGAACAAATAACTAAGAGGGTTAAGGGAAATGTATCGGAGTAAAAGTACATTTTATTAAGGAAATGTAGTGGAGTAAAAGCAAAAGTTGTTAGAAATGTAAATAAAGTAAAGATACGTTAAAATTCTACTCTATTCTGTGTCAAGTTAGTTTGCCATGGCAGCCATCTTGAATTGAATAGTCTCTGAAAGTTAATCAGTTGATGTATAACAATTACTTCCTGAAAGTTTCATTAAAAGTCATGCACTGGTTCATGGGATATTGTGCTAACAGACAAACGCGGGCATAAACATCATCGCCATTGGCAGTGGACGCTTTTCGTTCTCTTTAATGTCAAATTTAGGTCAGTATCTCTAATGCTGGTTACAAAAATTGCGGCGTCGAATCTCCAAATTTTCATAAAACTATAAAGGAAACATTTTTTTACTCGCGTCAGAAACACTAAAAGGAGAATATTAGGACGATATTTTGGGGACTTATCAGATCTTGGCACAGTTATGAGCAGACAGCAGCTCATATAAGCTGGAAAATGAAAACGATCTTTAGTTTTGAGTTTATAACCCACGACTGCTGGCGAGATTAAATGAAACATTTGGCAGGAAATGTTCAAGACGGTTTGCCAGACTTCAAACAAAGACGAGTTAGTCTGGGGAAGAATTATCCTAATTTTCCCAATTTCATCATCAAAAGTATGAAAACACAAGCCTCATGCATTGTAGAAAGTTCTGAAGAGCAATGAAAAAAAAAAAGCATTCATACAAAATCTCAGTCTGACAGTTCATGTTTGCATTTTTTATTGAAAATATGGGAAGATGCACATATGAAACAAACATTTTGCAACTAAAATATATCAAAAGAGTTGCTGAGTCCAGCATTTACACAACCCAGATGTACAAGTATTATAAATAATCTTTTTAGAAAATATACAGCTTGCTGATAAAAAAATAAAGCTCCAGTGACGTGCAACTGTTTTCCAAGCAGCTAAAATAGAAGAAGTGGAAGCATCTTTGTTGTCCTGGTGCATCAAAACCATCTTTGGTGTCTCGGCAGCAACGTGCTCTGAAATTAGCCCTGAAACCCTCAAAGAGTTATTGATAACAGTTCTACTGGGACTGTGTGGATAAAGCAGTCAACAGATTGATGTGTTGACACGAGGCACTTTTTTAAAGAACATCTTCCTTTAAATCTTACAAGAACATCCCTTTTTATGTTACATCACTACCCACCATCTCCTGTATGGACAGCTCCATGCAGACAGTAATTTTATTTCATTTTATTTTTTATTTTTAGGGGAAACAATTGCAGAACAAACCGATAATCATCAGTGAAACACTTGATGTTCCCTTTCAATGCTCCTGATATCAAAACAGACACTCGTCAGCTTGTGCTTAAACTCTGGAACTTCTCTCGTAAACTTTTCACACAGAAACTTTCCGAGGACTTCCCTGAGCTGTTCAGACCGTCCTGGAAGGGACCGTCCTCACTTTGGACTCGGCAAACAGGAGCGTGGGCTCGCGCAGGTTCCTGAAGGTTCTGCACTTCGTGGAGGGGCAGGGACCCGAGGTCCACGGAGCTCCACCTGCAGAGCAGAGAGCGCGTCTGGCGCTGAGGCCAGTCCTCCACCACGAGACGCTGCCCCCCGTGTGGACTCTGTGACTGCTGTCTGCAGCCGTCTGTCTGGGCGCTGTGGAGCTCCGAGGAGCTGCTGTACTTCTGAGAGCAGCCATCATACCTGGACCTGCAGAGCCGGTGTGGGACGACGCAAACACAGGTGGGTTTGTCCGCATATTTGGAGCGCAGTTCCTGAACGTCCGGCCAGAGGAAGGCCTCAGACAGAGGACTCTGTGGGGACGTTACTGTGCTGTGGGAGCTGGCTGTGGAGCTGGGGGTCTGGACTGGACTCGAAGGACGCACTTCCTGAACGGCTTCACGTTCACAAGCACTCAAGGCCAATCTCAGTTTGGGTTTACCTACATACAACCACAAAACAGCAGGTTTAGATTAAATTTTTTATTTTTACAAGAGAAATAGCAACAGACTGCTGCAAAATAAATAAACATGTCTATCAGTTGGAACAGGGGTCACCAACACGGTGTCCACGGCCACCTGCAGGAACGTCTGCGGGGCATTATCTAAAAATAGCACTCATAAAAAAAAGTTTATATATTAAGTATAAGTTTATATATATATATTTCATAAAATAACAAGCTCCTGTCTTCTGAACAGACAGAAGGCTCTAATCACCATTTGTCAATAATGATTTATCATGTCTGCCATTATAAATTATTAATGATAATTGTTCGTAGTCCTTAAGATTTAGAAATATTCACATATGTATGTTTATTATTAATTATACTACAGTTAAACAAGGAGCCCTTCCTGGTACCCAGTTCCTCTGAAGTAGCTCCCAGACTCAGAATGGTTGGTGACCCCTGATTTAGAACCCTGTTTACCTGGTTTTCTGGTCTTCTCCTCGGGGACAGTTGGGATGTTCCTGCGGCCTTCCTGACTGGCTGTTAGTCGGCTTCTCTGCCAGACCATGGGCCGATTGTTTTTGATGCGCTGGCTGTACTGACGGGCCAGCTGGAACACCTTGTTTTTCACCTTTCCCATGTCTTGTAAGATCTGGTCTTCGTTGATGCTGGTTCTGAAGTTAATGACCTTGGGTAAATATTCGGGGCTGAAACGACGGTCGTCCTGTGACTCATGGGTCCTGCATGGGTTAGAGTCCTGACCCGCCCCGCCCTCCACCGCTGAGGAACTTGTGCTCAGCGATGACGTTGAGGACATGTCAGAGGGGTTCACTTCAGACTCTTCTAAAATCAGAGGTGACTGCCTGCTGGTTTTAACGTCTGAAGTCTCTGAGCTGATGTTCTGAGGAACTTCTAATCTTGACTCATTAAGTTTCTCTTCTGCAGCCTGCTGGACTTCCCTGCTCTCTTCTTCAGTTTCCAAAACTTCCCAGACTTTGAGCATTTCAGACGAAGGCCTCAACTTCTCTTTCGCTTTAAACGCAGCACCAGCACCAGCCTTAAATTGGAAGGAGCTCTGTGGAGCAGTTTTACGGTTCTTTTCTAACCCAGGAAGGTCAAACACAGACCAAGACGTTGGTCTGTTTTGAGGGAGTCCTTTCTGGTGGACGGGGTCGACCTTCTCTGAAGGAACGCTGCTCAGCTGTCGACTCAGCTGTCTCACCAAACCAGCTGGAATATAGGACAGACTTTCGCGGCGCTTGATGCTGAAGTCAGCGTCTTGGTGCTCGGCGCGCTCGTAGTATTGTCTGATTTTGTGGATGAGGATGTGATCTTTTTTGGAGAGAGTGGACCTGTGTTCTTCTTTACTCAGATTAGGCACAGGATCCAACAGATCATCATCTGAGGTCGCCTGTGGCTTCAATAAAGAGTTAGCCATCGTCTGGGTCCGTCTCTCCACATCCATGCAGGCTGAGGGGGTTTGAAAGATGTCATCTACAGGTGGTGAAGGTCTATTGAGGGAACTAATATCCTCAGAAACTGGACTGCTCCGCCGGGGCAGGCTGCTGATGAAGTGCTCCGCTATCACGCTAGCCTGGTCCAACGCAGAAGGTGGCAGGATGCTTTTATTTTTGGAAAACAGCTCTTCGTCCTCCTCTGAGAGCTCACTATTGGTCAGAGCACTCGTCTCTTGGACGTGGAGGCCAGAAGAATCGCTCCCTCCCTCTTCAGTTTCTCTGGTGGTATCCAGAGAGTCTGAGGTCCCAGTTTCTTGCATGAATGGAGCCACTGGAGACTCAGGACGTTGGGAGTAGCTCACCTCCTGCTGGTGACCTTTCTCTGCTCGTGGGACAGAGTCTGGGTGGCACAGCTCCTGCACATTGACCTAAAACATGAGAAGAGTGTTTGCAAAGTGGAATATGATGAGAAAAGACATTTTATTAACCAGCACTCTGAGCCCCATTAGCTTAATGGTCCCATTTGAAGCAATCTTGACAATTACGTCTGATGCATCCAGTTTATGCTGCATTTGTTTTATCTTATTAGATACTCTCTTATTTTTTTAATTGCTGTGACCGTTGCTGGTGTGTAGCAGTTAAATTTAGTTGAAAAAACAACGATGCCCTCTCCAGTCGGCTTTTACGGAACCATCTTTGTTATTCTTGGTGAGTTCGGTTTGTCGGCGTTCATCTTGCTGATGTCACCCTGGCCTGGCATTAATGTAAATTTGTGCTGAGGTGTTGCCTGCTGGTCTGGAGAGCCTGCGAATTGAAATAAGTGCAGCTTGGAGCTGTTTGGTGTAGATAAGGTTAGGGACGGTAAATACCTACTCAGCTCAGATGTAGACGCCGACTGTAGCTGGCCTCCAAAACAAATGGTGCCTTTCTAAGAAGCAGAGGTGCAGACTACTGGACAAGATGTAGATGGTGCTTTAATTCCATGACTACAAATGTTCAACATGCAGGCAGGATTCAGGCTAATGTGATCACGGTAAAGGGCATCCATTTGGTAGGAATTCGATTTTATATATACAATGTACTGACTCAGGTGGCTCTCATTCAGGGAGAGAATAGGAAAAAATGTGAAAGAGTTTCCTTTAAATTATACAGCAGCTTCAAAATAGGCTTGGAAACAACTGGGAGGATAGAGGTGCATTAGTTAATAATGTGAATGTGTCTCACAAGTGGAAATAATGTGTGTATGAACAATAAATCGGGCGTTTATAAGTACCTGTGTGCCGAGAGGCTCTTTCATAACCACGTCCCTTTTGTTTTCCTCCTGTTGGTGGGTTTTCACCTCCTCCGTTGGTGCAGTTTTTAACTCAGAAGTGTTGCTTTCCTGATCATCCTGAACAGGTAAAACATTTCATTAAACTGAAAGCATTTATTGTCGACACGTATCATAAAATATACTACATTAAACAAATGCTCAGTGTATTTAAAATAGGCCTGTCACAATAACAAATTTTGCAGGGCGATTAATTGTCTCAGAAATTATTGCGATAAACGATAATATTGTTTGAAATTGGACAATAATTAGTAATTATTGTCAAATTTAAGAAGAAATATTGGTACATTTTTGACCACCAGATGGCAGTATAAGACTGTTTGAACTGAAGGATGGATAGTGAGGGAGCGAGCAGTGTGTCTCTAAGAAAAATGGGAGGGAGGCCCCTTGATGTGACATGGGCTGTCTTTCCTTCCTTTATTAGGTTTTCAAAATAGAGGACGCTCGGTGTGGTTTGAGCTCTTTAGCATAGCATTTTTCACATAAAGCTTTTAATTAAATAAAAAAAAAATCAGTAAACAAGTTCTCAGATTCTTTTTGCAGAGAAAAACAACTTTTTACACAAAGGCACAGGTTTCAACTGTGAATTTTGGAGCTTCGACAAGACGGAGGGTTTTTCTCCGAGGTCGGCCTGTTAGCTTAGCTTCTCAGCTTAGCTGCTTTTAACGATCCAAAAATGCGATTTTAGACAGTTAAAATAGATTTTAAAGAGAAAAGAGAAAGGGAGGGGTCAGTGAAGAGCACCGGAGTTGAGCCTTTTGTCGACCAGTGTCTTCAGTAGAAAGAGAGAGACACGACACGAAGCGATAAATGAAAATGAGGTTGATAATTATCATTTATCATGTAATTAATTGATTTATCGTTTATCGCGACAGGCCTAATTTAAAACTTCTTTAAAAAATAAACAGAAAAGTCTACCCAGTCAAACAACGTTTACTTATTCACCTTCATTAACATTACTGCTAAAACAATTAACCCTGACTAAGACTTTGCTAATTATGAAAATTCAGAGGGGAACTGTTCTGTAAGATGATCATGAAAGAGGAAAACAAGCTCCTGCTATTCTAATGATATTTAATTAGAAGACTACATTAGCCTTTGAAATCAAACAACATTTAACAGAGCTTATTAAGCTGTTGGTTCTCATGCACATGCAGGCGTGGTCCCAACAGCGTAAGCTTCAACATTAATCATGCTCCAACACACAAATCAATAAATGCAGCAAAGAGCAACAGCACGAATGAAATCCACATAAAATGCAATGCAAAGAAACTGTGAATACAAAGTGGGATAACCAGAACTAAAAGACAATGAAAGCCAACACATGCACAAGTTTTCAGTTTCACCTACAGTAAATGTTTAAAAAGTTCATGCACGTCAGCAGCAGCTGCTTCAATAAGACTTGTACAAATGGCAGCAGGTGCTGGATGATTATGGCAATTAAGAACAACAAAAGGGGATGAGAATAAATGGCAGTGCAGGAAAAAGAGGGGTGCAGTAGTAATAGTAAGCCAGAGGAATGGAGCAAGAAACCCGTAAGTGTCAGAAACCCTCACCGTTGTGAAAGGAGTAGGAAGCAAAGCCCTGGCTTTATAGTGCCAGCAGGAGATGGCTGCCAGCACTGAGCTGGCAAAGTCAGCTACCTGGTCGCCTTCCATCAGTGCATCTTCCTTGCAACTCTCCTTCTCCACTGCCTTCTGCTCCAAGCCCACCTCACTGGGTGACGAGGTCAGTTTGGGGTCACTCTCAGCAGAATTTAGGTGCTCCAGAGACCCCCCACTGGGAATAAAGTCCTCCACACACAGCCTCTCACTCTCGGGATCACCTAGACTGGAGGCCAGTGTGCTGACACTGGTGGCTGGCTGGAGGGAGCACCAGTCTCCCAGCAGGGCACCCTCACTGTCTGCATGCTGTAGCATCAAGTCACAGACATGTGATTTGTTATTGCAAGGCTTGTGTTAAAGACGTAGTGACTGCAAGGCTGTGATCAGATCGAAGCACCACGTGTCAGCAGCTGTAGCTCTGGGTGAGATACGATCTACTGCAATCTGGGGAAACTCAAAGTATCTTTGGTAGAGGTAAGGTTTGAACTTTCTCACTCATGGTTTTGGTTCGTTCAATACAAATATTAGGATGAGACATCAGATCTTTTAAGGTGTGGTTCTGCAGACAGGATATGAACAATTAATATCTTACCTGTTGTAGATGGCTCTTTGAACAACCTCAGTTTGGAGAAACGGCGCTCATTTCCGACTCGAGTAATAAATCAGTCTGTGCTAGACAAAGAACTGCGATGGAGCTTCAGGGCCATGCTAAGAATTTTTTTTTAAAAAGCCATAAAGTTACGAGAATAAAGTCGTAATATTATGAGAATAAAGTGGTACAAGACTTTTTTTTTTTTTTACAGCTCTCGTTTATTTATTTATTTCCACGAGTCGGATCCACAACGCGATCCGTCAATCAATCCAGTAGGTGTGTCAGCAAATGACCAATCTGAAGCTAAATGAGTCATAATATTATCTGAACTCCAACACGATAAAGCAGGTTCACTGCATTTTAACTGTAGTAAAATGAAGAATGTTGAGCGTCTTGTCAAGTTATACTTTAATAATGTTTTTCCAAATAAGGAGATAGTTAATCTGTCAGCACATCAGCATCAGATTATCATCAGTATCAGGAGTTTGAACCTGCTTACAGTAAGGTGGTACACTCTGATGGGCTGCGGCAGCTCTCTGCAGGTGAGGAGCATTTAGCGTCGGGTTGGTCATTTGCTGACACGCCTACTGGATTGATTGACAGGTTGAGTCGTGGATCCGACTCGTGGAAAAAAATTAATAAATAAACGAGAGCTTTAAAAAAAAGTCACGACTTTATTCTCATAATATTATGGCTTTTAATTTTTTTATTTTTTAGCGTGGCCCTAAAGCTTCATCATAAAGAACAAAGTAGATTGCTGCAATCTTTTTTTACATTTTTTTTTTTATAGATTGCTGCAATCTTAAAACAACTGATCTTAAAATCTTCTTATGGGACCTTGAAAAGGCTTTTTATAAACTTGCTACTGTCAATTTTGCACCACATATAGTTGTTCCTTTTGTACTTTAGTACAGCCTGGGACACTTTTGACTGGAAAACCCAACCATCTCTGCCAAAATAACCCTGTAATATGAAACAAATGGTGAGGTAAAGGTTTGCATGAAGTGATATGAAACTTTTAAGAGTGTTGGTCTTGACCCCGCTTGACTGAGCAGCTAGATCATCAGTCAGGTAAGAATAAAACGGTTTCTCCAAACTGAAATCATTCTAAGAGTGACCTGTCTACAAGAAATAAAATAACTGTTTATGACCTTGCCAAAGAAATGCCACTTTAAAAAGATCAGAACTATCCCTTTAGGTTGAAAGTGCTGACTCAGAACTGGGTAAACCGTATCTCACCACAGCCCAGTGAATGCAAAAGCTCAATAAAAAGGAGCAGCTTGTTTGTAACTTACCTTCAAAACAGCTGCGCGTGAAGCAAAGAGATGGAGAGACAGGGAGACAAAACAAATAAAAATGTCAAACACTGAAATAAACCATGCATTATATATTAATATATGTCCCACAATTACCTAAACATTGATTGAATTTTGTTCAGTTACAGCCGGGACACAATCTCTGCAGATGTGCGTCTGCCTCAGACTCAAGGGAGGCCCTGTGATTAGGTAAATACCGATAAGGAGCATCTCGTATCTCAGAGGCTTAAACTGCACATGATGCAATTAGCCAGGAAGCGTTGAACTTCTCCCTTACCCAGATGAGATGGTTTGACATAAAATGGCTTCTTCATTACATTGTCTGGGAAATTGGTTCTGGGCAGGGAGTGAGGGAGAACACGAGCGCAGTTTCCTCTTGTAATCGATGATACAGGAAGAGACAGCACCGAGGGAAGGATGGATTTGACTACTAAAAAGAGCTTGTGTATGGCAAAGCCTTTGACAAAAGTGGCATATAATTAACTTCATTATGGGTGAGGTAGAGAGGGAGCGAGTGCGTTTGTCCATTGATCTGTTTTCCAGGTGTCTTTGAAGAGGAACAAAGAGGTTCAATGCATGAAAAGCTCTTATCCAACAGCAGAATGACATCGGTGGCTGGGAGTGGATGTGTAACTGGCCAGCAGCCAGCGTGCACCAAACTGAAGCACCAGTAATGAATCTGCTGCTCTGACTGCCAAAACCCCACTAAACATTCAGCAATGTAAAACAACCGAGTACCAACCTTCTGTGCCCGTAATGATTTGTTTTCCTGGTTCTAGAAGAAAGAAACAAAGTTAACGTATTTACACATTTTTTGTAGTTATTGCTGTAGGATGTGCTGCCAGACGAACGGGGTAATTTTACCAGATCTCCTCCTCCCATTCCGTCCTCCAAGATGGAAGTTGTCACTTTGGCAGCTCTCTGCTTTCATCATCCTCTCAGGACTATACTGGAACTTCCCCGGATCTGAGCAAATGGAAAGAGGCGTCCTCACACTCAGAGCTGCATTTACAAAAAACATTTTCTCCACACGGATGGGCTGGATATGAACCAGCGCATAATGACAGATTAACCTGCATTCCATATTCTCCACAGAACATCAACAAGCATTTTGCTTTTATTAGCAGCATCACTGGTTGCTGTGGCAACAGTTAAATGGTCCTGGCATAGCTAGAGATGCTCTGTAAATAACACTTACAGTTTAAATTGTCCACAGTGGCGTCCTTTGCCTTCAAAGAAAGAAACATGTTTAAATTAAAGATGTCAAAAAGACAGAAATGAACTGTAAAGAATGATTTTTACCTTCTGTGGCAACATTGTGTTGTGATTCTCAAGAATGAGCCTCTTAATGTGATGGGACCAGAGTAGTTTCTCTTCTACAGACTTTGCCTGAAACAAGAGGCAGTTCTCAGTAATTTATACTGATCAATATGTTTAAGAACGCATTTTCAGAGCAAAATTAAAATAATAACAATGTGTATGTGTCGTCATCACTGTATGTTGCATACAATGGAGAGTCTCTCTGCATTTAACCCATCCACCCCCAGGTAGAGCAGTGGGCAGCTATTGCAAGTGACCAGGGAGCAATTGGGGATAGGGTGTCCTGCTCAGAGACACCACGAGATGTGACTGGGAATTGAACCTGGGACTTTTGGGTCCCGAGTCGGCTGCCCTGCCTCTACACCATCTCGGCCACCCAATAAAACCAATTCTCAGGAGCTTTGGAAAAAGAGCAATGTTGGCATTCTCTGAGAACATCCACATCCACGTCGAGCCAGTGAGATCCAAAAGACAGATGTAAAAACACTTATTGTGCATTTTTCTTAAAACTGATTGAAATGCAGAACATAATACCAGCTAAAGATGCACAAAAAGCCAAATCTTATTACCGTATTTTTCGGCCTATAAGTTGCGTTTTTTGCATAATTTACATGCCCTATGACTTATCCGCCGAAGCGACGTATTTATGGATTTTTCCACTTTATTAGAATATTTGGACTGATGCGACCTATAAGGCGGTGCGACGTGTACGGCGGAAAATACGGTATACAAAAATATCTGCTTCTTTTAGTATTTGGTTAGGTGCTTAAACACAACTGTTTCTGTTTATGTTAGTATCAGTTTTATATCACGTGCACCTTAAATATCCAAAATATTCATCTCTACTTTGACGTTTTAGTTTTGAACTCTTTGATATGCATGGTGAATGATTATCTTGCTGTAGTTTAAATTTATTGTCTTATAAATCTAAATAAGTTACAGCATGCACATACTTCTCTTTAGTCAGGAAAATGTTAGTGAGCTTTTAAACCCCAATTCATTATTTCACCGTTTTGGATGTCCGTTGTGCTTTTTCTCCTTATAAGCTCTGTTAGCGCTGTAAATCTGTGGAATTAAATAATAAACTGCTTTTATTTTCTCCACCTCATCATACTGCGTTCTTAAATCCACCAAATTATTAGGACACGTTTTCATCCAGAGCAGCTCAGAAGAAACAAAATAGATGCAAAGTCTTAACCTTAAGCCTTGAGGGATAATTATTTTTTAAAAATCCGTCAACTAATGAATATTTTTTGTATAGTTTGAGAGAAAAATAAGATGAAGTGATCTTTTTATAATCTGTTCACATTTGTTTTGTCTAGATGGGATTTGATAATCAGGTGACACAGAGTGCTCTGTGTTGCATTCTTTACATGTTTTAGCTATGATCCGATGCTAAGATAGCACTGCTTTGCACAAAGTAACAGGTCTTTAACAAATGAGTGGTATTTGTTTATCTTGAAATGTTGCAAAATCCTAAATTCTTCCTTTTTCATGCTAGTTTCCAAAAATCTCTAAACTTTCTCATTTCTTGGTGAACATAAACACGTGTTTTGTTAACCTCAGCCTTTTGGACTTCACTGTATATGCAAACTGTCAGCAAGTAAACAAACCGTTCTACTAAAATGTGTTCAAGCTGCACTGTGCTGCAGGACATGAAGCCAGGCTGCAGGTACCTGCACCGTATGGGGCTGCTTAGGTCGTTTGAAATGGATAACGCTGAACAGCAGAGGATCCTTGGCGTTTGCCAGCAGCATTAAGGTGGAACACTGCAATGAGAAAGACAATGTTGTTGTCTTATGATGCAGTAGCATTGTGATCTTTTCTGGTTTTTTGTCATTTATCTTAAAACTACTCATCAAAACTGAATAATGTAAAAGAAATCCCACCGATATATGGATCTTATAGACGTAGTTTTCTCCTCTTTTCTTGGTAATAAGAAGCATCTTTTCAAAGAGGAAGAGCGTGCGGGTGTTTTTCGCCCTCAGCACATGAAAGGTGCCCTCCAGAACCAGCTCTCCATAGGTGGTCAGGTCAGAACCCTTCCAGTTGATCAGCAGAGACTGAATCTCCTGTTTGAACGCACAAATAAACACTCAGCCATGTTTTCTTATTACAAATCATTGTTAATACCACAGAATACAGGCGTCAGCTCCTGTTTGTAATACTAACGCACTTTTTCAGCAAAGGAAATGCAGAAAGTTAACAAGCAACTAGAAAAAATGCATTTCCTGCGAAAATGCAGTGTGAATGCTTATTGTTGAAAAACAGCTTAAATTAGCTAAAAAACATGCTGAAATATAGCTGAAATTGAAGAACAAGCCTAAGTTAGCAGGAAAAAAGCAGAAAGAACTCCTAATTGCTAAATTAGGTTTAAATAAGCAGAACTGATCACAAACATTTGGAAATTAGCAAAAATCTGAAATTGGCAACAACAACAAAAATGCTGAAAAGTAGCTGAAAAGGCAGAAAGAAGCTTAAACTACCAGGAAGTGGAAAGAGCTGAAATGAGCTGAAAAAAGAGGAATTGGCTGAAAAAGCTAAATTTAGCACAAAACAGCTAAAGTATCTGAAAAGGCAGAAAAAGCTGAAACTACCAGAAAAAAAAAAGCTGAAAGAAGCTGAAATTAGCAGAAAGAAGATAATTAGGCTGAAATTAAGAAAAATTACCAGTAACACAAAAACTTGAATTTATCTGAAAACAGCTGAAATTAGCTGGAAAAT
Organism: Nematolebias whitei; assembly: GCF_014905685.2. Lineage (NCBI taxonomy): Eukaryota > Metazoa > Chordata > Actinopteri > Cyprinodontiformes > Rivulidae > Nematolebias > Nematolebias whitei. The sequence continues at coordinate 19,678,264 of NC_056518.1, forward strand.
GGTAAAATGCAATAAATAAAAAAAGGTAGCTGAAAAGGTAGAACAAGCTTAAATTAGCAGAAGA
>NC_056518.1:19678337-19759034 GCF_014905685.2 Nematolebias whitei
AGGTAGCTGAAAAGGTAGAACAAGCTTAAATTAGCAGAAGAAAGCAGCAAGCAGAAATGCTCACTAAAGTGTATATTATCTAAAAAAAAAAAAAAAGCTGAAATTAGCAAAAAAACAGCTGAAAGTGGAATTAGTTGAAAAAGCTAAATTTAGCACAAAACAGCTAAAGTATCTGAAAAGGCAGAAAAAGCTGAAACTACCAGAAAAAAAGCTGACAGAAGCTGAAATTAGCAGAAAGAAGCAAAAAGCAAAAAAAGCAAAAAAAAATTGCACAAAGAAGCTTAAATTACCAAAAGGAAGTAGAGAGCACATTTTTGCTGAATCAGGATGAAAAAAGTTTAAATGAGTGCAAAAATGTGGAAATAGACAAAAAAAGAAGCTAAAATTAGCATAAGAAACGCTAAATAGTAGTTGAAATGGCAGAAAAAGCTGAAAATTGAATAAATAAGCTGAAAGGAGCACAACAAGCTAAAATTAGCAGAAAAAACTTACAAGAAGCACAAAAATGTTATAGTTAGCAGAAAGAATCAGAAAGGAGCACAAAACAGCTGACAAAACAGCTGAAATTAGCTGAAAGAAAGTTTAAATTTGCACAACGAAGCTGAAAGAAGCTGAACCAGAACAAAATGTGAAAGGAGCAGTAAAAGTTTGTAAACAGATCTAAAGATTTGAAGAATGTAGAATGAGCTCCATTCATTTTCTATGTGAAAAAAGTGGCAGAAAAAGCTAAATATTTCAAAAAGCTAAAGCTGCACGAATACCAAAAGTCATAGCAGGATTGTCCTGGAAGAGCTGAACGTTTTGATATACGATTTGTTGAAATAGCTTCAAAAACTGTGGGAAAAAAAAAAGATGCCGAAAAACATACAGAAGAAAAATGGATCACAATAGTATGAATGCTTCATAAGCGTTCACACAATATTTTTTTAAGATGAAACAACTTCTTTTTGCTGTTTAGTCTACAACTGCAACCCTCTACATGCGAGCACAGGCATGTTCATGTGATGTAGCACGACATAAAAATGACAAATTTGTTGATTCAGATGTTTTGTGGCATGTGCGTTTAGCCGTTTTGTTTGACCTGCACTCTGACGGCATGCTCATGTTTCCTCTTCATATCATTGATGTACCAGGCCACTCCCGTCATGGTGTCTATGGCCTCCTGAACAACCTCATATCCCTCCTCATCCGGGTCATAGTGCTTTGCAATTTCCTGTAACAGAAATTTAGGACAATTGGAACATTTGGAAGAACACTACGATAACATAACTAAACAAAATCCATCTTTATTTGCACAACTTGCCTTTCATGAGCAACAAACAGCGTGTAACAAGTGATTTAAAACGACATGAGTCAGAGGGAGACGTAAATGCACCAGGAAGTGTTGTTTTTAAAGCTCTGTACCTGGAGGAGCAGGTGGTATTTCAGGATTCTCTGAACCGGCTTCAGCAGGTAGGAGCCCAAAGGAAGAGAACGTTTCAGCGCAGCCTGCCGATCCCTGAAGAACTTGGCCAAAGTTTTACTCCTCATGCACTCGGTCAGGGCCTCCACTGAGCTGCGAATAACAAATTACATTAAAGTATATTGCATGTGTGCTAAAAAAAAATAAAATAAAATAAAAATGGGAAAAAATTAAAGAACATCAAGCAACTTACTTCGGATAGTTATTGCAATACTGGGTGTAGATTTCAAAGTATTCACTCTGAGGAAAATACCAATCTGGCATCATTAGTGTGCAGTTTTGACAAATTAATGTAGCTTGAATTAAGTGTCAACGATAGTTTTACTTACTTTATTTACAAAACACTGAGCGATGGACACAGGGTCGTTCTCACACAAGTCCAAGCACTGCAGCAGTTCACTGAAATTAAATTTAAAAAAGTAAAGGTTTGGTGTTGGAATGCTATAACAGTACTATCAGACCAGAAAAAAACAAAAATAAAGTAGTAACGGATAGTGGTAATAACAATTTTTTTGTATTGGTTTTTGGGTAGACATTGTTTTTATTTGCTGTTAGTAAAATCAGCAGCAGAGGGCAGCATACACTGTTAAACAGCAGCTTTTGCTCCACCATGTAAAAAGTTACAGAAAACATCACAGTTTTACTTTAAAAACCAGCTTTACTCAAGAGTTTAACAAACTTAAACCTCTGACAACCTCACAACAACAACAAAATGTCTTCCAAAGCTTAAAGACTCAAAGGAAACCAACTACGAAACAAATGTGTCGACGTTTACAATGAGAAATGATCAGGTGGAGAAGATTTTATGACATTTGGTGGCATTTGTTCATACAGGATGATTGCTCTGTCAACAATATTTACAGCTGGGAGAGAAGCAAGGACAGCCGTTTGAGAAGAGAAGTATTAAAGTTTGAATTAATGCAACTCAAACTACTAAACGCTGATAAATTGTCAATATTATGAAGCAACTGTGCAATTGAATTAGAGCAACTTGGGTAAAAGAACAACCTGTACTCAATGGTACCATGTACATAGGACTGTATATACCAGTACATAAATTTGATTTACTTTTGATGGCCTCCCTTGCACACTCTGTTGCAATCATAAGCAAACACTGAGCCTTTTTACACGTTGATAATATTTCCCCATAGAAACTAATATTAATAAAACATTCCTTCTAGGAAAATGACTGTGTTTGGCTCGTTTAATTCAATAACGTGTCAATGTACTTTCTCAAACTTTAAGACTTTGTGAAATATCATCAAAAAGACATAGATAAAAACTGTTAGCCTTAGGGCTGTCTGATATGATATTACAAGAGTGGTTGCTCACTATGAGATGAGACAAGAGCCTAAATGTGTATTTTGGCAACCAGCACGTTTAGCAATGGGTGCTAGCTGACATATTACGACGAAACGCAAATCCAGCTGCACCAACACCTTCTGTGCCTTTTATTATCTGCAACATTGTCTTTCCTGTGGTGAGAGTTGTTCATTTTTATCTCTGCACAACTTTAAGTCACTCAACAAAAATGCAAGTTGGGTAACAGCAGGCGAGCATCATCCATTTTTTATTGCACAATATGCTCCATTATCTAACAACAACATTTCATACTCCTGACACATCAAAGTAAACTTACTGAAAAAAAAAACCCACCACTAACAGTTTTTAACATGAGTCTAAACTGTACGTATTAAATAAGAAAAAAACATATTTGGAATAGTAAATATATGTGTGAATATTGGAATGATTTACCTGTTGAACTCATAGATGTCCTCTATGTTTCCAAACAGGGCGCACACTTGCTCAGGCTGTATAGGAAGGCTGCCCACGTCGATAATGTGTGCCAAATAGTCCTGGGAAAAAAATTACAGAGGTTGAGATTCAAACCTCAGTGGTTAAATATTGCACATGCAATGTCAGATTCCTACCAGCAGAGAGGGAGCACGTACCGGTAACTACAAAAGCGCCTTTTCACTCAAACGCCTTACATCTTCCACATTGAGTTTCCTCATGACAGCTGAATCCAGCTGATACAGCTTAAGAGCTATAACACAATCTAAATCAGATTTTCTTTTAAAGACAGGTGTTGAATCACAAGATGTTTTCCCACAGGAAAATGGAGGATCATAATTCAACAAGTTTAGGTCATACTTGGAAGATCCTTTTAAGGGTTGCTCCGTGGAACAGAAAACAATGAGACTTCAAAGAGGCTCAGCAATACTCGAACTAGATTCCAGCTCTGATTTTCTTTTAAAGGACATGGGTAGATACTAAAATCTATCTGGATGTTACTCCCACTGTCTTAGTCAGTTACACACGTACATGGCAAACAAACAACACCAACAAAAGTAAAGAAGCGGGTTAAAGAGGGACAAAAATACACACAAGCAGCAGCTAAACAAACAGTAGATCAGTACCTCGCACATACACAACATCCAAAATAATTAGGGATGCACAATATTATCGGCATGGTATCGTATTGGCCGATATTAGCGATAAAGTTAAATATCGGACATCGGCCATTCCATCAAAATAACTCACCAATATAAAAGGCCCTGTTTTTTTATTTCATTATACATTTATATAGTGTTACATCATTTTCAGGCCCCTTTGTGGCATCTGCATTTGGTAGCAGGCCAAATTGACAAAGACCATGCAGAATAATGAAGTAGTTTAATTCCACAGCAGAGAAAGCTATGTAGTCTCTGTAAGTAGGTCTAGAGGAAAAAATATTGGTATCGGTTATCGGCCAAATAAGTTTTAGTATATCGGCATATCGGCATATCAGATATTGGCCAAAAATCCAATATCGTGCATCCCTAAAAACATCAATAATCCAGGTTTGGTTTTTTGTTTGTTTGTTTGTTTGTTTTTTGAACCCGTCCAGAGGACCTGACTTAACTTTTTTAGATCCCTAAAAATAATGTCTTGCAAACACACACAAAGCCCGTCGGATTAAAAGTAGAGTAATCGCTTCCCATTACAGAATGAATTCCAGCTGGAAGTCCCAAAAAACAAAAGAATAAACTGTCTCCCCCAAAGCGTTACACTGAACACATGACCTTCAGCGTACTGAGATTTAATGTGGCATATGGTGGTCTAGTATCTTCTAGTGCTACAAGCTGTTCTTTATTACAGCACAGCCTGGGCTGTAACATTGATATAGGTATTATAAATCAATTTTAAGCGTTAAAAATCCTACAGAAGAAAAAGAACGACCAACTGGCTCTGAAAATAATTGGCACCAGCAACAACTGCCTTGTTTCAGAAAACGCTGTGCATGGTTCCTCGGGGCGTGTTCTTCCATGTGAAATCAGCTGGGGTCAAAGGGCTCAAATCTGGACAGAAAGTTGAGTGAGCGCGAGTAAAAACACTACGTCCAACAGCTGCTCATAAGCTCAGCGCCAGGATAAAGAGGAAGATTTGAGTTAGCTTTTTTTATAAAGAAACAATGCCAAACTGAAGCGTTCGCATATCTCTGACAGCTCCGAGCCTGGGTGTGAAATTAGTTGAATGGAATCAAAATGATTGAAGCCAGACTGTAATCATACAGGGACAGAGGCTACGTTTGTGCTCAGCCATTTTCCCACACTTTGGCCTACAGAAATCCCACTTCCACCACTTTCATCTGTGTTTTTTTTTTTCTTCAGCTGGTGGATAGACGGAGGTGTTTATGTTGGCTGGAAGAACCTGAGAGTTCAGGCGAAGCTGGGTCTACTGTGACCAAGGCCAGACCAGGCTGCGCTGCCGCTCCCGTCAACTTAAAGAGTCCTAGAAGTGTCTGTCAGGAGCAAGCCATTACTCAAACTGGATCCAGGGCAGCACACCCTCCCACAGCAAATGCTAGACGCCAGAACAGTCTGAGGCAAGGTGAGGAGGGGTGCTAGCTGCTTTACTGCCAGTCAGTCTCAGAAATGCCTCACATGTTAAAGCCATTACTCTCTTCAGACTCACTCCTGAGTGCTCCTACATCTTTGCAATAGAGAATAAAGACTGATGGTAATAGTGGGTTGTAAATCTGGAATCAATCACTAAACTACAATGCATGGTTTTTAAAAAAATCCCTTCCTCATTTTTCACATCAACAAGATGAGGTTTTTTTTAAAACATGTTGGATGTTTCATGTTAAGATATCCTACACCGTCACATTTTGAGTCCAAATATCCTATACAAAAAGAGCCAACAGACCATTAACTGCTCTACAGCTTTCATCTTTATGAACTGGGAAATCATAATGGACACTTAAAGGAAAAGAGAAAATCCATTGGATGTTCCAAAATACTTAATTTTATTCACAAACAGCTGCTTGGAACAGAGAAGACACTATAGTTTCAAGAGGCTGTGTAAAATCACTGTGTTGGTTTCTGGCTTTTCAAAGTCAATGTACAACTTCTAAGGAACGCCGCTGCAGACGTTATGTCACAGGAGCATGTTAGTCCAAGTCAGAAATGATCTTTGAATACACATGATCACAAAACAGTTGGGTCAAAGTGAAAGCTTTGCAGACCTGGACATAAAGATCCTGACACTCACCTTCACGATGCTGCGCAGGTCTTTGACGTACATGCGCTCGGTCTCAATGATCTCCATGACAACACGATCCACATAGGTCAGCTTTGGGTCGGGCGCCATGGTATCCGTGACAACAGGTGAAGCGGAGATGTGAGGCAGTCTACCGCTTGCCTTCCTGCTGGAAGTGGCGTTGTTGTTGTTCCACTGGTTGTTGATCACATCGACCTCTTGCTGTTCCCGCCAGTGACCACGAAAACCTGCAAGGATTGGACTCTGATCTCCAGCCTGCATTTTGTTGCCTTCAGCTGGGCTCAGTTCCAGATCTATGTCCTCCTCGCATGGTATGGGAGGTGTGGTAGATGATGGAAGGGCCGCTGTACTTCCAAAAAGGCTCTGACTATCGCGGGATGAACCAGAGGACAGGGTGGACACCAGGCTCACTGGACGTTCACGCTCTCTGTCCAGCGGCTCTGCAGAAACCCGACTGTAATAGTCCGGGCCCAAATCGTCATTATCCTGAACATGGTCGCCGGTGGAGAGAGGAGAGGACAACTGAGGAGATTCTAGGCACAGAAGAGAGCAACACAGACAAAATAATAATAATCGTCAGAAATAGTAACATGTATGGAAAGAAAAACCTAAAAACAGACAACAACCCCTTTAATCCAATCAAATATGGCAGATTAGTTAAAGGAGCCGTGTAAAGATTTGGTTACATTAATCAGCAAAGGTTCAGACTGCATCATTTTGAATATCCCCGCCTCATTTTCTCCTTCAGCCACCAAAATATCAGTGCAACATAACAGAGGGAAGAAAAAGAACACAATGAAATAATAAAAATATTTATTTCACTAACAAAATTAGTACCAATCACATGAAACTGACGTTTCTCCGTTCACTTTTCTCTGTATGTGATTATTTAAAGTAAAAGTTTTTTTTTTTTAATCCAACAAAGTTCAGTCAGGTCATCTGGACAGTTTATTTTTTTTGTTGACACGTTTCGTCCTTCATCAGTCCGAGGAGCCACAATAAGCTCGGTCCCACAAGCAGCACATTCACATAGTGGGCCAACCAGTTTGCTGGTGATAAGATGGTTTCTGGGGCCCGCCGTCTCCCCTTGTTGACTCCTCTGAGGCAGCCATAGCCAAAGTGGTTCAAACTGTGGTTGAGCATGAACTTTGACGTTTTGAAGTCCTTTGGATGAAACGTCTCAACAAAAAAAGAACCCATCCAGATGACCTGACTGAACTTTGTTGGACTTAGTGATTATTGTTACGTGTGCTATTATTTTCTCAGATATAAAGTTTTCCACACAACAAGGATTTGAGTGTCAGACACTTTTTTTAGTTTTGTTGTATATTATAATAATGAGGCAACTGTACAAAAAAAATTACAGTTTCATGTTGATGGATTATTTTGGATAAAATGCTTGCTTTAATGAATGGAGTGTCTCAAAGTTGCATAGCGACGTCGTCAAAGGATCAAAACACATAAATATGATTTTCTAACTGTTCATCAACACTGAAAACACATTTATCCACGCCCTAATAAAATATAGCTAAGATGTCTGCGTTTCTACTCCCAGGCTAAAACAACGAGTAGCGTTGTACAGTAAAAGGACTGCTACAAATCACTACTGACATGGCCTAAATGCAACACTGTACAGTTTATGGAAAACCCAACTATTTCCTCTTGTTCTCTTAACTACTGAAGGCTGAACCTTGAATAAACAGACCAGTGGGGAATTGATGAGAATAAAAAAAATGTTTTCAAGCGGGGCAAAAAGACCAGAAGCTTTGTTTATATGTCTTCATGGAACTATGTTGGAATTTAAGAAAAATTGAACCCATATTGTGTTTCACACACTTCCTGGCCAGATGGGGAATTTTCCTTCATAGCATTTCCTAAATATATGAACTCATAGCAGTGTGAGAATGGAGCATTGAGCTGCCACTGTGCGGAAAGCTGTTTCCTTAAAGAGCGAAGAGGCCAAAACCATTTTTGCCAAGCGAAAGAAATGGAGCTTTGTCATTTCACTTCACTTCAGACCAATAAATGGAAATCCATGAAGCATAAACCATCATTCAACCAGTCAATGAAATCTCTAAAGTCAGGGTATTGTCAAGTGGGAATGGAGAGTAATATTTGGTGTTGATAACTTGCAGGTGCAACCTATCATTTTACTCTTATTGAGCGGAGACAAGCTTTCAGCCTAAATGTCATAGTCAATAAACAAGTTTGCTAATTCACGAGGCTCTCACTGGAGTAAATTATACTACCAGCCCAGTTTTTGGTATCAAACAGAGCAAGATGGCCACAGTCAATAATCTCTGAAGACTTTTTGAAAACACTGTGATGTGCAGCTGAAATGAAGGGATTCACATGAGAACACAAACGTCCTTTCAATTCACACATACACCTCTTGACATCCTTAGTCTTCCCATGAGTCAGTACTGAGCTCATGTTGTTCATGTTGTTTGAGTACTTCCTCCGCAGTCCACACCAAAGTGCAGTTCCCATGCCGAACCTCTCTGAGAGAAACAGATGAGCTGGCAAACACAAGCTGACTGACCACAAGAGAAAGCCGTTTACGCTCCATGACAAACCATAAGGTTCTTGGTGTAAAGGGAGTGTAGCGGTGGGTTATTACACTCACTACACCAAAATGAATTGGGACAAAGCATCTGCTTCCTTTGCTGTGTTTGTCTGTACTTTTGGTTTTGAGTTTTGCAGCGTTTGGCATGTGGATCTTGCTTCCTCCCACCCATTTTTCCTCTATAATAAAGCTGCAGTGCTGCGGACTGCAGATACTGCCAAGTTATAAGTACAAAGGGAAATGGCATGTTGCAGACTAAGGATTGTCCAAATTCAAAACTATATAGCAAAGAATATCTCTGTGCATCTCTTTTGCACAACTTCACTGCAAAACAAGCCATTCGTGGCTGAAAGTAAATATTCATATATTTCAGGAAAACGCCTGATTTATCCAGACACACTTCAGTTTAGGTTAAGTTCAACCTCTGCTGCAGCTTTGATTCCCCACTTCATATATTGGCTCCACAGGCAGGCATTATCTGCAGCTGATACCACACAAACCACATGTTTTGGGGGCAAACGGCTTTGGTGGACAAGCACTGCCCATGTTAAAACAAGCTGTGCAAAGGAATGCAAATGACCTGGTTATCTCTGACAAGCTGAACGCCTGGTGCTGTGCAAAGCAGTGCAAAGTGTTTCCAGTCTGTCTGTTGCTTTGGAAAAACATGAGGTCATCAGCAGTGCAATCTGTGACTCTGCCTTAACAAAGAGTTATTTTGTTAATCCTTTTCCATCCTACTGTCAATAAACCAAATAAGGAAGAAACTACTTACAATACAACCAGCAATTTTTTGTATTTGTTTCAACTGCATATGCTTCACATGTGTGAATATTTATAACTAATCTCTGAGGGATTTGTAGCCTCAGTGGCAAAAGCATGGGTATTACTGTGCCACCCCGCTGTCAGATGTGGAAAGTTGGGAATTGCCTGGTGTCCAATTTAGTCTCAGAAGCACACACACACAGATTAAATTACATGTAAAGAAAAAGTGATTAGGTTGCACTTTTACATGGTACTTTTTTCTGATTGTTGAATCAGTTCTGATTCTGTGTTCTGGTTTAGCTTTTGTTCGATTTCTTTTGTTAGTTTAATCTGTTTATGTGCCTCTGAGGCATTGGGCTAATGTGTAATAGCTCAGTACATGAACATATGAAAAAAAAAACGTATTACCGTGAGGCAACATGTTCTTTAGCTATGGGAACAAAGGCACAGTTTTCTGACTTTTTATAGTGCAATTTGTCACTACCAGCAACAATAAAAAACAGGAGTTAATGTTAAAGAATGACTATACAGTATTTACAAACTACCAGCAGAGAATGAACTGTTGTGAATAGTTGAGACTAAGCCATCTATTTTCAGCTCAATTAGTAATCGACAGAAGTTGTCAAATTCAACCTCTGCATGTTTGAAAAGTAAACACGATAAAGATATACGTATTACTAATTCAGTTTCGGCACTTGGACCAGGTGCTTAGGATGTGTTAGGAATATAATTTGAAATAATTATTGTGCCAAGCTGGTTTTTCGGACCTGCTGAATTTGAGCTACTATAGGGTCAAACTTTTCTTGCTGTAAAGAGCTGCCAACATCTACATACAGTAAGTTATGATGAGATACAAGACCCATTTAAAGACACGATTGCTTTACACACTTTAAAATTGATGGATCTCTGTCCAAATTATATATATATATATATACACACATCCATCTATATCTCTTTCTATCCATCCATCCACCCATCTATCTCCATCAATCAATCTCTATCCATCAATTTAGAAATCTCTCTCTCCATATACACACACACACAGTAGATATGTAGCCTAGATTATAATTTTCAAATCCAAACGCCATAATTTTGCAGCTAAATACATAACACTGACCGCCGTGTCTGTTACAAATCGACAAAAGGGTGAACTTACAAATTATTTAACCATGAACCAAGCCTGTTTAAAAAGAGTTAATATACTTATTCAAATAAGTCATATTCCCGCACAAGCTTTCTAAAGACATCGACTAGACTGAAAATGACAGAAGACCTGAGCATTAGGCAAGTTACTTGAAGAGCCTTTTTAAAAAAAATGGTTGAGATTCCAGACACAAAACAAAAAAAATAGCAAAAGCCCTCCAACCCCTTATTGTAATTCTCTAAATTCCTTATTTCCCTGTTGAAGCAAGAACAACAAAGGTGTGTAATACCAGAACGTGGCCCACCTTCTTTTTGAGCTTCCTGGAATCGTAATTTTTGTGAGCCTAAACATGAATTTAATTCCTCTGCATATTAAAACAAAATATTTTAAAAAATGGGTATTTATTAATGCCAAGAAATTTATAAACTAAATTAATAATATATCTTTATTTGATAAGAAGCAATTGGCTAGTGCAGAAATAAGATGTTTGTGTTTGTATTTCCACCAGTGAGCGCAGACAATGGATCCACAGAGGGGCTCAGTGACTAATCACTCTACTAGTAATGTAAAGCCGACACGTGTTTTCCTTTTAGTCTGAGCTTATCAGACAGTTAACAACGCCGACAGTTCATAAACCTGTCTGCCTCTGACATCACGGTTCTTTAAATAACATGAACAGCCTTAAAGGCCAGAACAAGACTGAAATGAACACTAAGCACCTGGTTATTAACTTTGTATAAAGGCCGCTGTAAAATGCACGACAGGGACCATATCTGTCTGAAGTTACGGGAGTGATGAACACAAGGCGTTCTTAGAAAACGTTGAGTCAAAGGTATTTTTGCATTTTTAGTTAATGACAGACTAAGTTTCTGCAATAACCCTACTGACAATCTGGTGTACATCACCGTGTCTCCTCGAACGCGTCTCCAGCTAAAGGTCAACAACTCTGACACCCTGGAAGGCCACAGCATGCAGCAGTCATGTTACTTGACAGGAGGGCTTGACACCAAAACTACGTGATTGGATATCTGGCAAGACTGGCGCTGTGATTTTTGGCATCCAATGAGATGCACACGTGTGCAGACAGTTTAGTCTTGAGCATGAAAACAGTTGCATCTAAAATGGTGAAAACATGAACCTTCATTTGGAGCGAGGGTGAGCTTGGTTTGCATCTGCATGTAAAACAGGGTAAGCAGTGCGTTTCCCCTACCATTATACAAGCAGGGCGCCCTGCCCTGTCAAAAGAACAGAGCGCCCTGCCTACACGCACCCCCCACCCCCCAACAACTGCCAACACTGACGTAGCGCTAAGCTAACTGCACACAATACATATGCACTAGCTAAAATGCTACATAGGTAATGCTCCGCTTCCCTCACGCTGAGCCATCTAAACCCCCCACTCACTCAAAAATTTTTCGCTAAAAACAGTGCACAACAGACATTTCTAGTAGAAATCTTGTGTCGCTCACTGACCAGTTTTGCTTCCCCGACATGCTAATATTATTAGCATTAGCCAGGTGGAAATGACATACAGTAAGTCGCACATGCGCAGTCAGCTCAGTTTTTCACGATCAGAAAAAAACAAACAGATTAAGTGTTTACACGCGCACCTTTCAGATTACGAATCTGCGTAAACCACCCGTTTCGTTCTGATTACAAATTCTTTCTGATCGCACTGAATAAACTAAAAATAATCCGAATGGAGCGTTTACATGACGCGTTTTTATTCCGAACGGCCGTTTAACCCAATTACTTATGTCCATGTAAACATAGCTACCGCTACCTGTTGTTCATCTACTCATGCATGTGCAGAAAAACTATTGATCGCAGCCATTCGTATTGCACACATTCAATTTCACACCTCTGCGGGGGGTTCCAAAAACCTCAAATCTGAGACCTGGATTCAAAAGCTTTAGTTTCAGGGGAAAGGAGCACAGCTGCTGTGTACACGAACAAAGGAAACACAGTTGCATCAAGTAAACTGGGCCCTAATTGCATAACACCGAGATGAAGTGACTTGATGATGTGCTTTTCTGATGAGTCCATGCAAACCAGCCCCTGTGCAGACAACCATGCAAATTCTACCCAAGACAAACAAGTATTATATCCTCTGACTTCTAAAATTGCCATCTTCATGTGCGCAGCCGCTTAGGAAGCTCATTCATGATGTATTACATAAGAGTGCTTTGCTGAAAGAAACTATTAGGACACGCAAAAGAAATAAAGTCAATTTAGGATCATAAACAAGTGTTAAACTATCCTATGGAAATATTTAATTTGAAGGGAAAACGTTAATTTGTCATTTGTAAGGGTTTTACTGTCTTGCCTACCTTATCAATGTCATTTTCTTCCAATGAAGACATAAATAGGGTGGTTTAAAAATCTTCCAATTACCTTTTCCAAATCCTCATACTACGGTGACCAGACCTAACATGATGAAAGATGAGCGTGAGGTTTCTCAAATAGACACACCTGTATTCACTGTTCAGCTGAACCTAGTAGGAACCTGCACCTCGCCAATTCCTGAATTTGCTCATGATAACAAGTTACAGCAAAACTTCCCTTTTTGCCTCTGTTAGTGTTGCTCAAGGCCTCGTTTTCTAAGCAAATAAGGTGCAAACAGGAAGAACGCAGGCTTCATCTATACTCAGCATGCAAATTCTTATTGGAAGGCTACAGCAACTTGTGGCATCTTAAAAAGCCTCATTCCAAGAAAATATAGTACAGTAGTAGAAACGAATTTGAAATATATCAGTTATTCTAATCCATCATTTCTCTTGATGTTTAACATTTAGCTCAAGTAGAAAACAAGCACATGAATGTAGGAAAGAACTAAACATCCCATTAAAAAAAACGTGCCCTTGCCTGCCAGTAGAAACACAGCCGTTCCCGATTGATTCATACTGACTCATTCATGAAATGATGATGAATCTGAACCAGATGGACAGTGAATCACAGCTCAACCCACCTTGTGATATTTCTCTAGAAGATACCTGCTGCTACACGATCAGCGATGGTTATTTGGTTATTCTAAAAGTGTCTGGAACTTCCTAAGGTATAATTCCACGATGGATTATTTCTTAAGATGTTAAAGCATAATTTAGAAGCAAGGTAACTAAATTAATGGGAGAATTATTTTAACCAAAAGAAGAGAAAAAAGAAAACGACAGTATTCCCTCACTATTTTGCGGTTCGACTTTCACTCACTCGCTCTTTTGCGGTTTTTCAAAGTATGATTGAAAACGAGGGGGAAAAGTACATGACGCATGATTGTCAAATTTAAATATTACTCACATGATTGACAGTACGGGATACTATACAATAAAAAGTTAACGAAAAAAAATTATTACTTCGGACAGGCGTCGCCATTTTGTGGTTTTCTTTCATTAAGCCTACTGTATCGCCGCCCATAAGGACTACATTTCCCAGAAGCCAACAGTGCTCCGCCCAGAAGCCCCGTTGCCTTCTGCAATGTAGAGGGAAAGTTTTGATCTGATCGGAAAAGTTTGGTCCTTTACAGTGACTTAGGCGCCCAGTGGATTCAGAGAGCTGCACAGAACTGTATCAGATCCAGACCCCCAGACCCATCGGCAAACCCGAGAGCTGATAGCGGGCCAACAAGGACTTCCAAGCTGGGGCGCACAACCATAGGTCCAGCGTTCTCTCTGGAGCCCGTTGGGACTTTTTTCATCCAGATTTGGACTCAATTTGGTCCCATGCTGGCCATCCAAAGGTCCAACAACCCCCCACCCACCCCCCCACAATGCATTTTGGCGCTCAAGGGATGCACAGAACCGAAATAGAACCGGAGCAGAACTGGACCTACAGACCTATCTGCGAACCTGAGAGCTGGTATCTGGCCTACAAGAACTTCTGAGCAGGGAATGTGCAGTCGAAGGTCTGGCGTTTCCTCTGGATCCCTCCGCCACTACCCTGAGCCAGAGAGCCAACCAGAACTGGCAGGGTAGGTCCACCAAAACGGAACCAAGACCAAGTCAGAGTAGAACCGAACTGCTGTTGTTCTGACAGCTGGTGAGTAAAATTTAGTAGCTACATATAAGTATGTTGCTAACATTTTCAAGAGAGACCTGTTGAGGGAGCAGATGGGGGTTAAGGGCCTTGCTCATGGGCCCAGAGTGGGGCGAATGAGGGTGGGGGCAGGTGTGGGTGCTTCACTGAGGGACTACTCTGTATATCAAACCAGTTGTAGAGGCAATCACTAATCTGCAGACTGGTCTTGTGTCGAGTGTGTCCCCGTTTCTCTCAGAGGATAAAGAGAGATTAATGTTTTGCTCTACACCTTAATCAAGCCTTTCCGCCCCTTAAGATCCATTCTGAACTTCTTTTTTTCTACTCTCCTTTACAACCTCTGGCAAACTGCTCCTCCCCCAGTGGCTGCTGGGGGACAGGGGAGGTCGTCTGATCTCCTTAAAACAACTCCTCCCCACCTGGCAGTAGTGAATGACCACCCCTCAGGAGGGCGTGGGCCAGAGGAATGAAGGCTGTTAGACTTTCGGTTTTCACAGAGCATTATCAAATGGCACCGGGGATCAGAAAGTGAGTCCAAAGGCATGACGGATTTATTCCCTGAAAGAATTGGCAGTCTTTCAAATGTAAAAGTTGTCTGATTTACAGCTGTGTTTTGCCTCACAATGAGCTATTAATGTTGTGTTAATGATTAGCCCGGCGGTCAGTAAATAAGCCACTGCGGACAACAGATGGTGAATACTCACACAGACACACACAAACTGAACCTGCATTCCTCACCGACACTCAAGGTCAAAATGTTGAACTGGGAATTTGTAGGGGAATTCTGGCGCTCAGAAGAGAAAATTAATTTGCATCTTCCTAGATTAAACTCAATGATCAGGTGTAGCTAAACATCAGAAAGCATTTCTTAAAAAAAAGTACTGATAAATGTAATCAGTGGTACATTTGCTGACACTTAGAGGGGAAAAAGTGACCAATGCTTAAAATGATCTACATGAAAAGTTCAAAATCAAAACTATCAGCCTCATTTTAATTTTCACACGACAATACAAAAAGACAAAAAAAATGGATTTAGACCACATGTTTGAGACAAACGATAAACGTTCTTAAAAAGTTCCAGTTTAATCTTTGAAAACTCCTTCGTTGTCATCCTATGTCTTGTAAAGGACGTGCCAGCTGACCTCAGTGCAGAGGCATGTGATGACCCACTTTGGAAACTCCATCAACAATACCTCCTACCCACCACCAGCTCAAGACTTCTTCAAGCTCCTGCATACAGCGAGCCATCATATAGCTGTTTAAAATTCACATTTCCTTTAGACAACGCACACATCTGAGGTGTGAGGCCATTTGTAAACATTACCACCAGTTTGTCGGTCTACAGCTGCCCTGTTAGAAGACCATTGCAGAGTCCACAAAGTTTAGAGGCCAGATGGTTGTGTGAAGTGTGGAAGGTCAGGGAGGAACACTTCATTTCCTCAACACATCATACTATAAAGCAGGTGATGGTTTTTTTCTTCCTTTTTAGGCTTTATTATATACAGTCAATTAAACATGTTCATCTTTTGTCGTCCAATAATCACAATCTAAATAACAAAAAACATTATTACTACAACACTTGAACCTTTCATGAGGACCCTGCTTGCTGAGAAAATGTCAGCTGTGCTGCAGAGGAAGTTGAGACAGTCTTTTAAAGGTTCAAATAAGTTTCAAAGAAACCGTAAAACAGGAACAACAAAATATAATCTGTAACTAATGTGGGTAATCCACCGGAAAACTCTATGACAGGACTGTTAGTGTGCAAGGCTGTAAAAGTCATTTACATCGTAATAATCTCTTTAGTGAAGAGTGCCTTCCATGAAATACGAGGATTGTAAAAGTTTATACATTAAAATGACAATAGCTGCTTGGTCATAAAGATTAACTTATACTTTGGTCAGTTTTACAAATATATATATAGTTGCAAAGTCTTATCATTGAGAATTAGTGATGGAGTTAAATCTTTCCAAAACAGGAGTCACTGTGATCTCACCTGAGGCTGAAAGTGATTAACGCTACAGGCAATTAGGCAGAGAAAAGGGGTTTCAGTCCATGAAGCTCCTTTAACAAACCAACTCAATGCAGCCATCCCTGCCAGCATCTATCTATGTCCACAAACCAATGCCCACTGGTCTGGAAAAGCTGCAGTGAATGGAGATGATCAGTCAGTCCCCCCCCCCCCCAGAACCCCTTTAAAGCTGTACATTCTGCGCATGCAGCTACATTCCTGCTGGGGTTAAGTAGGTCAGAGGGAAGCCTTATCTTTGAGTTAATGTCTATTAATGTCTGCTGGATCCGTAGACGTTCAACTGATAGCCTCGACACCCATTTGTTTAACGTTAGAATGCATTTCACATTAGGGCCACATGGAAAATATAAATTCACATTCCATATGGGTGACGAAAGTTTAACTTTCATTAAAGGAATAAGGGGTCCCCTTCATGATGTTTGTGTCTGGGAAGAAAACGTTTTGAGTGCGAACCAATGAATGAAATACCCTCAGCTGATGAAAGAGACCATTTTGGTTTACATTACTTTGTCTATAACTTCATGGTGACATAATCCTGATGCAAAACCTTGAAAGGAGTTGTAGATGAATGATGCCAACATCCTCTTTAATGGTTTACCTTGACCAGACAGGGGGTCTTTCTTTAAGCATGTGCATTCCTCTTTCCTTTTAACATCCAATCATCACCTCACGCAGACAGCGCATTACCAACAGCTCTGCCCTTTAATTACCATCCATCCCTCAGCTGCAGGGGAGCTGGGTCTGTCACACGTTAACTACAACTTGCTCATGAGAAAATCAGTCATAAATGGTTTCAGCTGTTCCGTCTTTGCCAAAAAAAAAAAAATGCTGCAGAGTGGCCTTTAGAGAAAATTGAGAGAATTTGCATGAGGGTGGCACACGTCTCCTTTAGCCAAAAGCCTCCTCTGGCCAAAGCCAAACCAAAGGGACAGGCGTAGAGAGGGGGGAAAAGCAACCATTTACACTCTCTTCAGATAAAGTGAAAGACAAATGTGTTCAGACAAGAGGAGGGGGAGATAGTGGGTTGAAGGACACAGCAGACAAACAAGCACAAATAGTCCAGTGTCAATGCAGTGTGACTAAAGATTAAATACAATAAAATAATATGTCATCTGAGTGGCCTTTAGCATACAAGACTGGCTCTGATTATTGCATAAACCAACCCAGTTGTGAGGGATTCTGCAACGCTGGGATGTTCAGAGGGTTACAGTTTGATGAAGGAGGTTGGCTGAGCTCCACGGCCAGACAAAGAGCCACTCTGCCAGCCGAGAGCGTAGGAGGGGAGTTCACTGCTCTTTCAGCTAGCCTCTCAAACACTCTACATTTCCTCTTTTTTCATGTCAAGCATTTTATTTCCTCTTTACCTCTGCTGCAGACAGTGCTTACTGTTAGTACACCATCCTGCATAGGCACAGTAGCCATAAAGAAACAAATCGCTAATTAAAGCAGCCTATCGCTTAACATGCAATTTTATTAGAGGCATTTAGGAAAGTGTAGATCATATTGCATATTATTTCATTAAAATTACCTTCCCCCATTGGTCCCTGGTGGAAAGCAGAATGGGAGCCCTCTGGCATGGCACTCAAGCCTCTAGAGTTGACAAAACAAAAGCACAAATACTCAGACATGATCCAGACATTTTACGTCAAGACAAACAGTAAATGCAGCGAATAACCGTTTATGATTTTAGCTCAGCTGAGTTCTTTACAACGTAAACCGACTCATCTTTCTCTCGACAGCACACACACGGCTCTGGTCTTATATAAAAAGGGAAATTCTTCCCATTCCGCTGCTCTGTGTTGGCTCAGGCTTGTTCCTCTCTAATGCATGGTGAAGTTAGATTTGAGGTATGCGGAGGAAACTGGGATATAAGCTAATCAGTGCAGAAAGAGGAGTAAGTCCAACATGACAGTTAAGAGATCTGGTAATGTTTAAAGTATTGAAGTATCTCCGTAAAGGTTGTGTGATTGCACTCTAATATATCATTTTTAATAAACAGGTGAACATTCTCACTTAAGCCTATTATGGTTGTTCAAATCTGTTAAGCAATCCCTGCCACATCAAATCACTTACTACAAGTAGAAGCAGAGGGATTACAGGTTCACCTCGTGTGGCAATTATTTTTATAATCCTCTCAAAGATGAGCCGCATCTCCTTGGAGCCACTGTGCTGCCACATTCTTACAACTTTGCCTCTCGGTCCCCTTACAGCAAATTAATGTAATGCATGAGAACTGGTCCCTCTATGATTCCTGGTGAGCCTCCAGCCTTTTAAACATCACATTCTCGGGCCATTTTAGATCTGAGGAGCAGGAATTCTTCAGGGATTAGGATGGGCATTGTTCCTGTTGGATCTGCTGGCCAGTGTGCCGAGCGGACAGCCAGCCCAGCCGAGGCCAAACGGAGCGCATTGCCAGGAGTTTCACCAATTAAGATGTGCAGGAATGCAAGGATAAAAGTCAAGGAGCAGGATGTGAACAGTGGAATCACTGCTTCACTGTAGGACCCCTCCAGCTGCAGCCCAAACAAAGAGAAGTTTTGTGAACTCTGCCCGTTACAGCTAATATTTTTGCCACACAACAAAACACATTGCAATCAAATCCTTTCTAAATAAAATATAACATTCTTTGGACTCGTAACCTCTTCATTTTGTCCTTATTTTCCTTAAATTCCCCAGTTCAGAAAAATATATAAGGACTATGCACTACTAAGAAGGTGCTCATTTGTTTGCATCTCTCACATGTGCTAAAGGACAATGTGCAAAAATCCAACTATGACGTAGATATAGAAAATGGAAAGAGCAACAATGCCAAATTTATAGGGATGCACAATATCATCAGCATGGTATCGGCCGATATTAGTGATAAAGTTAAATATCGGACATTGGCTATTCCATCAAAATAACTCACTGATATAAAAGGCGCTGTTTTTAAAAAAATTTTAGATTATATATTTATATAGTGTTACATCATTTTCAGCCCCCTTTTTGGCATCTGCATTTGGTAGCAGGCCAAACTGACAAAGACCATACAGAATAATGTAGTATTTTAATTCCATAGCAGAGAAAGGTATGTAGTCTCTATAAGTAGATTTAGGAAATAAACAAATAAAATTGGTATTGGTATCGATTATCAGCCAAATAAGTTTTAACATATCGGCATATCGGTCAAAAATCCAATATTGTGTATCCCTACAAATTTGCATTGATATGTGCCAAACTACATTTTTAAACAGTTGGCACTTTAACTTGAACTAATGCCTGCAGGTTTTGACAACTGTATTAAAATAAAGGTCAATCGAGCCAACACCACAAGCTTACTTACAAGATAGAATTAACTACCGGTATTCTGATGTTGAGTAAAACCCATAAACGCTTTAAACATTTGAGTGCTCTGTATCATAGGTGCTGCTCTCCCTTCTTTGCATGTTAATCCTTAGGTTTGAAGCTTCTGACCAAGCTCGATCAGTTATTTTAAAGTGGTACCGTGGTTTGTGAAACATGCAGGAGATGGAGTAACATCTAATGGATCATTTTGAATTTATCTGAGTGAATAGAGTGACCTAATGAAATCCACTGATAATCCCACCTACTTCAACCCCTGAGCTGACCCAGCCGAAGGACCACACCAAAACTATGTTAATCGGTTTGAGCTCATTGAGCGCCCAGACTGAGAAGAATGGGCTCAAACCTTAAAAACTGCAGACGTCTGTCTGGGTCTCAAAAAATGGATTTTCCACGTCTTATTACAGGTAAGTTGTAGAGGAACGGTATAAATTAAGACAGTAAAAATGGTTTTAAATCATCCAACTAGCCAAAACATGAAACTTGAGACAAAATTCAACAGTGGTAACTCAGTTTTCAGCTACTATTTGCCCACGCATGGCAATTTCAAACCCTTGTTTTCCCAGGAAGACGGCAAGGCCAAATCTTTAATCCTAAAGAAAACACTGCATACAGGCTTACATTCATGCCACGCTGACCACCTGTGCTTGAGCTAAATGCCATTTCACTCAAATGCAGAGCATTTGGTTCCCACAGCTGATGATTGCATTACTCGCAGCATGAACCCCCACCCCTCCCGCATGGAAATCTGTAACTTACCCTCTTAATTAAAGACAGATGCAACAAAAGCCAATGTGATGGTTATTAACAGCAAAACCTGCAAAGGACCATTTCTCTTAGGAGCTGATAAACCTCATTGTTTTTATGGGTTGACATTTGTTTTTACACGGAGCGGTCTTTAACTCCAGGCAGTCAGAGCCTGAGTTCTCCTCTTTAAATCAAACAAACAGATGATTAGGGGGCAAAGAGATGTGGGCCAAGATACATCACTCACGCACATCGTGTGGAAATTTATACAGAACACATGTTAAAAGCATCACTTTAACAAAATATACACATTAGGAGTGTTTTCATTAACCATCGTCAACTTGACATAAGATAGAAAACCTGTCTTTTAGGGGTGATGGGTATCTGGACCAGCCCGCGAATGTTATGATCGAAGTGAAACCAGTGAGCATGTCTGCAGAGGAAAACACCACTTCTCTTATTACAGAGAGTTGCCACTTTCAGTGTCTCTTAGGGAGGGTTTGACCAGTAGATGTTAGATGTAATTGAAACAAGACTAGGTAAAGGTTTTCCACATGGTTGTGGTTATCGTGAGAATGTAAAGCTAGTGGGAATACGACGTCCTATATATTTGCAGCTCTATGTTTTGCAGATATACTGACATGAAATGAAATCTAAAAATCAAATACAGGACAAACTTGCTGTCTATGTTATATTAAGCAGGTTTCTAAAATTTTCTGGAGGAACAGTGCTGTTGGATTTTACCAATACTATTTAACAGACCAATATTTTGCATTAGTTTTTTTGTTTTATTAATAAGATAACAGCTAACAACTGAGCAACACAGTGAAGTTTCAGATAAGACCACAGTGGATACAATGACAGACTTTACTCACAAAACACAGCAAATAAAATATGTTATACTATAAGTCACTATCATCACAAATCAACCTTCTATCTTGGATAAATGTTAAGCAAATGTCTCTGTAGGGATATTTCATCTTGAAATTATTCACCTATTAATAAAAACTTGCCTGTAAGATTTTGAAAAAAATATATATATATATACAGTTTTGTTTTTTTTTGTTTTTTTTGGGGGGGGGAACAATTTTTCATTGAAAAAAAAAATCATTTTAAAATGAAAATATTTCAAACAGTTTTGGCTCGAAGCTCCTATATAACTAAATCTTTGTAGACCTAAGCGGAATGATTTAAGAAATTCTAAAAGCTAACAGCATATAATGTCCTGATGCATGCTCAATAATCCAGGTAGATAAATTAACAAGGAGTCATGTCCTCTGGATGGATTATTCTTTGTTGAAACATTTCTTCAGTTTGAGGAGCTACAACAAAGTCTTATGAACAGCACTTTCACATAGAGCAGTGGTTCCCAACCCTAGTCCTTGAGGAATGCCATCCTGCATGTATTAGTTGTTCCCTGCTTTGACACACCTGATTTTAAGGAATGGGTGCTTAACAGGCTTTCAAGGAACTTCAGAAAGTAATAAAATCACTGAAAAAGGTGTGTTGGAGCAGGGAAACAACTCAAACATGCAGGATGGCGTTCCTCAAGGACCAGAGTTGGGAACCACTGGCATAGAGGATCGACCAGTTTGCTGGTGACAGCCAAAACTAGTTGTTCACATGCAAAATAAGCTAAAACGACCAATCAGTAGAGCCCTGACCACTTGCTATTCACAGAGGGCTGAGTGATACTCACTGTAACAGTAAGAGGGAGGCAGCTCTCTTCACAAAGATGGCCTCCTTTACTCCTCTCTCAAGCCATCGTTCCTCTCCATCAAGGATGTGACATCTTCATCCCTGAAAGAGTGACCGCTGGCCTGGAGATGAGTGTAGACCGCAGAGTCCTGGCCTGATGATGTGCTGTGCTTCTGTGCTGGACCATCCTTTTGGCCAGTGGCTGTTTAGTTTCCCCGATCTAAGACTGAGCACAGCCCTCCCGGCTCTCAGCATATGCAATATTACTCTGTTTGTGCCGGGGAACTGGATCTTTGGGATGGACCAGTATTTGCCGTAATGTATTTTGGGCTTTAAAAGTCACTGGGACGTCATGTTTAGAAAATAAATGTCTCCGTTTCTCTGAAACTCCTACAACATACAGAAAGACCACTGGTCTGAGTTCCTCCTTTTGTATGTGAACAACTACCGGTGGTTTTGGCTGTTACCATCAAACTGGTTGATCCACTATGCAAAGGTGATGTTATATAAGTTTGCTTGCAGCTCTTGAGACTGAAGAAGTATTTTAGATAAAAGACGAAATGTTTCAACAGAGAAGACCTGACCCTTGTCAGAACTAACAGCATACACGCCTGGAACAATGTAGAGCTATTTTAGCGGTGAAGATATTTATAGTTGATCTGCATAAGATGCTCTGATAAGGGAAAAAGAAAACACTGCAGGCAGATTAAGGATGTTACTTATCACATTACTGTATACATAACTACCGTGGTCCATAAAAGGTCTTTAATGGTAAAATTGTTGCCAAGTCTTTGACATGTTTACATTTTAACCATAACGTCTAAAGAAAAACTAGTAACTGGTCATTCACCCAACCAACCAACATCAATTAGATCATTCTGAAACACATTTTGAACTGTTTTAAAATGTGTAAAATGGGTTGATTGGAAGAGAAAATTAAAGAGGTCAACAGAATTTGTGTTTATACCACAGCATGAAGCCCAAAGTGTTGGCCCCAACAAGACCCATGGGACACTGGAAGTATGACATACATCCTTTGGGATGTCTTTAGACAGTAGTGGTGGTCTGGATTACTTTGAGACGCCATCATTCCAGACAGATGTTTATATTAATGAAAACAAAAGTTCATCTAAGCCAGATCAGGAACGTTTTAGATCACCAAAAGGCAGACTGAGGGAGGGACGTCATTATACCAGACCTGGTGAGATGTTTATCTTGTTTGACCCCTTTGTTACCCTGTGTACCCTTGCAGAAAGCACCCCCTTAAAAGCCTTTCAGCGAGTGCCCTCTTTTCCCACATTACTCCTAGTTTGTCCTCTTACACACAGGCCATAAGAGACCAACAGCCTTTCATTCGCTGGAGAAAACAATACACACTGAACGCCACTCTTGGCCTCAAGCAGTCACAGCCTTGACAAAAGACACAACCTCGAACCTTCACACAAACGCAAAACATATCATTTGCCTCTTATTTTCATGCACTGCATTTCTTCATGCTGCTAAAACTGCAGGGATCATTCAAACGAACACCCACATGGCATTCAGTCTATATGGTGCACGTACATTTTAGCAACCAAAATAACCTTTAATGGGAGAATAATCGTTTCCCCACTGCTGTGAAAGGGAAAAATAGCACTCTAAAATGACCAGTAAACACAAAATGCATACCTGGTGAACGAGGTCTATGCTGGTAAATGAAACTGAAGACTTTAAACTCCCTAAAGTTATAAATGGTAGGCACCCAGGAGGTAAAAGGTCCTCCATCGTGCCCCACAAACTTTGAAGTGGAGAGGATGGGACTGCTGGGTAAAATTAGACATCTTCAAATAGAACTCGAAGGTTTGCATTTAAAGACGTAACTACAACGCTCCTTAATAAATGTCTAAATTTTTGACAAAAGGGCAACGCATTTGGCTCTCGTTAGTGTCAGGAATGTTCAGGCATATTGCACTCGTGAGTAAATACAATGCATTCACACGCATCACTCAATCTGGTAGTGCAACCTTGTAAAAACTAAAACTTACAGGTCTCTTGAAGTTCCAAAAAACTTCTTGACAAAAGACTCATAAAAGCTCTGATGGAGAGATTTTAAAATTATAAGGTCTCCACAGATGAAACCTCCCTCACGTTGTGCAGCTCCGGTGCTTTTATCACAGCTAAAAGCATAACTGTGGAAGAAGGAGCTGAAGGCCAGCTCCGAGATCCAAAATACACTTGTGCAGCTTCCTGTCTGGACCAGCTTATTCAAGAGCACTGAGAACATTATTGTGTGAAAGGTCAAATAGGGTCAAAGAAGCACAAGATGGAACCTTTCAGCAGTAATTGATTGATTTTTATCCTATTCTTCTTCAGCTGCTGCTGGTGAGTTACTGGGCTGCATTTAAATCCTTACTGTGTCACATTGGGGGGCTCATTATTAGAACAATTAGGCTCGCTGGGGTCCTGGGCACCATGAAGGGGGGGAAGGAGGTCTAGGATGCAGGACAAGAGGAAATGGACAAATAGTTCAACTGTGGAATGACCTCACGAAGTTTGGTAATAAGAATAACACCCCGCAGCATCTGACCAAAGTTCATTCAAGTGAGAGTGTCTTTTGAAAGACAAACAAAACTTATCTGACTGAAACTCCAGCCCACTGCCTCCCCCAAAGCTGTAAAACTATATGAAGTGGAAATACACCAATAATCTCAACGCAAAGGGTGCATTAGAGATTAAAAACATAGGAAAACACACAATCGTGTAACTTTGACACTAAAAGTGAATACTTTAAAATTATATTCTCTAGTAATTTAACTAAAAAAGCTAGAAAATTGGATAAAAATCCCAGTAGTTCGTCACAAATACACTGTACTCATCAACATATGCTAGCTTAGATTTAGATGCTAAAGAAATATATACGCACCAGTTTCGCCAATTTCTTTCCTTGCAGAGCCTCCGAGTGAAACTTTTTCTTCCCCCTCTCCAGTTTCCAGGTAAAATATGTTCAGGATACTCCGTTGGTTTCTGTGTTTCACATGTTACATGGCGCTCAGACAGAAACACATCCCACAGAGCAGGTCATCAGCTCGCACTGCGTCCGAAAACCAAACACGCCGACAGCTACATCTTTGAAGAAACGCGAAGAAGTCCTGCTGCGTTTATGTACCCTCGGAAATACGGACACCATTACTTTAGGTCGATAAAAAAACGGGAGTGTTCCCTGGTAGGCGGTAGTGACGCACCCTGACTACAGTGAAGTAATTATAATGTTGTTGCTAACAAGTTACTACTTATAGAAACATAGCAACAACAGATTTAATTTAATGATTCTTATTTTGGTTATACAGTAATGAAGATTTGATGTAGGATTTTTAAATTTACAGAGCGCATTGAATGCAACAAAGAAACGCCTGTTTTTGACAGGCGGGCTGCTGGGTGTCAGAGGTGTTCCCACATGGTAACATCTGGGCTGCATAGTTTCATCATTTCTCCAAGCATTAAACTGTTTTCAGCAAACAGAATGTTGTGCAATTTTCCATGCAGAATAAACTTGTTATTTGTGCAACATGCACCAAAAACAATGACAGTTTTGTGAAAGACAATAATAGTAACCCTGCAGCTTGCATTTATGGGGGTGTGGGCTCATAAAAGATGTCTTCAGTGAATTTATTGATGGGTGTTATTTATGCTGGGCACATCTGTGCGAGCCATTCAGTCTCTTAAAAAAGAATAAGTATTGTAGGTTGATGAAGCAGCCTCGCTTGTTTGATGATGGCAGACCAATATCACCACCTGTTGGCCATGTTGGTGCAATTATTTTCAAGTAAAACAATATCCTAATGAAACGTGGGATGCTGGTGGAGAAAAATATTCTCGCTTATTTTACATACTCAGAAAGAACCACACTCAACAACAGGAGACAATTTTTAACCGCTATGTACGTGCAAGATCTGATATTCAGGACAGGTTACATAAATATGAAGTACACACATAAATTCCAGGCACGAGAATCTGCCCCAATTTGCCTCCGTAGTTTGTTTTTATGCCTTTATTAGTTCAGTCAAGTTCACAGGAGGTGTCCTTGGAGTCAGCTGCATACCACAGTCTCACTCAGCTCCTCATCCAGCTCTCTCTGTTAACCCAAACATATGGTTCATGGGCAGAGTTATTCTCAGCCATAGTAAGAAAAACATCCACAACCTTTGGCCAAACATTCCCTAACATATCCCCCCTATTTATGCACGTTTTATTACAGTATCAATATTAATCTTCAGGGGCGATTCTAGAATCTGCCTTTATGGGTGCTTAGCCCCCAGTGCAGACAATGACTCTTGGCTTGAACAACCAAGTGGCCATTGGCATCAGATTTAACCATATATTAAAAGGAAAAGTTAATGCAGTAAACCTCATATTATTATTCATACTGCAGAAGAGGCAGTTGGTTTTGTCATCCTCCTAATCATTTGTTAATCTCATGTTATCTTATTATTATTTAATCAACCAACAGACAGTCAGTTCAACTCAATCAGTGTAAGTCAATTTGTAATACCTTAAACCACCATCGTCTTAAGTCTAAATTAATTGTTAACTTATTTGACTTATTTCACCTTTACACCCTTAAATCAAATGACTAGTTCCTCTGTCATGCAAGAGTTCAATTTAGGTTAACTGCATGTCTCAAAACCTGTAAATTACTTTGTATGAAGAAACTGATAAAACCCTTTAAAGAATCATTTATATAAACCCAAAAATATTGAAAGTATTTTTATTATCTCTGTTAAATTAAACCAGCCGACACCTTGGTGTCTGAAAATGTAAATAAGATATTGAAAGGCAATATTTAGTATTAGTAATTGTCTTAATCCAAGCTCAAACTGTTTCAAAGTAAAAATAAAACAAAAGCTAACAGGTTATTGTGAACCAGTTATAAATATGGTGCGCTAAGATTCACAACTGTACCACCATTGCACCTTGTATTCACTGGTTAACTGGACATCATTAACTTCACACAGACTCTCTCACTGGTACATTTTCATCTTTAAATAACTCCTTGGTCTGCTGCCTTCATACATCTCCTCCTACAGGTTACTGCGTGAGTGCAGCTACAGCGTGCTCTCCCAAGACATCATTACCTGCAGTGTTCCTTCAGTGCAGACTGAAATTGGAAAAAGGGCCTTCTCCTACTCCGCTCCTGTTTCCTGGAATATCTTACAAAAAGATCTCAAGCTCTCAACTTTGACCAAATGACCACAATGCAAAAACCAATGCAGACATGTTCCTGTTTTTAGTATTTTACAGTTTCATAATGTAGCATGTTTTTTTGTTTTAGTTTATATCACTTCTTTTATTTACTTTTCATTTTACATGCTTTTATATGAATGTTTATTGCTGTGTGTACCTCATCTGTGTTCTTTGTTTAAAGCAGGTCTCTTTTGTAAACGAGTCCTCGTGACTCAATGAGACTAACCTGTTTAAATAAACATAATAAAAAGTTTAAAGTGAAGAACATCATGAAAGCACTGTACTTCCCCATAAAATCCTTATCTCAGTGTCATTCTGAATTTATACAAGGAATATTTAATGGGTTCACTCATGTTGTGAAGTTTATCGTCTTATTTTTATTTTGATGATGTCACTCTTCTCTCTGGGCACCAGAAGTCTCCTGATGGCTCAGTGGGTTGTTGGTTTCTTCACCGGCGTTGTCACGCTGTATGCGTGATTCTCCATTGTTGTCCGGTTTATCCTTGAGTCAGTGAGTTACCTCCTTGTAGTGAGAGATGGAGCCAGGTGGACCATTAGGTGGTTTTACTGCAGTGGGTGTGGTCAGCAACACCTGGAATGTCTCCCACCTTTAACAACTCTTGATGATTTTCACCAAGACTCAGCCACCAAGTTGCACTGCGTCCTGCTTGAGTTCTCCTCCCTGCAGGACGATATTAGCTGAAACAACTTCTTCCATAACAACAAAGTTCATGCTCAATAATCCAGGTACAAAATCCAACAAAGTTCAGTCAGTTCATCTGGAGGGTTTCTTTTTTTGTAGTCGAGACGTTTCGTCCTTCATCCAAAGAACTTCATCAATCCAAGGAGCCACAACAAACTCAGTCCCACAAGCAGCACAATCCCATAGTGGTCCAACCAGTTTGGGGGTGATAAGATGGTTTCTGGGGCCCGCCCTCTCCACCGTCAACTCCTCTGAGGCAGCCATAGCCAAAGTGGTTCAAAACATCAAAGTTCATACGCAATAATCCAGGTAGAATTTGTTCATTCTTAATGTCTATTTTATTTTTTTTATTTTTTTTTGGTGATCTTTCTTCTTATCGCTCCCTCTTCTTAAATTTTACAACCAAAAAATTTAAAACAATTTACATTTTAAAAACATTGAAAAAACCCATTGAGATCCGAACAATTTTCGTATCATGTTACATCAGTAAAATTCAAAATAAAATACATCAAACCATATTCTCAAAAAAAAAAGAACACACAAGCTATAAGCATTTGTGGGTTTTATAAATTCACGAAAAGTGCTCTCAAATTAACTAGAACTTATTTCTTGTGCGTCCAATGGAAAAATTGATTGCGTCATGGGATTGAAAAATGTTTTTCTTGTCATGTTTGTGATTTGAAGTTGCAAAAAAAAATCTTAAATCAACAATTTGCTATCTTTGTATAAAGCACTTTTGTCACTTGTAACATCAGCAGATTTTTGTGCACTCATGATTAAATATAATCATAATTATATTGTAAGGGTTTTAAAACTAAAAGCACAAAAGGATGTCAAACCAAAATGCACACAAACTACATTTGCAAATGAAAAAACTTATTTGCAAACATGCATGAAAAAAATCAAACAATTAAAAGATCCTATTTTTTATTTATGATCAACATTAAAATACATGTAATGCATATAAAGCTTCATGTCATAAGAGTATGTACAAATACTTGAGAGTGGTATAACAATTAATATTTAACAGTGAGGGTAAAGAACATTTAAAGCTTGTTCTAAAAAGAATAAAATGTGTAAAAATCACTGATAAAATCACCTCCAAGAAAAATATGTCTTACTAAATTCAAACGTATGTACAATATTCTGCATCCAGGTGAAATCCAGCAGAATGTAACACTAAATACAGATAAACAAGTTTAGAAGTTGGCAGAACTGAGATGTGCAATTGACATAATTAACTGTACACATCAACATTTCTTAGAATGTTTTGAGGCAACAAAAAAAATAGTGCGTTTGAGGTAAAAGTCATGATGGACTTGTCTTTTACAAAAAAATAAAATAAAATAAATGATTCTCATCACTGAAAATAAAAAGGCTTAGAAGGAAGAAAAAAAAAAAATCAAATATATCTGAATTTCTATGGGAGGATTAGCTGAAACTAACTGCCTCGACAACAAACTGAATCTTTTTCATTTGACCTGAGCTTCAAACATCAGAAACCGACTGATGTCAGCTGCGGTGTTAAAATCAAAACATCACGTTTTGTTAGTGAAGACTCGGTCTTCTGTTAACGTTGTCTCAAAGAAAACCATCCACATAAGGACTAAATAAAAGATGCATCTCCTCCAGTCTTTAAACACACTTCTCTAGTTATTCTGAGCAGTCAATATAATAATCTATCATGATGGGGGTGAAGTTGAGGCTCAGTAGACCTTGGTGGTGCTGCCGATAGGCTGGTGACTTGATTTCTTATTCTTCAGGCAGCAGTATCCCAGGATGCCGAGGAGAATGACGATGGCTACACCCAGGAGAATGGCTATCGCAAGGATCCCTGTCGAATAAATAAACATTACTGGGGTTGGCTGGGTCTAAATCCTTCAAACATTTAAAACAAAGCTCTGAGATTAACTGGAATAAAGTACTACGTTTTGACTTTTAAACCAATACATGTCAAAGTTTTAACCCAAAACTCCAAATTTTAGCTCAATATCTGCAAAACGGACTGAGTTGTTGCCATTTTTGTGTTAATTAGCTGTGACGGTCAACATTAATGGCAACATTGTTACCCAATTTTTTTATATATATATATACATTTTGGAATGAAGACTAAAACGGTACTTAAGTCCACCGTCAATTGGGAGTTTGTCTTTCTGATGAACAGTGAGGCTTCCCTTTATTAGAGACTTTAAGCACACAAACTCCATATCTGAGAATATTTATAAAGTGCACACAAAAAAAAAAATGCATGTCTGAAATTAAAACATAAATTAATGGTTTTCACCAACTTTGTTAACAAGGTTCAGATTATTTAAACTAGGGCTGGAAGATATGACAAAGAACCTTTATCATGGTTTTAAATCCTCTTAATTACTGCATTATTGATTAATTCAACGCTGTAATGTAACGCAGTGGTGAACTGTGACTCGATCACTCTCGGGAATAAAAAACAAGCTTTGCAACTGTCCTCTCACATAATCCAACAGCAGGAGAGACCTTTAGTCAGACCAGCCGCAGAACAAAAAAAAGTTGTGGTTTTACAGCCGCACAGTGCTCGAGGGCATCTTAAGACCAGTCCTCCCATTACGGTCAGTTACCATTTGATGACAATGGACCAGAGTGAAAATATGAATCACAATAAAACACAAAACCAACGCCATCCGTTTTCACACCCACCAGAATCAGACATCGGATAAATAACCAGATTTAGAACAGCAACTATTATCACAAAAGAATAGTCATTATAGGCTTCTTAAATTTAAAATAAATATAGCATATTGTGACCAGGAGCTTTATAAATTGACCAATATTAAATAAGGACCAGTGCTCAAAATATATTTCTACAGTAGTGGTTCTCAAACTGGGGTCCCCGGACCCCCGGGGGTCCACGAGCCGGTGCTTGGGGGTCCGCAAACAACAATAATATTTTTTTACAAGCATGTAGATGTTTAATAACCCGTTAAAATACACCAAAATGCATGAAATCACATCTACTTTATTCAAAATTTTCTGGGAGAGGACCCCCCCCCATCCAATTCTGTTCAGTTTTATGCAAAGAGTTTTACATAATATTTTGAAAAAGTGGCAATACATTTATGTTCATTATGGGAATAGGTAAAGTTTAAAAGTGGTTTTTGATGCTGTGAATTTTCCTCAAAACTAATCTTTTGAAGTTTAAATTAAAAAAATGTGTGAATGAAAAATACCCCATGCTTAAAAATATAAAAATTGTATTAACACTATTAAAGAACAAGTCTTAAGTATTTATGTTACACAAATATTTCCATTGCATTAAAGAGACAAATACAGGAAAACTATTTAATAAACACGAGGGTTATGAGGGGGTCCCTAAACCCAAAAAGTCTGAGAACCCCGAGAACCGACCTTGACCTCTCTAAATGGCTCTAAGAATCTGTTGGACTCCTGGCAGGGACCAATGCAGACATGTTCCTGTTTTTAGTTTTCTACATTCACCTTAGAATCTAGCTGTTTTTTGTTACTTTTTTTTTAGCCATCTTATTTGTAAAAAAAAAAAATAAAATAAATCTGTATGCCTTTTTATAACTGTCTGTTGTTGTCGCTGTTGTTCATTGTTGTCATCATTCTTTGTTGAAATCAGGTCTCTCAGCTAAACTTACTATATGATGATGATATTATTTAATAATTTAATCCTTTGGCCTTCAGATTAAAAAAATACTATAATCTGACCAAGAGTCCATCATCTGACCCTTTTGTTCAGTCACTTCTTGAAAGTAGTGTCTGATGGTTGTTTAAGAGTTAGCAGCATGGCTAACAGTTTTTATGAATCTGAATCATTGTGCACACAGACACTTGAGTTCTGAACGGTGACAAAACAATGCTGATGCTTAAAAGACGAATAGTTGCTTTTAGAAAGTCCCCGGTAGTTCTGACGGAACTGACTTCTATAAACTTCCTGCTCAGGAACGCCAGGATCCTACTACGTAAAAGAAAAGTCTCGAGTCAGTCTCAGAAATCAAGTGGAGTTTGTTCAAAGTCTTTACTAAATTCAAACCGCTCTCAGATGAAAGCTCCGGTGTTGTTTTTCTTCAGAAACATGCTGCTCATTTTGTTTCCTCTCAACGCCCACTAACTGATATTTTTCCTCGTTTTTTTTTTTATTATAAACACAAAGTGAAAAAAATACAGATTGCTGCATTTTTTTAGATGATGGGATGGGAGGAGACAGGAATGGAAGGAGTGATGTGTGTTAAAAGCTAAGAAAAGCTAAACTTATAGTGAATTAAATGCAGAGGGCTAAAAATTAGCCGATAGAACTTCTACTCTATTATCTAGTGCTCTATATAACTTTGTATTAGTTACTTTTAATATTGGGAAAACTTTTGTCACAAATATACTCGATATATCACCCATCTACATTTTTCAAAATCATACCAATAAGTATCATCACCTCCTAAACAGCTTTAAAAAGAAATTAAAATGGTGACATAACAAATCTTCTCTTTATGCTTTTATTTTCTTAAGTTTGTATTGGGTAAAAATTCCAAATCTAAAATATTTTCTTTATACAATAAAACTTGCTCTGCAAACACTGATAAAACAGCTACCACAGATTATTTATTTAGGTTTTTTTTTGCATTTTGATGAAACATTCTAACACGTCTGGAAATAAAATATGTAAAAGTCAGGATATGGTATTCATTTCTCTTTAGTTTGTAATGTATGTTAGTCCCGTTTGAGTTTATTAAGTTTTAGGATGGACAAATAAAGGTAATGTACCTGTCTGGCTATCAGATGATTCTTGTTTTTCAGGGCCCGACTTTCTTGCAAATACATCTTTGCCTAAAAACAAAACAAAAAAAGAAGAACACCGTGAATAAAAAGGAACATAACTCCAGATTCATTGCAAATAAAAAAGAATAAATTCAAAGAAATGCTCTTTTTAACCTACTTGTTACGCTACGGCAAGTTGTTTTACAGGATTCTTCAGAGTCGAATCTGTTTCCGTTTCCTTTGCAGCCGCCATAATTAAAGGGTAAACAGACCTGATGGATGGGGTCGTAGAACCACTTAGTCTGGCTGTCCCTGCAAGTTCCTGTGTCGGGGTGCTCAGTGCAGCGAACTGTCATCAACACACACAGCAGAAAGGATCTGTGTTACATTCATAATCAAATCTAGTAATTTAGAAAACTTTTAGACGACTTGAAGTTTAAATCACCTTTCTGTTCATCCACTGGAATCTGGGTCAGAATCAGAAACTTATTCGTCACTGGTCAGCACACAAGATGATTTTTGTTAGCATGCACTGTCAGCTTGCAAGTATGACTGTTCATTTAATCATTCAAGTGAAAATGATGCATAGTTTTCTATAACTAGTCCTTACATTCATCGCAGTTGCTCTCATCTGAGCCGTCAGTGCACTGCGGGGTTCCATCACACTCCAGGCCTGCGTCCAAACAGCAGCCATTATTGCAGATGAACTGCTCGGTGGTGCACGGAGTGCCACATTTTTCTTCTGCTGCACACAAACATGGAGATAATGATCAGTTGGAGCCATCTCATGATTACATAAATAACAGAGTATGTTACCAAGTGAAACAAACGTGGCCACGTTAATCCAGTTTCTCATACCCATAAGCCTACAGAGACTTAGCAGCAAAACCTGCAACTCCACTTGGCTTTGCAAAGCTTTAAAACTAATTTCATTCCACTGCTCGTGCATTTGCCAACAGTTTCACTCGTTGGTTTACAGTAAATCAAGTGCAATACAGCTTGTGTTATAAAAGCTTTGTTGAAAAACTTTATTTTTGAAGGCAAATGCAATTTTTTTCCACTAATCAAACACTTTTATTTATGCACAACATACAGAAACAGCTAGTATCAACAGGCTAGCAGGGCTAAGCCCTTCCTAGCTTTTACAATAAAGACTCGGAGGATAAGAAAAGTACAGAGCAGACAGATATATCAAAGCAACACTGGTGATCAGATGTTCCCACTCATTAGCGTGAATGAATGTTATTTTAATTTGGGCCTTTTGATAATTTATTTAAAACAGTTCTTCAAAGGAAGAATGATTACATAAAATGCAGTTTCAGGTATTTTAGAATCTGAAATTGGGTGCACGGGTTAAATTTATTGCAGTGTTTATATTGATTTATTTACTGATGGAAAGAAAAAGCTGGGGGTCAAGGTGGAAAATACATTTAAATTAAAGTTTATTATCTGGGTGTCCAAATTCTTCTTTTAAAAAGTCTTCAGTTGATCCAAAATGCTGCTGCCAGAGTCTTAACTGGAGTTAGTGGGAGAGATCATCTCTCTCCAGTTTTAGCTTCTCTTCATTGGCTCCCTGTCAAATCCAGAATAAAATTTTAAATCTTACTTCTAACCTACAAAGCTCTCAACAACCAAGCTCCATCTTATATTAGAGATCTTATTGTCCCATATTTTCCTAACAGAGCACTTCGCTCTCAGACTGCAGGTTTACTTGCGGTTCCTAGAGTTTCCAAAAACAGAATGGGAGAAAGATCTTCCAGTTATCAGGCTCCTCTCTTGTGGAACAAACTTCCAGTTTCTGTCTGTAAGACTGACACATTGTCCAGTTTTAAGACTGGACTTAAGACTTTCCTTTTTGATAAATCTTATAGTTGGGGTTGGATTGTTATGCTGCTATAGACTACTGGAGGACAAACTGACCACATTTTCTTAAACGAATTGTTAAAATTTAATAGTTTTCATTTGATACTATTTCTATCTTAACATGTGATTCTCGACCTGCCATTGTGTATCTGTTCCTACCAAACCCAGCTGGTTGAAGCAGATGGCCGCTTGTCCTGAGTCTGGTTCTGCTAAAGGTTTCTTCCTAATGAGCGAGTTTTTCCTTTCCACGGTCGCCTTCATGCTTGCTCAAGATGAGAGTCTGTGATGGAGATATATTCAAAGCAGTCTGCTCCTCAGATAATTAATTTTAACTTATTATTTTTATATATAAATGTTTGTTCAGTGCCCTGAGATGACTTCTGTTGTGACTTGACTGCTATATAAATAAACCGAACTGAATTGAACTATTTTTGGGGGTGTGTGTATATTGAGCCTGTTCACATTATTTTGTGTGCATTAGAGAATATTAACAATAAACTAAAACTTGTGCCCCCAATCTAGTTTTTTTTTTTAATCAGTGATGTTGTTTGTTGTGCAGCCATTCCACCTTAGAAGAAGAACAGTTAAAATAAATTAATACAGTGTATTATTTATGTACTCCTGAAGGTGAAATGCCAAACTTGGTTCTGGATTCAGCAAAAGAGCGAGTTAACAGTGTTAATAGGGTTTTTTTGTGCTACTGTGTGAGTTTCTCTTTAATCAAAGGTTAGGCTTTGACATGTAAACATCCGTCCATCCATTATCTTTACACACTTTTTCATTTTCAGGTCCTGGGGGTTACTGGTGCCCATGTCCAGCGAGAGGCAGGGGACATCCTGCACAGGTCTCCAGTCCATCTCAGGGACACATAGAGACAAACGAGACAAACAACCATTCACTCTCACTCACACCTAGGGACAATTTAGTTACCAATCAGCCTAACATGCATGTTTTTGGTCTGTGGGCAGAAAACCGGAGTACCCGAAGAAAATCCACGCATGCACGGAGAGAACATGCAAACTGAACCACCGTGCCTCCCAACATGTAAACAGTTCAGAGTAATAAATGTGTCAAATAAGATGGCATTAAAAAATCTCGCCTAGCGCTGTCCGGTTGTGTTTTGGCTGTCCACAAAATCACAAGAGTGATGTCTTAAGTTGTTGTTTTTAATTTATTCTGGCACTCATTTTAAAAACTGTATAATTGGGGGGGCTCTTAAAAAAACTGTTTCTTAGTACGGAAAATGCAAAGTTGGAACAGAAATAAATTGTATATTCATAAAAAGCTGTTCCTGCATGGTAGTTATTAAAACAAATATTCAAATTACACCTAAATAATACAATTCTACCATTAAAAATGCACATCTACTACACTGGTTTACGGTAAATGTTGTGTTCACCATGAGATGAATAAATTGTACCTACCTGGAGGTAACAGAAGTCTTCCACCTTTTCCTGAAAGAAAAACATTCAAAAGCATAAATAAATAAATAACACCAGTTATAACAGTATAGTTATAAGACAAATGTACACTCTAAAAAGTTCTTCTCTTCAGGCCTTTAGTGAATAAAAAGACGTTTGATGCACAACATGACAACAGGTGCTGTAATAGGACAATAAATGTCATAAAAGGACATCAAGCTGTTCTGTTATCGCACTGAAATATACATCAAATGTACAGATTAGAATCTACAATAATGACATTTCTTTATAAAAAAAAATACAAAACTAATGTTTTTAATATATATACAATAATTTAAAAACGTAAATAAGTTGAATATACTTAGTTTGTTTGTTTTTTTAAAGCACCTGAGAATTACATTCTTTAGCAACTCCTAATCCAAAAGGTTGGTATGTTGCGTATATAAAATAAAATGATTTGCAAATCTCAAACTCATAATTTACTCACATTGAAACATGGTAAACATATTAAATGTTAAATTGGGAAGAATTTGAACATCACATCATCTACAGTTCATAATATAAATTGTTTGGAAAAATCTGGAGAAATTTCTGAGCTTCAAGAAAGTCAACACTGAACTTCCGTGACCTTTGGGCCCTCAGGGAACCTGCTTTAAAAACAGTTCCAATTATTTTTCTGGAATTTTAACTTTATGGGGAACACTTCCATAAAATTTGCATAAACGCAGTTCTACAAAAGCAGATTAAAGCTCTATCATGAAAAGAAGCAGCCATTTGTGAACACATTCCAGAATTGTTGCTGGTTTTCTTTCAACCAAAGTTTATTTAAATTGGACTGAAGATAGGCCTGTCGCAATAAACAATAAATCAATTAATCACTTGATAAATGAAAATCATCGATCTCATTTTCATTTATCGGCTTAATCATTTCTTCGTCTCTCTCTCTACTGAAGACACTGGATGACAAAAGGCTCAACTCCGACGCTCTTCACTGACCCCTCCCTTTCTCTTTAAAATGTATTTTAACGATCCAAAATCACGTTTTTGGATCGTTAAAAGCAGCTAAGCTGAGAAGCTAAGCTACGAGCTAAGCTAACAGGCCGACCTCGGGGAAAAAAAACTCTTTCTTGTCAAAGCTCCAAAATTTATGGTTGAAACCGGTGTGTTTGTCTACAAAGTTGTTTTTTCTCTGCAAAAAGAAGCAGAGAACTTGTTTACCGATTTATTCTTAAAAGCTTTGTATGAAAAATGCTATGCTAAAGAGCTCAAACCACACCAAGTGTCCGCCATTTTGAGAACCAAAGAGAGACGGTCCATGTCACGTCAAGGGGCCTCCCTCCCATTTTTCTTAAAGAGACACGCTGCTCGCTCCCTCACTATCCATCCTTCAGTTCAAACAGTCTTATACTGCCATCCAGTGGTGGAAAAAAGGTACTACACTCAAAACAAATTACCCAGCATCTCTTTTTAAATTTGACAATAATTACTAATTATTGTCAAATTTCAAACAATATTATAGTTTATCGCAATAACTTCTGAGACAATTAATCGCCCAGCAAAATTTGTTATTGTTACAGTCCTAACTGAAGCAAATGAAAAACTGTTATCTGATCAGATGAATCAAAATTAGACTTTTTTTAATGGAAATCATAAACAAAAGTCCTCCATACTAAAAAGGAGAATTGGCTGTTGTTAGCACAAAGTTCAAAAGTCTGCCTCTCTGATGGTATGGAGGAGCATTTATGCCTCTGTCATGGAAAGCGAAAAGCACCATCAATTAAGTGTTTAAAACATATACTCCTACCATCAATAAAATACAATAAAAATATCCTGTCAAGACCCAGAACTGTTGAACTCCTAATACAAGAGCAGGAAAGAACGGGACAATATTCCCCTGTAAACACCCCAACAACTGGTCTCCTCAGTTCCTAGATATTTACAAACTGTTGTTAAAAGATGAAGGAATGCATGAGAGTTTTTGAGATGTGATGCTCAAATGCAAAATTACTTTAAAGAAATTTTAAAAGGTGCAATTTCTTAGCTTAAACATTTAACACATTTACACAATGCTCTACACTGAATAAAATAAGGGTTTATGATATTTGAAAAAGGTTGCATTGTGTTTTCATTAACAAAAATGTTTTTTTGTTTTTTTTATTAGAAATTCGGAGCAGAAATACCTGAGTCGTAGCAGGCTTTAGTGCACTCGTCCTTGGTGAGGTAGTTGTTGAGATTCCCCTTGCAGCCCCCAAAAATAAACTCCTCGCAGTGTCCCGAGGCAGCGTTGTGATACCAGCGAGGGAACGCACCACGACATGGCCCAATTTTCATTGGAAACATACAGTGGTCTGACAGGACACACAAAAACAACCATTAGCATACAATTAAACAAATACATTAATTAATGGACGTCATCGACCCACGAACATATCAAACTTCAATTTAAAATTGTTTCAGAATTCAGTCTTCAGTTTGCCAATTCCCAGCTTAACTCGATTTATTTGTTGACTTTAAAAAAGCTATCAAATTTACTGAACAACCTTAAAGTGCTTCAACTTATCTGAAAATCTGGAATTTAAGTGTTTACTTCATTAAAATTGAGGAAAAACTATATGTAAATGAAGATGAAACCTATTTAGATGCCATCAATAATTTCCAAAATAATATTTAATGGATGGCATAACTTAAGACTCACTTGTCTGAACCATACACCAGTTTAATCTAACGTCCTGATGCATGCAGTTTATCTAACCCTTAATAGTTCTCCTTGCTGGCATCAGCCTTTTCTGTTTGCAGGCTGAAACTTCTCTAATTTTCACTTAACGCCTGGCTTGTGAACAAACACTTACGAAACTGTTTATCAGAAAAAGATTTGAAAAAAAGCAGTAAGTGGGATACAATTCTAAAGACACACTGGTCAGAATAGCTGAAGTAGGCCACCTCGTTGTGGCTGATGGTTGATCATTTACGTAAGAGCTTCCGTTCCAGAAAAGTACAGCCACAACAAATTGTTGAAGGAAGTCTGAGCTACTTCTTCTTTTTCACTTATGTTGCCGTCATGCCATTTATCTATGAGCCAATAGGTTCACTGCATACCATTCCATGTGAAGGACACTGGTAACAAACTGGTAACACTTCTCAGGCTTTAGATTGTTAATGAATGACAGAGGGAAGTTGAAAGTCTTCTAGTGCTTTAAAAGCAATTATATGCCGATACGAAACATTTAAAAAATGGATAAAAACTTAAATCCCTTTTATTCAGTTCAATCTGAGACACGACTCAATTGTTTCCATTATGCAACCTGAAACAAGATAAGCAGGTTTTGTTGAGTTGGGGGAGGAGACGGTATCAGGAAAGAAGTAAAAACACGATGACTGTACTGCTTTTTTTGCCTTTTCTTAACTCGGGTGTTTCAAAGGAGGTGACATGGACAGTTCATATTTATTCCACGATAAAGGTGGCAGCTAGCTAACCTTCCTGTGTAGTATATCAGACTATTGTGTAATATTTGCCCAGAACGGTTATCTTGCTTCCTCGTTGTCACTGGCTAAAGCATGTCATGACTGGTTTGATTCGAACAAAGTAATGTGGAATTCATTCATCCATCCAAAGCATGTGAAACGTAGAAGAAACTGCTCGAGCTGCTTTACGTTTAAGGTAGACGGAAATCTCAAAGCACGCCTGTCCACCATTTTCCACAACCTGATATTTTCAAGAGGAAATTTTAAAGAATTTGGAGTGTCGTTTACAAAAATAAAAGACTGTGGGGTGTTATCGTAATGCACCCACAGGAATTTTCTACTAGTTTCATCATAAAACACAGATTGTGAATGTTATGAGCCCAAAGATAAGTCAGCAAAGTGCAGAGGATTATGACTCATTACAACAGAAACTGGAATATTTAATTCTGCTGAGTGTCCTGCAGGGGTTGATTCACTTAAAGATGATAACAAAATGATGTTAGACAACTCTAAGATGTAATTAACTCCCTGTGAGTACATTATTAAAGACACTCACTCTTGGACTGCTCGGGAGTGAGGACCAGGATGGTAATCATGGTGGCGTCTGTCTGACCCCCGGTGTCCGTCACAGTCAGTTGGAACTTGTACATCCCAGATGTCAGATTGGAAACAATAATCTGGTCAGGGAAGTTGGTTTTCTACCAAAACAACAACAACAACAAAAAAAAATCTAATAAAGACACATAAAACACGAGTCATGTTATGAAATGCAAGTTATATTGTGTCATAGAAGTCAGGAAAGATCAGGTTTGTACTGATTGATTAGTTTCTCACCTCAATGAGAGCGTATGGATAATCTGTTAGCATATCCCATTTATAGCTCTCAATGCCTTTGTCATCCCTGCTCTGAATGCCGTTCAACGTCACACTATCTTGAGGCTGGACCACCTGGTCCTGGCCTGCGTCTGCCACTGGTGGATTGTCGGGTAAATCTGTTGGGCAAGAGATTGTGAACTTTAAAAACATCCTTAGATAAGTGCAGTTGAAGCAGAAATATGCTGAGGAGGAATCAGAAACCACCGTCATGCCGGTAACATCCTTCCCCGACGTGTGTAGACATGCAAAACTGAAGGTTTCTGCTCGAAATCAGCTGCCTCACATATCAAACTGTTTTAAGTAAACGGTACACGGCAGAAAACAATGAAAAAAGCCTTGTAAGCTCATTCATCCTGGTAGATAACAACAAAAAAGGTTAAATCATGTCATTTGGACAAGGTTAAGTGACTTTTTAGTATCTTAACTACACTCATTTAAACTGAAACAAGTGTATCCAAAGTACTGGTGATGCTGACTGAAACATAAGGGGAAAAAAAGATTAAATTAAAGCCCTTTGTTTAAGACTGAGATCATCTTATGTTGTGATTCTAATAAGTTATAGCTAGTTTGGTCAAACTACCGGTAAAAAAGAACATCACTTGCAGTTTCATGCAATATTGCAAAATCTCTCATAATCTTGATTAGCTGTGGCTGCCATCTTCAG
This sequence comes from Nematolebias whitei, assembly GCF_014905685.2. Classification (NCBI taxonomy): domain Eukaryota; kingdom Metazoa; phylum Chordata; class Actinopteri; order Cyprinodontiformes; family Rivulidae; genus Nematolebias; species Nematolebias whitei. The sequence continues at coordinate 19,719,623 of NC_056518.1, forward strand.
CTGGGTAGACCTCAAAAGAAAATTTTTGCAGACACACTTTTAAAGTTTTGACTTTTTAACCAACCATCACTTGGTAGTAGTCGTCATATTGAATCCATCTGATAATATCCCAGAGTTTTATTAATCAATTTATGACTGTTTGTTTTTATATTTTATAAGCCGTAATGACAAATGTGTGACAAAAGCAATCAACTTTAAACTTAATGGGATTGTTCAAAATTATCACAGACCCCTTGTTGTTTGAGCTCCCAACTCCATCTCTTTGGGAACCACAGTCCTAAACAGAAGTGGCTCCTGAGAATATGTGCGGCTGACACGAGTTTCAGGAATCGCCAACCACACAAATTTTACAAACTGTGTAATACTTTTGGGGACATGGTCAGAATATAGTTGTTGCTTTTCTTTCTCTCTCTCCCTCCTGCAGGTTGAGGTTGTGGCTCCTGACTCCGGTCAGATAATTAGAATCTAACAAACGAACGCTTCCTGCCCATACAAAATGGAATATATTCTAATTTTAACTGCTAAAATAAACCAAAGTACACAGCTTTCTGGATTGGATTTCTAATTGACAAATTCTGTTGCCTGATTTAAAAAAAAAAACTATAAACTAATGACTTGGTGCATGCATATACAGTGCATTCACCCAGTTTGCTTTAAAGCCGTGACCATTACGCCACAGATTATCCACAGGTGGATCTATAGGTAGACTCTGAAAATAAGCCTACTACATTGGATAAAAAGTCCCACTGTGAGTCTTCTCTCTGTCTTTAGTTTTCTGTAGGGATGCACAATATTGGATTTTTGGCTGATATCCGATACCAATACCAATATTTTCCCCCTAGACCTACATACAGACTTTCTTTGAGCTTTCTTTGTTGTGGAATTAAAATACTACATTATTCTGCATGGTCTGTCAATTTGGCCTGCTACCAAATGCAGATGCCAAAAAAGGGGGCTGAAAATGATGTAACAATATGTAAATATGTATAATGTATATTAAGAAAAACCCAGCACCTTTTATATCGGTGAGTTATTTTGATGGAATGGCCAATGTCCGATATTTAATTTTATCACCAATATTGGCCGATACCGATACCATGCCGATAATATCGTGCATCCCTAGTTTTCTGTATTTGGTTCATAGTTTGAGTTTCACAAATGGGTTTTTAAACATAAAAATCTCCACTGTTAGATACAGCAGATGCAATGATTGTGCATTTGGTTAGACCATGTGAAAGTCAAAAAACTTAAAGTAAATATTTATGTAAAACAAGAGAAACCATCTTTAAACACTAATGAGTCATAGCTGGTTTATATTTTTGTATTTTATTGTGGGGTCCACATGATTTTATTGGGTGTAGTGTATTAAATTGTAGAAGAAGCTTTGTTATGTCCAAGACAAATTTCCCCTTGGGGACAATAAAGTATACATCTATCATTATCTATCTAAACAGAAGAGGTGGTCTCAGATTTCAACTTTCTAAAATGTATAATGCAGCCTGATACACAGTCATTTTCACTCCTATCAGGAATTTTGTTCATGTCACCAGAATGGCTCCACTGCAAGTCGAATTAAAAAAAGACCCTAACAAACCCCTATTATGAGGAGATAGAGCAATTTGCATATGTTAAAGCTCAGCTTTATAACTCCAACCCATATGTTCTTTGAGTTGAGAAAGCTCCTCAGATGAAAAGTGAAATGTCTTCTGTTACAAATAAAGTCCAGTTGTTTTTTTGTGTCTCGAACTTTTTTAATTTACCATGTCCTGGATGACTGAGAATCTTCACCATGTTAGGAGTGACCTTATCAATAAGCTAAAACCAGCAGAACATGTCAAAGGGGCAGAATTATTGTTGCCCCGCTGAGATTCTATTAGAGACGCCTGCAGTTCCGATCACCGCCGATAGGGGGACATAAAAACTCTACTGACAATCACAGGCAGTCAATTATCCTGCCCCATAACTATAAATAAATAAAAATAATATTATGAATCACCAAAACAATTTTAATTTCTACTTGAAAAACACAGAAGAAAACAAAACACAGTGAAGTTACAATATTTATTAAGGAGTAAGCCTGGCGATTTTAGCCTCTTTTCGGGGGTGCTCAAGCACCCTTAAATTTTAACTCAGCACCCCTGAAAATTAAAGAAACCATCATTAGGATTTTGTAAGAAAACAGTTCTCAAACCTTACATTCACCAATATCGAATAAATTTGGAATAAATATGGAATAAATGACAACACTTAAATGGACCAGTAAAATCTTTTTTTGTTTGCACGAGTCGGATCCTCAATGCCACCTGTCAATCAATCCAGCAGGCTTGTCAGCAACTGACCAATCAGTGATCTCAATTTGTCCTGAAGTGAAACGCCCCTTACCTGCAGGAGCTCCACCCCTTTTCCTCTGGCAAAATCGAAACGGTTTAGCATAACAAACACTTTGCGGTCAGAGGGATTTCATGAAAAATCCTTTGAAAAAAAAAACGGTTAAACGTTGTCAGTGGAGAACATGTAATTCAGACAGGGTTACCCTGAGCGTTGAGGGTGGAATACAGTTTATTCTATTTCCAAAACCTAAACAGAGTCTGGAAAAAATGTAAAAGATGGATAAAGCCCTACAACTGACTTCATGCTCAGCTGAATACAACAGTGATAAACTGGAAGTACCACATGTTCATCTGTATGAAGGTAACTGCAGGTAAATCCTACATTTTCTGTCATAATGACCAGTCGGTCAAAGCAGATAGCCGCTTGTCCTGAGCCTGGTTCTGCTGGAGGTTTCTTCCTTTAAAAAGGGAGTTTTTTCTTTCCACTGTTGCCACTGTGCTTGCTCAGGATGGGAGACTGTGACGAAGCCAAGATTCAACTTGTCTGCTGGATTCCTTAGATGGAGAACGTTACTAATTGGCTTTTTTATGTATGTGAATGTTCCTGTAAAGTGCCCTGAGACAACTTTGTTATGATTTGGCGCTATATAAATAAACTGAATTAATTACATTGTATGATTAAGGGTTAAATTAAAGGTTAATGCTTAAAAAAGGTTGCTGTGCTTTGTTTTGTGTGTTTTAAATGTTGTAACGTCTGGTTGCACAAGTTTAGTCTTTGTTTGGTATGATCAGTTAACACTAAACTGATTTTGTACAAATAATATATTAGGATAATGTAAAACAGAAAGCTACATTTGTAGCATCTTTGCTGGTGTGTGTATTGTGCTTAGCACTACTTCTTGTTGCTTTCTAAAATAGTTATTAAATCAAGTGTTTAATTATGTTCATTAACGTAGATGTTTAACCCGTTAAAATACACCAGACCGCAAGAAATGGCTTCTATTTTATTCAACATGGTCAGCATTGGGGGCAAAGCTCCCCTAAAGGTCAGATTCTAGCATCGCCCCTGGGAGCAAGTACTGTCATTTTATTTTGAAGGCGGTCGGGTCCTACCTCGGTCAGGCTCCAGGTCCACGTTGTTCTGATAGACGGTGTTCAGGATGTAGTTGCTGTATCCCTTCTTCCTGACGAAGCGGCAGGCGTATTTCTGCTTGTACAGGCAGTCGAACAGGAAGCAGGAGCTGATGAGGCCCTCCTCGGCTCCCTTCTCCATCAGGGCGACGTTACACCGGGGGTTCTTGCAGCACGACGCCACGCAGTCCCGGGTCCGCTCCATCTTCGGCGCCGACAGGAACGTGGCTCCGTCCTTCACGGACTCGTCGGTGTCCAGGAAGAACTCGTCCTGGCCCTTTTGGAAGCGAGAGAGACAGGCGTCCCCGCTGTCCTGACCCGAAGTTAAAGTGACGAGCAGGAGCACGAGCGCTCCTGAGTTAATTGATAAATTCATTATAAACGTCCTCTGAAGATGACCCCCACCAAAATAAAGTCCACACGTCACCTACAAACAAAACAAAGTCGATCACAGAAAAATATATTAGCTAAGTGTTACAAAACAAGCCTTTTTTTTAAGAGCTAAAAAAAAAAGCGACAGCTTCCTTCTTGAGCGCCCAACTCCCATTAACGCCACTAAAACTGAAATGTTGACTTCCTGGTGTCCACACAGACGTAACTCGGTGTTTCCACTGAAGCTTTAAGAATATAAGTCCACTGTGAAACTCTGAGGTCGACTAAAACCGAAGCAAGTAACGACATTTCTCAGGTGAGTCACCTGAGAAATACAGGAAGTGAAATTCCACTCCTCCTGCCACTCCCTGCTGGGACTGCTGGGACTACTGGGTGAAGCTCCCAACAAAAACAACCAAACAAAACTGCACGTCAGCAAACAAGGGGTTTCCCCCTCATTCATCAGAAGGGAACTACTTAACAAATTATTTAAGGAATTGTGAAAAAATGTGTTGAGTGACACGAAGAAATTTGAAATAAACCCAGAAATGCCACTAAATTTAAACAAACTACATGTTGAAAGCTGCAATTTTAACCAAAATTAACTAAAGAAATCGCATTTCCTGCGAAAATGCATTGTGATTGCTTATTGCTGGATAACTTGCTGAAAAACAGCTTAAATTAGCTAAAACATGCTGAAATGTAGCTGAAATAGAACAGGACTAAGTTAAAAATAGAAAGTAGAAAGAACACATATTTGTTGAATTTGGTTAAAATAAACAGAAATGAGCACAAAAATGAGGAAAGTCGCTTAAAAAAGCTGAAATTAGCAAAAAATAAAAAAGCTGAAAGAGGCTGAAACTACCAGAAGGAAATGGAAGGAGCTGAAATGAGCTAAAAATGTGTAATTAGCTGAAAAGCTAAGTAACACAAAAACAGCTAAAAAGTAGCTGAAATTAGCAGAAAGAATCTGAAAGGAGCACACAACGGCTGAAGCTGAAAGTAGCTGAATAAATAACAAAGTCCATGCTCAATATGGCTGAATAAATGTTTTAACGTGCACAGGAACTCTGAAAGAAGCTGAACCAGAACAAAATGTGAAAGGAGCAGTAAAAGGTTGTAAACAGATCTAAATATTTGAAGGATGTAAAATGAGCTCTATTAATTTTCTATGAGGAAAAAAAATGGCAGAAAAGGCTAAATTATAGCAGGATCCTGAACGAGCTGAACATTTTATTAGATGATTTGTTGAAATAACTTGAAGACTTTGGGACGAGAATTGCGCCGAAAACACATGGAAGAAAAATGGATCACGATAGTGTGAATGCTTCATAAACATTCACACAATAAATAGATAAATGTAATGTGCAATCGATTTTTAAAGTGATTAAATACAGTGAACTCTGTACTGCACAAAGCTCTGGTTGGATTTAAACTTTTAGAAAGTGACCATTGGATCTACAACTGATTTTATTTATTTATTTTTAATCATCGAAAATGTTTTTAACAGATGATTTCACAGATGTTGGGCTAAAATTAGGGGAGTATGATTTCCAACGCATACACAGATTGCAACTGTTCAATATTTTTGCTCAAATCATTAACTATTGGAGTTGACCTTTTCTGTTAGCAAAACATCTCTTGGAACAGCTGGACAGGTTTTAACAAAACGTTCAGAAATCTATATTTGGATGTACATCTTCAACACAAACCATGTCATGTCTCACATCACATGAATGTCATTTACAAGATTTATACCAAATGGCTGTAACACCAAAAATTTAATTTCTGTCCAGATATTAGACTGTTTTTAAAGTAACACTTTTATTTTGTTGGGTAATAAACTCTAATCTATGATTCATTCGGACAAACTAATTATGTGTACACAGCCTGCATGTTAAACATCTTACTTATTCTTGTCTTCCTGATTTTTCTAAAGGTGAGGAGACGGCAAAGAAATCATGGTTAGACATTAATAGCTGCCATCAAGCTCGATGCATGTGCAAGGCAGAAATGTGTAGTAAATGTGTACTAATTGCTAATTATAAAGTTCACCAAATACTCTTTAAAGTTTGCATTAAAAGGCAGAAAAAAGTGTCTAAAAAAACTCAAGCCAATAAAATCAGGCAGACTGATTAAAAAGTATAAACTGTATAAAAGCAGGAAACATATAGCTACTAAAAGTAATTATTTGTGCCCCAAATACCTTAAGAGAATCCACAACTTACTATTTACAATCGTGTACTTTCTGTGCCATCAGGAGCCTGACTTCTTCTTAAATACTCAACATGTATATATGCTGTGGAAAGTGTTGTGTGGGTGTGTGCTCTGCAAAAGTCTGCAAAAGATTCAGAGAAGTTAACTGCATTTTCTCTGAAGAATTAGACCACTCGTGCAAACATTGGGTACCCGCAGCTGTTGTTCGACACAAAGTCGTACAACAGTAAAAAAAAAAAAACATTTTCAAAGAAGTGACTCATTTACAAACAGAACAATTATTGTAGTAGTGATTCCTACAAGTCAAATAAAAAGCACCTGTTTGTCATCACAAGTACCCTACAAATGGTGAATATTCAAATATTTGTAATGTATAAAGCTAGTTGAAATACAGCTGATTTGACCATTTAAGTCCTTTTATTACGTAAAAATTAAATTGAAACACACCTTTACTATGATTTCCATCAAACAAATAATTGCTTTAAGGTGGTTCAGCGAATCTATTTTTGAAAAACAGCTGATTTAATCGTCAAAGTGCACTTATTACGGAAAAGTTAGACTGAGACACACCTTTGCTATAATTTCAAGCAAACGAATAATTGTTTTTAAGTGTTAATCTTGTTCAAATCCTCCCGCCATTTGGCAGCCAATCGATTTTTGGCACAACACCAGCCCACATTTCTGGGTTGTCAGCGGTGACGCATAGTACGGCGAAGCGATGTATTTATGGATTTTTACAAATTATTAGACATTTTTGGACAGATGCGACTTATACTCCAGTGCGATTTATTGGCTGGAAAATCCGGTAATATAACTTATTTATCCTTAAAAATGGTCAAATGTCATGATGTCTAAAAGCACCATGTTTTTCAATTCATGTTACAAACTGCAGGTTAGAACCCATCTACAATCTGTGAAATAAACATTTACTTCATGTTAAACACAAAAGGCTAAGAAAGTTGTTTTCTTGGGCTACTTTTCTTTTATTCACACATGCAGAGTTGCTAAATAACACATGTTTACCACCCAGCAGTGAGCAATATGCATCAATTCAGTTTAGTCAAGGCCTTTATTGGATCCGTTCTGAACCTTCCAGGTTTGTGTAAACTAATCCACAAGGTGGCAGCATGATCCTACTAACAGCAGAAGAAGGAACTGCAGCTTATTTATTGTAAAACTGGTGTTTTTTGCTCATTTTCACCCACATATGGTGTAATCTTTAACCCATCATTTAAACTCACATGTCCCCAAACCTGTTTTTATGACGGAAGTGATGCAGATCATATTCCTGCAGTGAATCATCGTGCAAAGGCCCGACATGAGTCATGCAACCACAGGTGAACATCAGCTGCAGAGGAACAGGAAGTTAGACTCTGGAGTGATGAAATCTTGACTGTTTACGAGAATGCTTCTGATTCAAACCTGTAACCAAACTGAATCTTTGCTACATTACAAAGCAAACGTGTTTGTTAGTCTCAGAATCCTGATAAAGAAAGTTTATATACCGTATTTTTCATACATAAGGCGCATCAGATTATAAGGCGCAGTAAGTAAAACAAAACTGTCAGATAAGTCAAACTTTATTCAACTCGTTCACAATAACCACATAAAGTCAGTTCCAGGTCAGTAGCGCAACTAGATTTAATACATAAGGCGCACCGGATTATAAAGCTCACTGTCAATTTTTGAGAAAATTAAAGGATTTTAAGTGCGCCTTATAGTCCTAAAAATACGGTACTTTAACCTCACAGAAGTTGCTCTTATTTGCCACTTCTGCATTCCATTGCTCCCCATTTGTAATGAGTTACTTGGACAAGTTGATGACGAGAAGACCAAACACAGGCCTTGGCTTTTCAGCCCCTGACCTCCACACACACTTGTTTTTTTTTTTGTTTTGTTTTCAGCCGGCCTGACGATGCAGCATGTGATGGGAGAATGAATTAGCTTGCTTAGAAAGGTGAGCAGCTCAAAGCACTCAATAATTCAGTGTTTGTAACAGACGGTAGACCGATGGCTGAACATACGTGGGTAGCTATGACTGATGGCTTGGTCCTTCCAAAACAAAAACAACAACAAAAAATAAATAAATAAATAGCAACCCCATTATTCATTTTGTAATAGGATCTGTGGAAATCCTGTAGCCGTTTGTCCCTGTTGTATCACCTGCAAAAATTTGTCGCCGACAAACTGTGAATGTTTAACCCTGCAGTTATTGGCGTTGATGTTTGACTTGAAATTCATTGACAATTTCAGGAATTTTCTTCGACACCCATGAGCGCTTCTCTCCTCTTCATCCATTATGTAGGAGCGAGTAACTGAAGATGCCAGTTTGACTTCTAAGGTTTATTAGGCCGATAAAGCAGTCGGATGGAGAGGAACCCTGGCTCACCTGTGGGACCCTCAGGAAACCTTTTGACTTTCAGGGCAGTAAACACTTTTACAAAAGTGGTGTGCTCTTACGAAGGTTTTTATGATCCATGTGCAATGATCTGTGAGCGAAATAAAAGCACAAATGGATTCTTTTACATTTTATGATCTCAGACAGATCCATAGAATTTAAGCCAGAATGATAATCCCTAGATGACTGCCCTTTCACCCTTCCTCCTCTTTTTTTATTGCAGCAATTGACCTATGGTCTCTCACCTGCCATAAGACAGAGGAAAAGAAAAAAAAACAATTACACACCCAGTAAAGTGCATGCACACACGCACAGAGTCATATCTCATTACCATCCTCCTGATAGTGCAGCCAGTGGGTGTTGCAAGAGGAGGAGGAGGGAATGAAAGGAAGACAGTCAGCTTTACAGAGAGGGAGCCAGAGGGAAGGTGGAGGAGGACAGAACCGGCACTAAAAAAACGGAGAACTAAAATTTGAGGACAAGCGATACGCCTGGGAGCATCAGTGCATCAGGAAACAGCAGAAGAGTTAAAAACAGACAGAGGAGAGGAATTTGCACTGTGTGTGTGTGTGTGATCCAGATCAGTGTGCCTCCACGGTTTCCTCGAGGCCGTGGCAGCCATGGCGTCAGATCCCAGCACCCAGTCCAGGGTGATGTTCCAGGCGCAGGACAAGACAGAAGAGCCGGCGCACCGTAAACTGGGCAAGCTGACAGTGAAGTACAACCGCAAGGACCTGCAGAGGAGGCTGGATATCGAGGAGTGGATCGACGGGCAGCTGCACCTGCTGTTTGACTGCGAGGTAGGACAGGACTGACACACACTTGATGTAATCCACTCCCTGAGGAGGAGGTGAGGGACATGGAGACACTGCTCATATGGTGCCTATGTGGATTATTCATCATGTACGAGAGACTGCAGCGACCTAAATGAGATGTAGGTAGGAGGCATGACTGTGGCACTGAAGCCCTCATATGTCATCAGTTTGACTGCAGTATCAGCTGTGTGTGTGTGTGCTGTAGTCTTCAAACAGGTGATAAAAGCAATTTCCACATGACTCAGCATCATCAGATTAGTTTATTATTATAAGTCCGTGTGGGTAGATGACTGAAACAACAACAAAAGCAGCACAAGAACATTATTATTCCTTTGCAAAACTGATCATTTGTTGCAGATGTGTCTGTTTATATGGTGGCGTCTGCAAACCATATCACACAGTTGCATAACTCTGCATGACATGATTAATGTTGTTTCATATGTTAGAGCATAAATAAAGCTAATTGTTGCATCAAACAGTTTAGCATGACTTTGCAGAACAATAGAAACTAAATATACTTTTATAGGTTGTAAGCGGTCTAAATAAACGGTCAGATTAAGTAAAGTGTCACTGTTTGTTCCAGAAGATGCATCAATCAGCTACATAACAGCACATGTTGTAACTCCTGTCATGTGCTGTGGGATGCAATCCAATTATGTCAGACGCTCCATATTGACTTGCTTGGCAATTCCTGATAGGGAACCATGGCAACAGATGCCTCATCGCCCACATGAGGCGCCTTGGCACCGCGGAGTTGGGGCCGCCTGTTAAGGAGCAAGAACGTTCTCATGCCAGTGTGGATCTGGTGACAAGATCACCTGTTTCACCTTAAGGAAGGCTCAAACAAAGTGATGCTGGTATTATTTGTAAGTCGAAAGCAGACTCTTGGCGTTAAATGGCTTGGAGCCACCTTCCTGCCCAGCATCCCCTCATTACGCTGTCAACATATGGTTTACATACATCTACTGTGGAGTGTGAGCATCCCTCTGACTGGCTGGCTGATGAGTAAAGAAGCTGTTTTTTTATCTAGAAAAATAATACTCTGAATTAAGCGTTGCTAGTTTATTAATGAATCATCGTCATATCACTAAAATGCATGCACACAAAAACAGATCGGTTTACTTTTCTGATCTTTCAGGTGCAACGTAATCTAACATAAGGACAAGTGTAGAGCAGAAATGGACAAACTTTGTTTATATGATGGATTAAAAAAATCAAAATGATTCATCAGGTGACAAGATATTGTAAAATTATTATAGCGTGTGCATCATGATAACACCTGCCCTTCATCAGAGTCATAGGAGAATCAGCTCCTGTAATTTCCACCTGTGATAAACCAGATATTAGCCTGAGCCGCTTGTGTGACTGGCTGTGGCTCGTCCACGTGCGCCGGGTGGTGTGATGAATTTTGCATGGGGCTCTGGGGAAAGTTACTCTGTTGGTTTTCAGAGTCTTCCTCGTGGAAGCGTTTACCATCAGCCCCTCGTGTCGCAACCTGAATTATTTATCTGCGTCTCTAACAAGTGCTGCCTGGAGTCTGGAGTGGACCCCTTCACTTCACACCTTTTAAAAAGTGATAAAATAGACTAAATTGTTTGCAATATAAATATATCAACTAAAAGCACCAGTTTAAAAAAAAAATATAAATAGTGTTTATTAAAATGTGTAGCTATAAGACACATTGTCAATTTATTTAAGATTTGACATGCACGAGAAATCTAAATGAATCCAATCAAGCATCTCAACTTTTTCTTTCAGACATGCTGCTTGGAGCAGTCCTGTTGTTTAAGTCCACCATTTCTCCTTTAGGGGAGTTAATGAATATTTTTAATAGGCTGACAGCTCTTAGTAGGAAAAGGGAGGGTCTGATAAGTTAAGCACGCCAGCGTCTTTTCAGAGCACGCAGATTTTCCGGGGCATGGTTTCCTTAAAACTAGCACAAGCACAAGCAGAAATGTGTGTGTGAAGAGACTGTCGGAAGCTGATGATCTGTTATTATAGTTTTTTTGAGTCATAACCCACTGGATTTTGTTACTTGTTGAATAATTTCAGGAAGTTTAATGAAAACTGCTTTAAGTAGTTCCACACTTGTAAAAATATGTTAGATCAATAAACTCTAATTTACTTAGAGTGTCAAAAAGCCTAATCTCACAGGCACACAACAAATTAAATCTAACCAATCTCTGGTGATCGTCTAATGCAGAGGTGGGCAACGTTTATTTTTTTCTAACGGGTCAAATCAAGACATTTAAAGAAATCACATGGTGCACAGAAAATTGGAAAATAAATTTTCTTTAAGAAATATAATTTAGAGATTTTTTCAGGCTTTTCTTCATTGTAAACAAAGACCACACAATAAGTCTCCACTGCTCTTTAGGAATATTAGACATACTTTGTGTAACCTGGCTCTTGCAACATTTGTTAGTTTATATCCATCCATTATCTTTTACCCGCTTCTTCCTTTTTGGGTCACAGGGGTCACTGGTGCCACTGGTGCCCATGTCCAGCCATCAATGTGCGAGAGGCGGAGGACACCCTGGACAGGTCTCCAGTCCATCACAGGGACACGTAAAGACAAACGAGACAAACAACCATTCATTCTCTCACTCACACCTAGGGACAATTTAGAGTTACCAATCAGCCTAACATGCATGTTTTTGGTCTGTGGGAGGAAACTGGAGTACCTGGAGAAAACCCACACATGCACGGAGAGAACATGCAAACTCCACCCAGAAAGGCCCTCAGTAGGGATCTGAACTGGTAGCCTGCTCGTTGAGAGTATACCCCGCCCCTCGCACAGTGATTGCTAGACATGGGCACCGGCGACCCCCGTGACCCAAAATGGAAGAAGTGGGTAAAGATAATGGATGGATGGATGTATATATTCTTCCACAATTAAGGATATTAAGGGGCCGAAGGAAGATTGCCGAAGAGCCACTTTTGGCCTCGGGCCATATGTAGCCCACGTCTGTTTTAACAGAAATTTTAAAAAGCAAATCTTGTGGTAATGCAAAATTTTTGTTCATTTGACAAATTCAATAGTTGTGAAAAATATCAGGTTTTGAGTCAAAGTATTTGAATATCTAACAAAGATCAGAGAATTGTTTTCACCCAAGGGATGAAGAGTTTAAGGACCTCCTCTCTCCCTCTCCTCTTTCAGACCTAAATTTACCACAATGTCTGTAACATTGAAAACATTATAGTCATTTTGTGTCTCCTATGGTCAGTTACTTGGGCTGACCACCTTGAATCGAGTTAGCCACAAAGGTTAGTCAGTTGTGGAGGCACGGCAGGTGTTTATTTCCTGAAAGCTTCATTAAAATCAATCCAGTGGTTCATGGTATTTTACTAACAGACAGCATTGACTTTATGTCAAACATGAAGATGTGCAACCATCTGAATGTGTGTTGAGGATCACTCTCAACTACTACAACGTCAAAGATTAGGTCAGTAGCTGTAACGTTGACAGAGTTGTAGCTATTTTTAGATTTTTGTAGGTCGGTGTGCTTTTTTGAAAAGGGTGAACCAATAACTTTATGCAAGTTGAATTAAAATGTGTCCATTGCTTCATGTCACATTTTATTAATAGACACAAACAAACACAGAGATAAAGGCAAAAACATCATCCTTCTCTCTGCCTCTCAGTGGCAGGAGATAAAAATCTGCTTCATATAATTATTTTGAGCACGGCAGAAAACTAGCAGAACTTCAGGTTCTTTGATCGATGCTGTTTTTCTGATTTGGAAACACAGTTTGCCAAAAAAGATCGTCTCATTTAGCTGCAGTACTCCAAGACTTGATTTAACATTCATGAGTTCCACTATTAGTGCTAATGTTCGTTTGGGCTTCAGTCTTTTACCTTCAGAAAATGCTGCTGAGATGTTTTATGCCTGGAGCCCTCATTAAAACGCAATGTTCCTCTGACAGTAACGCTCCACAAGCTGAAAACAGTGACGATGCACAGCATGACCCCAAGTTAGAGGTTCTTGGTTTAAAATTAAAGAAAGTCCCTTTTTTATATTTATCACCCGCCGCCATGAAAAGCAGGCAATCATAAGGTCTTGCATGCATTTGTTGGCCTGTTTGTTAGCAAAATATTCCATAAAACAGCAAACAGATTTAAATGAAACTCTTAGAAGATAAAAATCGATTGTATATCTAAAACTGATTAGCCTTTAAAGTCAGTAGACAAACCTAATAAAATATGACTTCTTTACATTTAATTCTGTTTATACTGGCAAACCAGTCGACAATAATCACAGCGGAATACCAACAATGAATAATAAAATATTTTAACTGTAAAAAATATATACCCGTAAAAATAAAACACGAATTTTACAAACTCAAAGGCATTTGAACCAGTCCAGTCATGTAAAGAATACACACATAAAAAAGAACCCAACCCTACACAGCACAGAAACCTACAGCACGGAGCAAAAGTTCAGCCGTAGATTTATCCTGCAGACTTCAGCAGAATCAGAGGGCCCAACCTGGCACTATGTATCAATTAGAGGGAGCACAGGGGACTCTGATGAGGGTCCATCTATTTCTCCACTCAGCACTTCCACATTGATTACCTCTCTGCTTGCGTAGAGAGCTGTGCAAGCCCAGTCGCCTTTAGACAAGAAAACCCCCCATCCGGAAAATATTCCTTCTAAAAAAAAGAGGCCACTTGTCAAATGTGAGCGTACGCCTGCTGACTTCAGATATCTCCAGGACTCTGCTGATTAGCTCTCGTTTTATGATGTCAATCCATCACTTTTTTATATTTACCTTTGATGAGGGGAGACTTTGTGATGTGTACTGAACTGGCAATGATCTTTAAATGCGCTGCCAATTGCTGAAATACGCTCAAAATTTTGTCAGGTCTTTAAAAAGCGCAGGTCATTGCATCCAGTTCAAGATGTCTGCTCCAGCTAAGCAACCTAATACAACAATGGCTATAACTTAGTTAATCTTACAGATATCAAGCTAAAATTGGCAAGGTAGTAGCTATCCACCATACTTAGTACATATTTGATATATCACAGTGGTTTCATATTTTTACCTGAATATATCAACATTGACTCTTGGTGTCAACTCATCCGCTGAACCAGTGATCAGGATCTAACTCACTGAACCATCTGTAAAATCTGATGAAATGAAAACTCTGTTCTCGTGTCTTCAGCCTTTCTGCTTCTATGTTCATCAAGCACATAATTTTAATGAGAATTAAACACAATCACAAAGACATTACACCTGAAGCGTTAGCATCCAAAAACATCAGCTATTATGTTTTTAACGCCGCAGTTAGAACAGATATGTGCCGCATGACTTTGACTAATTGTGCTCAGCGGTGCGGAGATTTTAACAACAGTGAAAAGATGGCGCAGCGCCATTATCGTTAATTCATTTTTCATACTTGCTGTATTGTGTTCAGACTTGTTGGTTGGGCAGGAAGCAAACAAGGTCAGCGATTCATTCATGGACAAATACTCATAAGACAATCACTGACACTCAGTGAAACTCATTAAACTCACTAATTGACCCAACATAAATGGGTTTGGACTGTTGGAAAAAATGTCCTAACTGAGTTTTAAGTATTAGTATATTGCATAATAAAAGTCGCAAGAGCCATAAAAGCGTGCAAAAACACAGTGTGGGTATCATTAACTTTTATTTCCCTCTAATCTCACAGGAGGACGAGATCCCAGAGTTAGAAATTGACATAGATGAGCTCCTGGAACTGCCTGACGAAGGGCAAAGATCTCGGCTGCAGGTACAACTTAATCATCATTCCATATGTTTTTACACTTCTTTTTCTGATTAGGATCATTTACGAAAGCCAATAAAAAGTACTCATGTGCTTTAATTGTTGTAAAAGAATCAATTGAGGTCAATATAAATTGGCCTCATTTACAAAAAGGGAAAAATATTTTTTATTAATGTCAAAGTCAATTCAAATTTCTACAGAATAATATTAAAAAAAAATATGTAACATAAAATAAATTATATATAAAAAAAAAGTTCACTCCCTTTAAAGTGACAATCCTAATTCAACTCGGATAAAATAAATATTGAAGAAGTTGGGGTGGATACAAAAGGATTTTCAAGGCCCCAAACATCCACAGGAGTTCTGTTAAATCCATCGTAAAGCAGTGGAAGGAATAAGGGACATGTGTAAATCTACCAAGAGCAGGCCGCCCTCACAAATTGGACTGCGAGACGAAGAATATTGAGAAGGGGCACTGTGACCACTCTGAATGCTTCAGCAGGTGAGATGGGTGAGACTGCGCATACAACAACTGTTGCCCTGGTTTCTCACCAGTCTACGTTTATGTGAGAGCGGCAAAGAGAAAACCACCGATGACGAAAGCACTTTAAATCTTGAATAAAATCTTTAAACAATCTAGACACATTCTAATGTTTAATTCAACAGTGTCTTTCTCCTTGCCATTCATAAAGTTTAGACTGGTGAACCCATGCAGGCCACAGTTGTTATACGCAGTTTATCCCATCTCACCTGCGCGTGAAAGGCCTGTTTCCTGTTCAGACTTTACACTAAAAGAAATAATTTTCACCTCCTCCTATCTGAAAAACGTAATTTCATCACGCAAATAAGTTATGTAGTCAATAAATAAATGAAGAAAAAACAACTATAGTTTAAAACAGTGATTCCTTGGGGCAGGGGTCTGCAACCTGCGGCTCTGGAGCCACGTGTGGCTCTTTGGTGCCTTTACAACGGCTCTTTCAAGCTTTGACCAAAACTAACATAAAACTCAATTTTATTGTGAATACTGGAACAAGTGCAAGAAATAAAACATACTAGCTTTATTTCTATACAGTAGCCCCTCGCTACTTCACGGTTTGTTTTTCGCAGACTCGCTCTATCGCGGTTTTTTCAAAGTAAGATTGGACATGACACACAATGGCTGATTGATCCGTATGGAATTTTGATTTTAAATAAATTATTTACAATTATTTAGCACCTGTGTGTAGCCCACAGCTGTGGGAGAAGCTTCCTCCTGCAGCTGAACAGCTGATCTCCATGCAGAGCGAAGAAGTGGGCGTGGCCGAGAGTGCAGGCAGAGAGCTGAAATCATGACATTCTGTGACCTTTTAGAGCATTTAGAGTTTAGAAATATTGTTTAGAATATTGCAAGAGTGTGGGAAGAGTTTCAAACACTGTAATATGTAAATACTAAAATAAAATACTACTACTTGTACTTCTATTCCTACTTTGCGGTTTTTCACTTATCACAGGTCTTCAGGATACGGATCCCCCGTGATAAATGAGGGACTACTGTACTTGATTTTTCCACAAAATTAAAAAATGTACATAGGTCTGCATAGTTCATAGTTTTTATTAATTAAAAAAAAAGATTTCCGCCTCCCTCACTTTACAAGAATCTGGTCTTTTCATTTGTCTTAACTTGTAAAAATATCAAAAAAATGTTAAAAATTATTAGATATTTTTAGCTTTATAATGTCACCCCCAGTGGCCACAAAAGTCCCTTCCAACAAACCTAAAGTGGCCCACGGGCCACCAGTTGATAATCACAGTTGTAGCAGGTTGTTGCGGCTCTGAACACATTTAATTTAGTGAACGAAGACATAAAAATGGCTCTTTTGATCGTAGGTTGCACACCCCTGCCTTAGGGAGAGAATAGTTTTTAGTTTAGATTATTGACATACTGTAAACATATTTTATACTTAAAAGCAAAAGTAAAGTGAAACGTAATTTCAAAAAACATACTAAGACATTTGCTTTTTAAAAAAAAACTAACTTTATTACTATGTGACACGTCTTCAAACACTTTGGTTCATATCTACATTACATATAATCATTTAATTCATAATTTTCAAAGATGTTTGATCATTTTTAATTCAGGTTCTGTTAACATTTTGAGACTTTCACATCATAATGTTGTCACTGGTTTTAGATCTTTCTACATTTACTCTGACTGTAATGAAACAATTTTTTTTTGTTTTTCAAATAGACAGAATGACATTTAAAACGAATTTTAACTTGAACTAATGAGTCTTTTTTTGTTTGTCTTTGTCAGGAGTTGTTGAATGAATGCGGAAAGCCAAAAGAGGTGAGATGAACAACAACAAAAAGTGCACTATAAAATAAAAACAGCAACCTTTATTAAAATGGGGTTTAAGAGTTTAACGTCCTCTCTCGATCTTCCTCCTAGGACTTTATCAACGGACTGCTCTACAGGATAAAAGGTCTACGCAAAATGTCCTTGAAGAAATAATTATAGGTCAAATTAGGAATCAAGACAACGTTGAGCCTCTTATCCTCTCGTCGCTCACAAGTTAACCATTTCAACGCTTGTATGCAAAGACGGCACATCAACGGGACTGCGTTTTGGCCTCTCATCCTTTCTGGGTCAGAATGGATACAATTTCCCTCCTCTTTATGAGCGCTTCAAGAATTTTACCTCCTAACATACAAGTAATATACAACTGAAAAAACGTCATACCTTTACTCAGATGGACTCTTTTTGTGTAGGAGTGTACATTTTCAGTTTCTTATTTGTGTACATAAGCATTTTGTTCAGCTAGCAGTGTTGTTGGAATAAAATGGAACATTTTCAAAACACGGCTGCTCGTGAATTGAACAAACCGATGAACCGAAACGCATCATCAGATATAATTTCACATGAATAAAATACGAAATATAAACTACTCCCAACACAAACCTAACCTCTCCGTTATCACAGCTGCTCTTCACTCATTGTCCCCCGTCTGGACACAACTGAAAGATATTCCCAGAATGCAAGATTCTGTCCTTTCTGGCATAAATTTTCCAGCAGTGATGGAAACAATAAAGGCGTTGACATGTCGAGTGTAAGAGTAAACACAGAGAAATCAGCTGCAGGATGTTCCATTAAGCGTGCGCCCATTATCCTCTTCCATTTCCTGTCTGTGGTGGTGAGGTGGTGTGTGTGACATGGCCAGAAAAAGGCAAACACGGCCTCCATACAAACCTTAATGGAGCAAGCCCCCAGGAGGAGAGAGTAATTATGGTTTCCCCCTCAGTTAGCAGGACAGTAATGCACGCTGATGAAAGTGCACTCTGGTACTTGCGCTGTCATGCACTGGGGGTCTTTTTGTCGAGGGCTCCATTACGGTCATTTGTATAACTCTACTCCACATCTGTTTCATTTCATGCTCGACACTGGAGCCATCCGTACAGCAAGACTTCGCTTACAAACAAGATCCGTCAGTGTGTCGCTCTTTAAACAGACTATTTTAGTTTGAAACAAAACACAAAGGTGTGACAGTATCCAATAGTTTTGCTTCATTTATAATTAAACCACACACAAAGACAAGAAAACGTCATAATTACAGCCAAACATAGACAAGAATGACAACATAAAGTACACAAAGGCCTCAGTGATCCTTTTATACTGACTCGTTCTTCAGTTTGGAGCCCACAATAGTCTGGGAGCATACATCATCTCAGATGAACTCATAATCTGTCTGCTTTGTGTTGTAAAAAGTTAAAAATAATCAAGTGATGATGAGCACAAAGTACACTTAGAACACGGCTTTGTTGTCATTAAAAAATAGGGCAACTAACAAAAAAAATATGCTTGTTCACTTTGACAGCTCTGAACTGCTTTGTGTGCAGCAGCTTTGCATTTTTATTGAAATATCACCACTAACAGTTTCCTAGTTTTTGCCTCTATTCTTAAAGGTTTCTGAATATTCCATAAAATATATGGTTCAAATATTACCCATAGTGTACCATAATCAGTAAAGGCTAGTCTATTTTTAGTCTCTTCTAGAAAAGTATTCCTTTAATGTATTTCATTTATATCAGCCTCAGTAGGTACCACAAGCAGGAACAGCTTTTCCTGTTAATGAATGGCTAACATAAGTAATGTGTTATGAAAGTCTCTGAATTGTAGATAATACAGTAAGCAGTGTTTAAATTTCCTAGGATACTTTTGTAGTTGCAGTAACACGTCATTGAGGGTAAAGACTGAGTCTCACGGTCTTGACGGGTTACAGTTTGCTAAGGGAAACAGCTCTATGATCACGTCTTCCTCTTCTTTTTGGGAGCGGTATAGTTAGCGGTGCGATGCTCCATCCTGTCATATTTATCATGGCCTTCCCTGGGGAGACAATAGAGGGTGGATTGATAATTCATCACACTAAATACTTTATATTCATGCTGCTTAACAGTATGGTAGCAGCCTGTGCACATTTATCTGGGTCATGGTATGCAATCCAAAGCATCTTTCTTGGGTAGATTAAAGATTTCCATGCAAAGCCCTACTTTGAGTCATGACCTGGAGTCTTAATGTATTTATTAAGATTAATAGGTTTGATGCTACCTGAAGCAGCGGTTGCAGTACAGGTCTCCATCACAGGTGTGACAGCGGAGGGTGGCGTTACGGTTACAGATGCAGCACCACGGAAGCTCTTCGTCATCACTGTCTGACGGCTGATGGGCAACAGCAGCCGAAGGCGTCTTGCTCTTTGGCCCAGGAGCTGCAGTCTTTAAAACACATCAAATCAAAAGTGTTTTCTAGGTTTTGCACTCAAAAAGCTTAAAACAGTTATGAATTTGTCTGTCGAGTGTTGTTTAGTACAGTTTTTTTGGAGCTCTGTTTTTTCTCTGTGTTCTTCGGACCACTCTGTTCTACAGGTATGTTGTATCCACTGGCTTCATCGAGTGCAGTTTCTTCTGAAAGCTGGAACCAGAAGAATTAGAACGTCAGAACTTTTCTGTAGGAAAAAAAAATTCACGAATGATAAAAGAGGCCAAATAGCAGCCTCTTGTGGCCACCATGACATTTAAATTAGGTTTGTCCAGCTTGTAAGGAGCAGCAGATTTGCTTCTAACAAATCAGTATCATTTAAAGTACAGTGCGAGTCTTGTTCCTTTAATTTGCTGACCTGTTTCAGAACTCTTCTCATAGCTTCTTCCTCAGTTTCCTCCTCACTATCAGGTTGTTGGAAATCTTCGGCTCTTACTAAATTTGAATCGACACAAATGGCAGCTCATGAGGCACAAGCATTTTGTGTTCTGGTTTCCTGACATAAATTTGTAGATTATATATAGAATTAATGAGCAAATAGTTCTGAGTACCTTTATTTGGGTCCTGCCCCTTTAACTGCGCCAGCCTCTTAGCCATGTCGAGGATCTCATCCTGGGTATGGTGCTCATTCCTCAGCTCCTTCATGGCTTCTTCAAGCAGATGGTCTTTCTCTGCCTCCAGCTGTTTAACTGCTCCCTGGTTGTCCTCCAAGTCCTCATCTAATTCAGCCCCCTCCCCTTTGTTAAGATCATTCAGATCTATATCTGTAAAAATAGTTTTGCTATGCTCAGGAATGCAATGAATCCTACGTCTTCAGACAGTGCAACACTGTTAATGTTACTGTTACGTAACAGAATCATTATTCGTAGCTTGAGATTTGTGAGCCAGGTAATAACTTACTGCTTTCTGGTCTTGATTGTTGGTTGTCAATGGCAACTTCCTCCGTCATCTGCTTTAACAAATCATTGGCTTGTTCAGTCTGAGTCCGTCTATCAAGAGGCTGGTGCACCTGTACACATTAGCACTGGTGTTAAGAAATTTTGATCATTTTTGACTGATTTTGACAATTTTTTTTCTTTTTAAAATGCATCTGGTATTTGAAACGCTAAATGAGCTGTATGGTTTAGGTCTGAAAGTTTAGAAACAAGTAGGAAGGGAACTCACAGGAGGAGGTGCTTGAGATGGCGGTGGCAGATCCCGAAGAGCTGCCAGACGATGCTCCATCTCATCTGCAGAAGGCACTGGCTGGCTGGGAGCTTTCAGGGCAGCAAGGCGTGACTCGATCTCCTTCTCAGAAGGGATAGTCTCTGGAGAAATGATAAAAGTTGTTGTTGGCTTTTTGAAAGAAAGATATATTACAGTACTGCATTTAATAAATTTGATCAAAAGTGATTGCTGCCCCAAAATGTAATTTCATTACTGGGTTTATTGTCTTCCTTTAGCTTTTGAAGTCTCTCAGCTATAGCTTGGTCTTCTTTACTCAGGCTCTTAGTGGGAAGATGGCTTGTTTTACTGTTTCTGTTTCCTCCTTGTACAAGAGGCTGGGTTGACTGTCCTTGCTGTTTGGCCTCTTGTGCAGCAACCCGTCTATGGAAAACATAAACTTTAGCTATTTCAAAACTTCTGTGTTCATAATGAGCCTTTCTTTCTCCCACCCCCAAGTATGATCATATACCAACTTTTTGTAATTTTCAGGAGGGGACAATCTTCCAGCACTGTTTGGAGATTCTCCCCTAACAATAAAAAATACAAGAAATTGTGAAGACGATTACAGTATTTAGGAATTTAATGTGCGTAGTGAAAGGAAAGGCTGTTACCTTGTTAGATTACCATGACATTGCTTGCAGACTTTCTGCTGGGTGTTGCCATATCGAGGCACCACAGCACTGAAAGTCAAACAGCTCGAGCAGAAGGAACGTCCACAGCTCTTACAGCCCAGCTAAGAGGACATCACAATGTATTAAGCTACATAACATACATCCCTATAGGTAAACACATTTAGATACAACCTTACCTCTTTCTTAAAAAGACTAAACTTTGATGCACAACAGTAACAACGGTTGTCCATCCCGACACGCGTAGAGTCAAAAAACAACAAGGTCACAGCTTATTTTTCTCTACAAAAAAAAAAAACATTTAATGAGCTATATTATCCAAGTTAGCTATCGATTTACAGGTTGACAAAGCTATCGTTGTCAACACAGGAAGTAAAACGGAAATGTCACGTGACGTCAGCGACGACTAGTTCCGTTTTGTGGTTCAACCAATCAGCTTTTAGGAAAGGCTCTCGCGGGCGTTGTTCAAAACACAGAGCCCACTGCTCAACGGCGTCCCAGCTCCATCGTTGTGTGCGTGTAATTAAAGGTCAAAGAAGGCTAAGAAAAAAAGGGTACGAAAACTTTTAGGGTATTGTAATTTGTTTTACTTCATGGTTTCTAAGCAAAACTAGATAAAATTGTGGCCCACGAAGAAGACTATTGAGCTAAAGACACGAACGTGTGTTCGCTAGTTAGCCTAGTCGCGGTGTCTAGTGTTGCTAACTTGCTAGCATCCTGGAAACCAGTTATCCTTAAGCAAATAA
Source organism: Nematolebias whitei (assembly GCF_014905685.2). Classification (NCBI taxonomy): domain Eukaryota; kingdom Metazoa; phylum Chordata; class Actinopteri; order Cyprinodontiformes; family Rivulidae; genus Nematolebias; species Nematolebias whitei. The sequence continues at coordinate 19,742,008 of NC_056518.1, forward strand.
GAAGAGAGTTATTATTTACAGGTGTGCATTTTTTTGATGCCCATACTTTTTAAGATAAATACTTTTGTTTTAATGGATTTAAAGTAGCAAATATGTTCGATCGCTGTCTAATCCTGGTAGAGGGCCAATTCCCTGCATGTTTTAGATGTTTGCTCCCACACACGCCTGATGAAGACCAATGGGTCTTCTGCGGAACATGAAGAAGTAATTCAACCACTGAACTGGGTTTGCTGGAGCAGGAAAACATGCAGGCTGGTGGCCCTCGAAGACCAGGATTGGACATCCCTGCAGGCTGTACAGCATCCATATGTTTAGAAACTTGTGCAGGATTCTTTTTGCACCATCATATCCAAGGGATCAGGCAGGCTGCAGCACAGAGCCAGTCGTTTTTATCATTTTGATCAGGGCTTTTTTTTAGCTCTCTGGATCTGATTTTGCAACCCAGTCACAGATTTATGCTCATCATCTTTCCAAAGCACAATTATTAGTTTCCCATGTTGAATTTAAACGAGTGTTTGCTGTTTGTTCATCTGTAAGATCACATTTCCATTCTAGTCCATTTGTCAGGTTAACACTGGGGTATCTGTAAGTCCCTTAGCTCATACTCTTGTCTATTATTGCCACAACTACAGAGTCATTTGATGATGGGTCTCAGTTGTACTGGAAGACAGAGATGTACAAAATGGATGTAAACAATAAGAATATAAGCCCAGTTTTTGGATTATAAAAGAAGTTGCACAAATAAATGTCCCGGACCTGCTGGGAACATTTTAATTAGGAATAATTTGGATTATTAGTAGTATTATTTTTGTTTTTTTACTTGCTTATGCCAATAAGAAATTGGGGAAAATTTAAAATTAGCAACAAAAAAAGTGCAAATGTGTTTAAATAGCATGTTCTTCAGAATGTTGAGTGTATAGCCATTGTAGGTGGTTGAGTAGCTGTTGCTCAATTCTGGCAAAAAAAAAAAAAAAAAACTAAGTAAATTGCCTTGAAATGTACTACAGTTGTAAACATAAAAGATGATTAATGTGGATTGGATTTAAGCGTTTTAAGAAAAATATGGTTGACTTGTAACAAAAACATGAGCATCCTTGTAAAATAAGAATTAATATAGTTCATACTTAAAACATCTTCAAGTAATTAAAATTATTTATTTGTCTGTAGGTGTCCAGTCTTTCTACAATGGCAGAAGGTGGAGATGTGGACTGGGAGCTCAGCAAAGAAAACATCCAGCCTCTGAGGCGGGGCAGAGATATATCTGCTTTAAGTCAGGCCCTCAGTCAGCAACAAGATGGACCTACCTCTGCAATCAACCAACAGAGGCAGTGGGATAATCTATTAAACCTTACACTTAAATTGGTACACTTTTTAATATACAGTTTTGACATTATTAACCAGGATTTTGTGTCTTTTTGTTTCTTCAGGGCCTTTGAGTCTGAACTTCGGATATACGATGGAGACGATCCACTCAGTGTTTGGGATCGGTCTGTAGAATATCTGAAAACAGTGCATTTTCAAGCATCACTCTGTAAATCTCTTACTAATTTTTAAATGGTTTTGTTTTTTTACAGGTATATTAAGTGGACAGAGCAAACCTTCCCTCAGGGAGGGAAAGAAAGCAACCTCGCCACACTGCTGGAACGGGCTGTAACCAGATTCTCAGAGGAAAAAGATTATTACAACGATCCTCGCTATGTTGAATTCTGGATTAAATTTGTGTGTATTTTTTTGTTTAAACTTAGTCTGATTTTGTTGTTCTTAAAACAAACGAAGTGGTGGTAACTACGCGTTTGTGTTGTGGGTCACCAGGCAGAGAACTGCTCGGAGCCCCTGGATATTTACAGGTACATGCAAGCTCAAGGAATTGGAGTGACTCAGGCGGCCTTTTACATCGCCTGGTCTGAAGAGCACGAGAATCAAGGCAATTACCAAAAAGCTGACCTTGTTTATCAAGAGGGGTTGAAGAAGTTTGCTGAGCCACATGATAGGCTCCTCCAGTTTCACAAGTATGAATCCATTGAGCGCAATTTCATTAAGTACAGCTCCCAGTTTGTTTCACTGTGCCACAATAATTTGCGTTATTTAAAGGGCTTTGCAGGCTCGTGTATCCCGCCAGGCTGTGTTAAACATGGAGAAAGACTGTAGCGATGAAGAGACAAAACAAACAGAGAGGGTTTCTCTAGCTGCCCTCAAACATAGAGGGAAGAAAAAGGCCGTCGCTCCTGTCATCAGAACTGGACCAGCAATCAAAGGTACTCGCATAAATCTGCTGTGAAACGCTTTGCTGAAGTTACCAGTACTGCAACACTTACTGTGTTTACTTATTATTGGTTGACAGGTGTTTCTGGAGGCCTGCAGTCGCACAGCGTCCCTGTCCTCAAAGTTTCGAACAGTCGGCTGGTGATTTTTGATGAGAACAAAACTGAAGGTGCTGGTCCATCAGAGCCCAGGTTGGAATCTTGGGCGGTTCCTCCCACATCCAGGGCAAAGGAGAATGAACCAAAGCTCGAAAAATGGTGCGACGTTAAGGTACGAGAAACCCCCATTTAGTTTATTTCTGTAATTACGTGTACTGCAGTCCATTTGAAATGGCTGATTTTTCTGATTAATATTTATATTTCACAGATTCCCCAGAAAACTAAATATGGGTGTACAGTTATGGCTCCACCACCAGCAAAACCCACCTTTCAACCATTTGTTGAGGAGTCAGACCAGCTCCCAACCATGTGAGTAACAGAGTCCATCTTTTTGTTAGTTTTGGCATAAATTGAAAGTTGACCAAAACAGTAGATATGTTTCTGGTATGTCTGCTGGAATGCTTTACATGCTGGTAAAAAAAAACATGAAATCTGTAGATGCCTTATAGAAAGCATTCTTGGAATTTAAGAAAACTTGAAGCAAAGGGGAAATCAGCAGTTTTTTCAGTAGCTTTTCACTTTGAAGGCAACAGTTTTGACAAGTAGTTACATGGTTTACTTTACAATCATTTTTATAACGTCCTTCTCCAGGACACCGTGTAAAATCAACCCGGCAGTGAACACGGTTCTGTCGGCGCGTAAGCCGAGCAGAGACGAAACTCCCCTGAAGAGACTGCAGGACCAGCAGCAGCAGCACAAGGAGGCGGAAGCAGGGAAGCTTCAGGAGCAGAGCATGTACTGTAAGGAGCTGCTGCTCAGCGGCGCCACCGAGTTCTGCTTCGAGGAACTGCGGGCTGAACGCCACTTCAAAAAGACTGCACAGGAGCTGCAGGAAGCTGGAAGGGAGGAAAGTCAAGCTAATTAAAAAAAAACAGTTTTAGCATTCATTTTGACAGGTATCATGTCACAACTGTTCGTGTATAGTTCGTTGTTCAGCTGTAAATATTGCTTTTGTATCGAAGACAAACTGAGAAAAGCTCAATTCAGGACACATGAATATAAAAAGTGCACCGTTTATTAAAAAATCTACAAAGTGTAACAAAACTTCTAAAGCTCCAGACTTCCAAAGTATTGTAGACGTAACCACACAGCTTCAAATATGTAATTACCGATGGGTTTATAATAGTGTACAAACAAGTACCACTCAGTTTGTTCTTAATTTCACTTTGTCTCTGTGCTGTTCTTTAGAATAGTATTTTTATGTGTGCTGCTTTTCTAAAGCTTTTGTCTCATTCAGTTTTTTCTTGAGCAGGTTTTTATTTTTATTTTTTTTGCTCTTGAGACTTGAATTTAGACTCTGAGGCCATTTCTAGTTTCACGTCTGAATACAAGCACCGTCTAAACCAAGTCTTGCTGACATTTAATAAACTTGTTCAGTCATGTGATGACTTGAGATGCATGTTTTTAGAAAGAAGGGCGTTGGAGTGACGCACAGTCAGCAGGTAGCATACCAGTGACCAAAGATTTACACCAGATTTTACTTGAATATTTAAAAGATTTAGTCCAGTGGGCACCATCCAGGATTTAATTTTTTATACGTGTCTTTCCCTCAGCCAGCTGAATAGATCTTGCAACAAAGTGAAATAAAACATTTAAACTGTTTACATAATATGATCATGTCGCTAAATGTTTGCAATATTTTGTGAACTGCATTTGAAACTAGAGAAATTGCATTTCCTGCAAAAATACAGTGTGAATCCTTATTGCAGAAGAACTTGCTGAAATCAGCTTAAAAAAATCTGAAATGTAGCTGAAATTAAAGAAAAAGCCTAAATAAATTAGCAGAAGAAAGCAGAAAGAATATTTGCTGAATTAGGTTTAAACACTGGTATGCAGAAATGAGCACAAAAATTAGGATATCCGCTATTTAAAAAAAAATGCTCAAATTAGCAAGAAAGTCTAAAAAGTAGCTGAAAAGACAGAAAGAAGCTTAACCTACGAGGAGGTGGAAAGAGCTGAAATTAGCTTAAAATGTGGAATTGGCTGAAAAAGCTAAAATTTGCATAAACAGTAGTTGAAAAAACTGAAACTATCTTAAAAAAAAGCTGATAGGAGCAAAACAAGCTGAAATTAACAGAAGTGAAAGTAGCAGAAATTACCACAAAAAAACAAACGAATTTAACTAAACAGTTTAAATTAGCTCAAATTCAGCAGAACAAGCTTAAATCAACAAACGAAAGCTGAAAGAACAATTGTTTGCCTAACTGGGCTGAAAAAAGAAATGAACACAAAAGGTAGAAATTACTGTATTTGAAAAAAAAAAAGCTGTATAGCAAAAAAAAAAAAAATCTGAAAAGTAGCTAAAACAGCTGAAATTACAAGCAGAAAGTAGAGAGCACATTATTGCTAAATTAGGCTGGGAAAAAGTTGAAATGAGTGCCAAAAATGTAGAATTAGCTGAAAATGCCTTAATTAGCATAAAAACAGCTAAGTAGTGGCTAAAATAGAAAAAGATGAAACTTGCAGAAAGAAGTTAAAGAAACACAAACATGTTATAGTTAGAAGAACAAACCTGAAACTAGCTGAAAAAGGTTTAAATTTGAAAGAAGCCGAACCAAAACAAAATGTAAAAGGAGCAGTAAAAGGTAAACACATCTAAACATTTGAAGGATGTAAAATTAGCTCAATAAATTAATTTTCTATGAGAAAGAAAATGGCAGAAAAGGCTAAATATTTCAAAAAAGCTCAAGTTGCACCAATACCAAAAGTCATAGGGGGATTGTCCTGAAAGAGCTAAATGTTTTGATATACAATACGATTTGTTGAAATAGCTTCAAAACTGCGGCTCGAGAGACGCGCCCAAAAATGTACAGAAGAAAAATGGATCACAATAGTGTGAACGCTTCATAAACATTCACACTATTAAAGCACAGGGAAGCTAAATGTCTGGATAAAGGTAGTTTCAGTTCAGGTATAGTAAGCATGGAGGTTGGCTTCTAGTTAGATTTGTTGAAAAAAAACAAACATTTGTCCTGTACTTTAAAGGCAAAAGAAGGAGTCAGGTGGCTGAAAAAGTGATTTTTAGGTCATCTGTTATAAACGTCAGAAGACTGACAAAATCACTTTCTCCAGTTTTGTAAGCTGAGTTGAGAACACGTTAAATTTTAAACATTTATCTCAAATACAAACATTTAATGCAGTAGCTCTCACTTAGGCAGCTGTTAACTTTATTAGACTAGTATGGTCATTCATAAGTTCAGCTTAAAAAGCTTTTTACCTACTAAACAACTCATTGTTTCCAGGAGATCCTTGGCTGCACACGGCAGAAAAAGATGAAATACCTCCTCGTGATCAAGAGTAGTTTTAGTTACAATGCTTCCTTTGTATCATAACAAACTAACACCACGCTCGAAGCAAAGAAAAAAAAAAACTGAAAATTTATGAAAACAACATTTGTCTTACAATGAATGAAGATCAAGTGCACAATGTTGAAAATTGAATAAAATGGTTTGGTGAAATCTTTTATGAATTTATATTTTAGGCTCAGGACAAGCGGCCATCTACTTTGACCGACTGGGTTTGAGAGGAACCGGAAGGAGGAACAGATACACAATGGCAGGTCGAGAATCACCTTAGAAGCAAAAGACTAGCTAAAAGCTAAGGTAGTAAAACCAAAAGGATGTTAGCTAAAAGTAGCAAAAGGCTAGTTAAAAACTAAAAGAAGCAAATGATACAATTTTGCTTTTCCATTCAAAAGTTAAAAATCACAAAAATGATGACTTAGCATTCACACAACATAAGTAAAGCGGCTTCCAACAGACAGTTTTCCTGCAGACTGGTTCACTGTAGCTCTTTATATTTGACTTTTCGTGACGAGTGAGGAGGACCATCATTATTTTAGCTCCTTCGCCAGCTTGTCTCATCAAAATGCCATGCGCTACACGGATGTCCCAATTTTGACTCACTCTTGCCGGCAATTTCTGCACGACTTGACCCTAATACATTTTTTTCTGCTTTGAGTCTCATCCTAGCTACTGCATAAATTATTCAGGGAGCGATTGTGGTAAAAAGAAAAGAGGAGCTTTCACTTGGGTTAGAATCATGTATGTATAGGACTTCTGGAGAAGTGATGCAACATTGTGTCTTCATCCACAAAGATTTTAGGTGACACTGGACTCATGAGGATTGCCCGTCACACACTTCCAAATACAAAGGCTCCTCCTGCCATCTGCCATCCCTGACCCTGTCAGTTCATCGATAATGCATCTACACGCTCAAGTAAAGGAGACAGAGATGGAGGGTGGGGAGATGGATGAAAGGTAACCCAGGTGACGAGAGGAGCTCTCCTTTCCTTACTGTCACCAGAAACCAGTTTAAACACATACACAGCTATCAGTTCTTTTGCAGACCAATGAGGGAGTGGGAGGAGGCAGAGAAGGAGGGGAGTGATAGAGAGAGAGGGAGGGTGTGTGTGTGTGTAGAAAGACAGTGATCTTGAGAGGGAGAGAGGAAGGGGGGGATGGATGGGGATGTAATATTCTCTCCTGGATACTGCCTTTTTCCTTTCCATGGCTTTGTCCTTCCTTTGTGCAGCAGTGTCCCTGGGAGCGGTGCAGGGTGCAGCACTCAGCCTCAGAGCCGGGGATGAATCAAGCCCAACAAAGAGCCTTTGAGATGGCAGCGTGTGCTTCTGCCTGGAGGGAGGAACGCATCAGGCTTTCCCAGGCAAGCGGCAGCCTGCAGTGTGCTCTGGCTTGAGAGTCTCCTCATCGCTGAGACAGGGCGATGGGTCTGGTGTGTGTGTGAGTGAGCAGTTGGATAATCGTGTATGTGAGGGTGTGTGTGCACACTCTTGCTTCCAATCCTTCCTGGAGGAGAGAGGCTCTCCTCTTCGTAAGGTAAGGAGGATTTGCTTTCTTCTGTCACTAATTTATCCCCCCAGAGCCCTGGGTACCCTCATTCCATAATGAGGAGAGTGGAGTGAAGGTGGGAGGAGGGAGAGAAGAGGGTTAACGTCACTGATAAAGAGCAAGTATGGCATCGTTAGGCATCAGCCGTGGTGGAGAAGGAGAAGATGCGTGGAATGCAGCACAGGCAGGAGCAGATGAGGAGGGAGAACGGGGAACATCTGAGCAGGCTGTTTGATGTTTTCAGTGATGGGCACCTCAAAAGAGGAACTCCTCACCTTCTGCTCACCCCCTCTTCATCCAGCTCCCAACATCCTCAGCCTCCTTCTGCCACTATTCCTGAAACGGCACATGGCAAATCCGGTTTCTCCAGTTTCTGTTTTCATGGCAGACACTTCCTGTTTTTATCACTGTGTGTGTTTTTGTGTACGCTGAGTCCTGAACTGAGCTTTTTTTGTGTGTGTACCAACACTTTTGCTGCACATTAGTGGATGGATGTGGGAAAACAGGAACAATGCGGTATATTGGGAACTGACAGGGACATGTGTTCTGAATGTTTAGAAAACCTGTTGGACTGGAGCTTATAATGTGGGAGGCAATGTTTAAACTGTTCTGTTTGGATTTGGATTTGCACAGTCCTGGGAAAAGTAGGTTTGCAAACTCTGTCTATTAGTGTCTTTATCAGATCTTAAGTGCCGAGTAGAAATCAATCTAAGGCTATAAGGTGATTTAAGGAAGTCTATGGGTTTTAGTTGCAATCCAGAGCTTTAAGAGCTACAGCTCGCTTATATTCTGACAGAATCACAAACACTCATACAGTAAATAAGACTGTTTACTGAAGAAAAAAAAAGTTTGAATTCATCTGTTATTGCTGCACGCATCATTTTAAAAATATCAGAAGAGATTTTCTCCGTGGCAGCGAGAAAAGGATTCTGCGAATTTTGTCATGTCTGGCTGGTGATGATGAAACTTCAAGTAAAAGCTGTGTGCTCATGTCTCAGGTGACGCATTGATATGCAAGGAGGAGGAGAGGAGAAAGGGTAGAGGAGGTGACAAAGAAGGCCTGTTGCACATTCACAGCTGGGCATCTGCTTCACTGAGGGAGATGTGTACGCTCCAAAACCCCCTGATTCTTTTGCTTTCTGTATTTTAACACAAACAGACTGATAGAAATGACAAATAATAAAGAGTTACAGAAATATTCAGTTATAAAGAATTACAATGATTCAGCCTAGAATATATAAATCCATGAAGCAGTTTTGCTGCATTACTTTGGGACAAGGTGTTTGTAATTTACGTGATACTGTGCAGATGGAAGTATACAGTCCTGGTAGATTTAAATGTGCAAGTTAAATAACAGGTCCTGGTCAAAAATCACATCAGAGTTATTTAATTCAATTCAGTTTATGGAGCGCCAAGTCACAACAGAAGTCATCTCAGGGCACTGAACAGAAATATTCATATATAAAAAATAATAATTTAACATTATTTATCTGAGGCGCAGACTGCTTTGAGTTTATCTCCATCACAGATCTCCCATCTTGAGCAAGCATGAAGGCGACAGTGGAAAGGAAAAACTCCCTCATGAGGAAAAAACCTTTAGCAGAACCAGACTCAGGACAAGCGGCCATCTGCTTCGACCGGCTGGGTTTGGCAGGAACAGATACACAATGGCAGGTTGAGAATCACATGTTGAGACAGAAATAATATCAAATGAGAACAATTCAGTTGTAACAATTCATTTTAAGGACATGAGGTCAATTTGTCCTCCAGTAGTCTAAGCCTATAGCAGCACAACAACCCAACCCTAACTATAGGATTTATCAAAAAGGAAAGTCTTAAACCCAGTCTTAAAACTGGACAATGTGTCAGCCTCATGGACAGAAACTGGAAGTTGGTTCCACAAGAGAGGAGCCTGATAACTGGAAGATCGTCCTCTCATTCTGCTTTTGGAAACTTTAGGAACTGCAAGTAAACCTGTAATCTGAGAGCAAAGTGCTTTATTAGGAAAGTATGGAGTAATAAGATCTTGAATATAAGATGGAGCTAGGTTGTTGAGGACTTTGTAAGTTAAAAGTAAGATTTTGAATTCAATTCTGGATTTGACAGGGAGCCAATGGAGTGAAGCTAAAACTGGAGAGATATGATCTCTCCCACTAACTCCAGTTAAGACTCTGGCAGCAGCATTTTGGATCAACTGAAGACTTTTTAAAAGAAGAATTTGGACACCCAGATAATAAACCATTACAATATTCCAGTAGTTATTAATATCAGTACTGGAGGCCAAGTTGATGCCATTCAGAAAATGTGAAAGGTTGCAACGTTTTAAACTATTTTCAAGAATGTATTGCCAGCTTGGCATCTCCACAGGTCATCCAGGAAAAATAAACAAAAACAAAAAAGCTCTTTGTCCAATTTATAACTGCATGACCTGACTTCATACTTTGGGCTCAAACAGCAGCCAAGCTGGATGACAGGAAAAGGCAGCAGAGCTGGTGCAGACTGACACCGTGAAAGAATCTGACGACTTGGCAAAGAGACAAATCAAAGCTTTCAAAATCGTATGCCCGCGCAGTAAAAGCTTGCATTAAGTCCCAGCGCATCGATAAATTAGACCCAGGAAAGAAGAGTCAGGCTACTGATCAAAAGTGATCATGCATTTCCATCAATGCAGCATCAAAGTGTTCAAAGCACGTGTGAATGCCAAGAGCATCTTTAATTAAACAAAGTGTTGGTCAGTGCTCCATTTTCATACTCCTCTGGTTTTGTCTTTTAGTGCTGTAAGCATGCTGTGCATGGAGAAAAGCATCTCACACAATTTAATTGCGAAGTTTTGTCAGCTTCTAGAAAAAAGTCTCATCAAAGTGTTGATTATACAATGCCATTATGTAAAGGCGCTTCAGATAAAAGCGGCAGCTTTTACTGCCCATTTTTATGTCTACACTTCTCGCTGCTGGGAAGAACAAACTTGTTCTCTTGTCCACATTCTCATCTAGGAGATTCAGTCCCATTATGTCAGATGACAGAATGATGCATGCACTCTGACGATAACGCTGTATTGTTCTGAAAGCCCCTTTACTGTGGCCTATTTGCAGAACAGAAGCTGATGGAGAAAAAGGGTTGCATCCTCAGAATTATTGGGGAAGCTGATGAGGAAAAACACTCATGAACTGAGACGTTTTGGTCAAGCCTTGAAAATCATAATTGTAATATTATGCACTATTGTGCGATGTCACGCTCAAAGAATGACTCTCAGCTACTTCCACATCAAATATTATCTGTAAAACTGACGGTTGTAGCCATTTCTGTGTTTTTAAAGTCAGTTGGCTGTGAGAGACGTTTTAAGCCTGATTGGCTCCTGATTTGACACACTCAACAGACAATGGCAAAATTATTATTGCCCGCTGTTCACCACTTTTGCTTCGATCGATAATTAATTTTCTTTGACAGCTTTAAACATGCTCTGCATCCTCTCATATACCATCTTCTCTCTTCTTGCCACTACAGACGAGTGTGCAGATTCCCCCTTCCTCTCTTCCTCTTGCTTCTCCTGTCAGCAAGAACACAGAAACCGTCTACACTTCTGCACATATCTGCCCTTGAAGATTTGACATTGCCACATTGTCGGACAGCGACATTGTATTTTACTTCGTCCTTCTCATCCTCAGCTCAGTCCGAACTCGTAAAGAAGTTTTCTGAGCATTAACTTTCTCAAAATTGCTATAAATCTGACTCAAAGACGTTCATTTGGAGCTTTGAATGCATCGCTGACAGTGACATTTAAAGATCTCTATGCCACTCTGGGTAAACTTTGAATGGATGTGGGTCATTAACAGAAATATAAATAAATAATTTACATGTAAAAATTTATTTTTTGTTCAATGTCAGTGTTACAGTTTTTTTTTTTTCATGACTTCTCTGAAACTAACATCATTGGAGCAATAATTACCAATATACTGAAACTAGTCCAAAGTATACGTTTTACATGTTTTCTGGTGTGTTTCACATTGTGTTTTTATATTGAGGAGAACTTTTAACAAAAAGACAGTTTCCTCCAGTAGTTTTCCACATATACATATAATTCTGAAATGCAGGTCCACACTCAATGTCAACAAAGCCCTCAGCTGAGCCGAAAACCCCATGGAAGCTTGGGCCATGTGACTGACCTACATTAGGTTAGCCATAGTCTGTGTTAAACAAATAAGTAGAATCGAGAATATGTTTTGGTGGAAATAGAAAAATGAATCTGCTGCTAAAACCAAAAGAAAAGAGGAAGATCAAGAGAAATATCAGAAGAATATATGTCAGGGATCAAGTGGTGCAGCTCCAAAAAAAGCTTGACATTCAAACACACAAACCAGTAAATTTACCATTTCAGCATTTTTTGTCTTCTTTTTTTTTTTTGTGAGTGATGCGTCATAACCTCAGAATATGGTGATGGACATCCTCGGTGTTACAATAAAGGGTAAAAGTGTAAAAAAAGTGATAAAATTATGAGACAACAGCAAATTTCAGGCTTAAATATTTGAAGAGCACCATGTTGAAGTGTGACTACATTTCCCCAAAAACCTGATAAATTACACTCATTTTCAAGTAAGTCACAATTTAAATGATCTTAGAAAACTTTGACATACTTTACTTAACAAATATGAGGGTAAATACATTATATAACAAAATTACAGGACTTCTTTCACCATTGTTGCTCTGTTTTTAGTAACTGTGGATCCAACAAAGTTCAGTCAGGTCATCTGGACCGTTTCTTTTTTTTTTGTTGAGACGTTTCATCCTTCATCCAAGGAGCCACAACAAACTGAGTCCCACAAGCAGCACACTCTCATAGTGGGCCAACCAGTTTGCTGGTGATAAGATGGTTTGTGGGGCCCGCCCTCTCCCCCGTCGACTCCTCTGAGGCAGCCATAGTGGTTCAAAACATCAGTCATGACCTGATTGAACTTTGTTGGATTTTCTACTTGGATTATTGAGCATGAACTTTGATCAGAGTCAGAGAGATTTATTTGTCATACACACCACATGTGGTACATTACATCCAACAGTAGTAAAATGTAAAATAAAAACAGTAATAAGATCTAAGACATGAACTAATAAAAACATCAAGTAAAATACGCTAAGCACTAATAGCATAAAAACAATATGCCGAACATCAGCACGAACATGAGTCTACCGTGGCTGTTTCTGTAGGTAAACAAATGCATGTGGTAGTTGACATCTATAGGTTTTGCTCACAAAGTTATAGGGTAAGGACACTTTACCCATCAACGGGAGAAAAACTTCTGCAGATTTTGTTTCTAATGTTTTATAAAAAAGAAAATAATAAATTAGCAGTTCTCATGACGTTGCAATGAGTACCTTCAAACCTCCGGCTTGCTGGTTGCAGAAAAGTAAAATTAGACTTGGGGGACGTACATCTTGAATATTGTCACCATCATATCACAAAATGTGAGCGTAAAGAAGCTTTTGGTGAGGCTTGCAACAATCCATTTGCAACATTTCAGCGTGGAACAAAGACTCCAGCAGTAATGTCCTCAGAACAACCAGTCGGCTTAAACCACAAAATTGCACTAACAGCTGCAGCCTGGTTTGTAAAACGAGTGGTTTTAGAGTTAGAGGATGAGCCATTCCAACATACTCCTAGCACTTTACCACTCATAACATGCAGTATTAATATGAAATATGCATGGTGGCATCATGCATGTCACAGAGTGCAGTTTATTGCACCACATGTCATCTGTTGTCCATATGCAGTCACTGCATCTCTCTCCAGAGGTGACTTCAAAGAGAAATAAGACATAAATCACAAACAATGCTATTGTCCTGTCCGGTCACATCCAGGGCCGTTTTTATGCCCGCACATGGCGCAGGTTTGAGCTAAAGAAAGAAATGACCATTCAAGAGCTCCCCCGCTACCCCCCTTAAGAGGCAGTCTCATTACGCTCAAAGGGCAGAGGGGTCACTGTAATGAAGCTGATAGAAGAGCCGCTAAGCCCTCCACGCTGCATCACACATTACAAAAACAGCAAAGAGCTTGATGCTATCAGCGTTGTTAAGCGAGTCACTATAGCAGGATTATTTTTATATGCACATTTACAAAAAACAAAAAGAGGATTACCTCATCTTCACCATCTCCCACCCTCACCTCACTGTTTGACATGAATCCTGTACAAAATAAGCACGTGTCTGGTGCTAGAGAGGATGAGGGGTGCGTGTGTGTGCTAAAATTAGATCACCGAAACACTAAACAAAATTCTAATCCTGCGAGCACAGTCACCTGCACGATTGCTACATTTCTGAGCACAAGCAAGAAAGAAGAATAAAAAATTAGGGCGAATAACAGTCAATAGAACTGGGAGCGCTCGGTCCCCTCCCACTCAGCCACAACTCTCGCTCAGGGTGATTTGAACATGAGAGGAAGGCGAGTGTGCCCACTCCTCTTCTGCCATGTTGTCGGCAGGAAACATATGGAACGCCTGGTTGAACTTCTGCCTGGCATGAGAGACCAAGCTGCCAGGTGAAGAAGCTCCATCTATGGTTGTTATTGGATATTTATACTGAGCCTTGGGATTGGGATGGGATTAAGTGATGACACTCTGGAGAGAAATAAAGTCTATTTGCATGTTTTTTCCCCCCTTCCTCAGTTTACTGCCTTTTTTATTTATGCAAGCCCTTAATTTCCTCGTAGGACTCCGGCTTATGGATGTATTTCATTTCTCGCCTCAGCACAAAGTTGTAGAAATGTAGCAGAATCTTTGGGATGACCTCATCCTTTTCCAGCACTTCATATCTGGCGCTTTTCAGCCTCAGCAATTTGATCGATTCGAGACAAGCCCCTGAGGCATATAGGGTCAAGCCCCAGCAGCTTTTGCGCGATCTGACCAGAAAGCGAGATCACAGTCCGGTACATTTGCCTCTGTGCATCAGCTTCATCTTAGAGATCAATAGGATATTATTATCAAGACAATCGTAGGCCTGGCAGAGCTGGACCGGTCATAATAAGGTCTGGTGCAAGGTATTAAACCTTGTAAATCAATAAGTGCATAACTTTTGAATTTATTTTGCCCCGACCATAAACGTGTGTGTCTTTCAACTTGTTCCCAGAATGCAACGCTGCACATATAGTATGTCCTCTTCTAGGTTAAGTCAGCTTCTCTGTTTGTGTCGGTACCACTCTGTTATAGATGGCAGAATGCATTTAGCTCAGGCGTAAATAATGATTGATCAGTTTTAGAAGGGATTTGTGAACGTGTAAACATTTGTTCAGGCACATTGAACGGCTTTCTAAGAGAATAGCTTTATGTCCAGCAGAGGAAATCACAGGTAAAAATCTGGTTTTGCACCATGTCCACCCCCCCCCCCCCCACCCCCCAGGCACTTGTAATTTAAAAGAAAGTTAAAGAAGTTGGTAAAACGACTTTTCGTGTTCGAGGGAAAGACAATGGAGCTCTGTCTTTCCAATACTTGGACACTTCCTCTCACCATAATGTCCCTGTCAGATGGAATTAAAGTCTTTCCCAGCATCACATTATGTACATAGTGAGAGCACAGAGAGAGACGTTTAAGCAGCACTTAGCATATTAGCCTTTTGACTGAGTTGTCCTTGGACAGTGACACGTCTCTCCAAGCAGTCCCCTTTCAACCTCACTCTTTGCATCCTAACCCTCATTTGCTGAAACAGGGCTTAGCTCATGTAGGCCTCATCTCATTCAACGCCTTCAGTGATGCAGCAGGGTGAGTGGCATGGGTTAGTCACCAGTACGTCTCCTAACAGGCATCGTTGATACCGATTAGAGCCATGCTGGTTTCGGGGATGGAAGCAGGGGGAGGAAAGGCTGCCAGCGTGATTGCCTGCTGGGTCACAGAGGGCTGCAAAACTCATTTTCTCAGCTCCCACCATTTCACAGTGCATGACGGGAAAGCGTTAGATAAGCTCAGGGCACCTTGTAGGCTTCTGAGCTGAATCCAGCTAAAATAAACAAGAGGCACTAATTGAACGCCGAAGTGCTTTTTAGTTTGTTGGTCACGAGTGATCTAGCTAGCACGTGCTCACCATCTTATCTTTATAGCTTGCGAACACTGTATTCCATTTAAAGATGATTGCAGATAAAAATTCAGAAGCTACTGGCTGAAGTGGATTTGTTAATCGGTCATTAACATAAAAAATATATATATATTATGATGAAAAATAAGGATTGTCCTTCATTTCTCAGTACTAAACTCAAGGTGTGAAGTCATTTTCTGTAGGACTGTGTTTTTGCAGCTGGCGTTGCAATAAAAAGATACCGTGGTGGCATATCCATGACATTTTGCACAGGGATGACTTTCATCCTCATGAGTGCATCAGCCTCAAAACCCCTTTTTGAGTTTAGAATTATAATATCCTCATTAATGCAGAAGGCGAGAAAGAACAGGAAGAGTTATTTTGGACAAAGTTCGTATGTGACCCATCACGTTTCAAAAATTTGGGAATTCTGTTGCAACATTTGGCTGTAGTTATTAAGATGCTCCGGTCAGCAAAGTGATTTTCCAGGATGTCCTCATCAATGTGATCCACCTAAAACTATAATAATAATAGTCATATGACTTAAGTCCGAGTGATTATCTCCTAGAGCAGCTGTGCAGCCAAGAAAACGAGATGTAGTGTATTTAATTCTTTCCCTTCGCTTGAACAGAAAGTAAAGCTGAACATACAGTAAACCTGAGTCAGTGGCTCAGCAAATGTGTCCGAAGATTAACTGGCAGCCCTCGCTGCAATCAGAGGGTGCACTAGCTACTAATTAGGATTGGATATTAAAGGCTTATAAGAATTTGAAGGATAGTCTGTTATGGTATACTTGTGAGTGTGTGTGAATGTGTGTTTGTGCATTTTGTTGCTAATGCAGTGGAAGCCTGTAGGCGCTGGCCAGCACGGCCGTGCGCTCATCTGTAAAAGGGCACGGAGAATGAGTAATTCTTAATTGACCAGATATCCTTCATTACACATGCGCTTACAAACCCATCCGCTCTCCTTGGAGCTGTTTTCAGAGGAAGAAGCTCGTGACAGCCGTAAGGCAGTGGAATGTGGGGCATTCACATGTTTGGGATGTCAGACACAGAACAGCTCGGAGAGAAGCCATTTGAATTGTTTTTACAAATTAAAATATCTGAATATTTTATTTGAATACACCTGATCAGAGAGTTGCACAAGAAATTTGCTTATATTCAAAAAATAAAGCTACTGTTGATCAGGTGTTGCTGAAAGTGTAGTTTCTTTAAACTGAATATTTCTCTCTCCACAGGGACATTTTGAATCAGGCAGGCTGTCGCCCTTTCGGACCTGAGAATGTTTCGCAAGAAGAAGAAAAAGAGGCCTGAGATTTCAGTGCCGAAAAACTTTGAGCACCGCGTCCACACCTCGTTTGACGCCAAGCGGGGCTGCTTTGTGGGCTTGCCGACACAATGGCAGAGCCTGATAGAGAACCTGCGGAGGCCAAAACCCATGGTGGACCCCTCCAGGATCACAGAGGTGGAGCTGAGGCCGAAGAAGGTGTGAAGGCCACACCTTCCGTTTCCAACAGATATCATCATGACCATAATGAGTTGTCCTTTTATAAACAAAAACCCCAAAAAGACGAGTGTTTTTTAGGAATTATATATAATAAATGACCCTGTATATATTATATACAAGGTCTTTAGCCCAGCCTGGTGATAGATTAAAATACAATGTCCCTGTGGAGAGAGAAATATTCAGTTTAAAGAAACTACACTT
>NC_056518.1:19759434-19835025 GCF_014905685.2 Nematolebias whitei
TTAATTGCCTGTATGCAGTAATAAATCTTACAGCCCCCACGAGGATTCAACATTGTTTTTTTTTTTTTTTTTTATCTATCACCAGGCTGGGCTAATGACCCTGCTGTGTACATTGACTGTACAGTATTGAATCCTCGTGGGGGCTGTAAGATTTATTACTGCATGCAGGCAATTAATAACAGTAGATGGTGCCTTCCCACAGATGTCAAGCAAGAAGGAATAAAAAGTGCAGGTACAGCAGTGGAAAAGCCTGTGTGCGATGCAGTCTGCAAATCTCAGGATTTCCATGCTTCACCAAGCATAATGTTGATGCTTTTATGGCCCTCCAGAAAAATAAAGAACTCTGTGATGTGATGGCAAATAGAGCGGTGCAACATGAGAACCACCGTGTCAGCATTTAGGTCAGATTTATAGTTTTACCTGCCTCATCATTATGAGTACAAAATAAAAAAAACATCCCAAAATAAAAAAAGGGAACATTACAACTTAATACAAAAATCTCAATCCTCTCAGCTTTGATACTGTAAAAATGTATTTTTTGTATTAATGTATAAGTTTTAAAAAAAAAATCTCACCAAACCCTCCATCCTCTGGTCTCAGAGAGGTGCAATGCGATCTGACCTCCACCTCCTGTGTGGATGTTTTAGGCAGAGAAACAGGAGAGGCTGTAAGTGGAACATGATTCTTCTCTGACTAATAAGCCACCATGCGCTCACTCTTATCGTAACGCTATTCTGGCAAAACGTTTTATGTCAGGACAAGTTTAAGCCCTTTGCATGCCTGCCAACTATTCACACCACTTAAAAGGTCTAAAGAGCATGAATCTGTAATACTTGGAAATTTAAGAGCAGCTGTAGAGCTTCTGTCTTTACTTGGTACATTTGTCATTGCATTGTCAGAGCAAGCCACAGGGAAAAGAAACCAGTCACTGTCTTTGAAGAGTGAA
This sequence comes from Nematolebias whitei, assembly GCF_014905685.2. NCBI lineage: Eukaryota > Metazoa > Chordata > Actinopteri > Cyprinodontiformes > Rivulidae > Nematolebias > Nematolebias whitei. The sequence continues at coordinate 19,760,381 of NC_056518.1, forward strand.
AAATATGTCCTTTATGCAATTCCCCAACTAAATTTAACTTGCCTCTGAGCAACTCTTGTGTCACTTTTACTATTTATATAAGTCAGAAATCTCTCTACAACATAATCATGCCATGCAGACTGTGATGAAGATAAATGGCTCTTCTCTTTCAGACCATTGTGCGTGGGAGCATGATCGGTCATGGAGAATACATCGCGGCCATGATCAATGACATGAGCCGACTGTCTGTGACCAGCTCCAACTCTCTGCGGAAGAGTAGCCCCTCCGCCAGAAAGAGGGCCCAGTCCCTGGGAAGGTTGGGGGAAGTGAATGAAGGAGATGGCTACCAGTATGAGGGACTGACACAGGATGATGATGAGGACGATGTATGTCAGGAACACTGGAGAGATAAAACCCGGAACATCCACAGCGAGACCAACACCCCTTACTTGGGAATAAAGAAAAGCATCACTCTGCAGCCCAACGGGATCTTGCCAAAGGCTAAATCGACATATGAAGTTGGTGTTAGCTCCATAGAAGGACCTATCCCAGCACCAAGCCATGGGCCGTATATGAGTAGGGAAGTGGGAAGTCCTCAAGAGAGAGTGATATGGAAAAGAGACTTCCAGCTGCCCAGAGGAATGCCACCAAACCAGAGACCCGTAGCTTGTTTTTACAGCCCAGTTGTGACTGTCCAGCAGCATCTTGGGGATAATGGAACAATCACGACGGAGCTCCAACCCAACCCACCCATGTACATGCACACTCAGAACAGCCCAGGAAGGCCGTTCTCCTCCTATGACCTAAAAGTAAGCACATTTTTGCAGATTATAAATCATTTATGCATTACATAATGTATGCATATTTTGAATGCAGTGTGTCATTTTATTAGTACTCAGCATGTTATGCATGAGCTCTGAATGCATTAAATTGATTCGTTTTTGGAGTTAAGAAGTCCTGCTTAGGTTTTGGAGCTTAGGTGAGGCGTATTATTAACTGGCTTTCAACTAAACTTGATCAAAGAGAAAACTTTTTGAGTATTTTTACTTAAGACCTGTGTTAAAAATGATTTGTGAGCTAATGAGCCTGCAGGGTTGTAAACATTGAAAGAGGACGTATTTGCAAAGATCCCGTTGGGACTTCTAAGGACATATTACAACATCTTGACATGCGTCATATCAGGCGATAGACAGTGAAAGTAAAGGACTTGATTTACGATAAGTTCTTAAGGGCCGTGAACCCCAGGCAGACAGCCAACCCCCTTTCAGCTCTCTCTCTTCTGTTATCATGCAGGCAGAATCAGCAGTGAGATACCACTCCGGGTTCCTGCCAACCGGCACCAGCAGTCCTCTTGTGGGAGGAATTAGACCTCAGCGGATGGTGCGCTCCTCGGCAAGCTACACTCTAGGCCTGTCCCCGAACATGGGACTGAGGCCCAGTGGACCAGACCCCTTTCTTAGACACTCTGGATGCCCCAATCCCCCTTACCCTCTTCAGGACAGCCCCTCTCAGCCTCGACCTTCTCCCACAGGATCATTAGCAACCAGTCCTCCAGGTACTTGTTCTCCTGCTTTTAGACCACCACTACACCCCATACCCAGACCACCTCCTGACCCACCTAAGGTGACGCATGAGCAGTTTAAAGCAGCCCTGCAGATGGTGGTAGATAAGGGCGATCCACGGACTTACCTGGAGAACTTTGTGAAGATTGGGGAGGGCTCAACGGGAGTGGTATGTATTGCAACCGAAAAGCACAGTGGAAGGCAAGTGGCAGTGAAGATGATGGACCTGCGGCGGCAGCAGAGGAGGGAGTTGCTCTTTAACGAGGTAAATGTCCCACAAGCATATCTGACTTACATGCATTACATTTGCAACAACATACGTTTAGACTTTTGTTCAGCATGTGCCCTTTGTGGGTCTAGAAGTGATTTCCAATGTGGAACTTAGCTTGATGATGATATTACATCTTTATAAAGTTGATCTGGTTTATATTTATGGTGCCAACAGGTTAGAACCAGACTCAAACAGACGTTGTTCTCAAACTTCTCAGCTTCCAATCTACAAAATACCTAAAGCAAAGACTCATGAGCCCCATTAATCGCTGGTTAAAGTATACCGACATTGGTATACCTTTCAAGATGTTTCTGAGGTTGACTTGAAACATAGGAAAGGCTGCCTATGGGACAGATCTGGTTGGCAGGCTGTAGATTGAAGAAGTCCTCTGGATGGGGGAAGAAACATTTCTCACTTAAAAAAAACTGGTCCAGATGACGTGATTTAACCTTTTTTGTTGTTTATACCAACATAAGACTCATAAACAAGGGCATAATGGCAACGCAAACAACCTTAGCATACATTGTACTATTTTATCCATTTATGACTAATGTTTGTACCTATTGTAACGACTGTAACAACCAAAATGTGCTGTTTGCACTCATTTTTAAATTTAATTTGATGTTTGGAGATCATCTTGAGGCCTGCTGACCCAAACATTGGGTCTCACTAAGTCTGAAATCCACAAGTCAGCCTCTTTCTCTGACTCGTCTTAAACAAGTAGCACCAATACAATGTTGGTGCATTATACAGAGCAGCTTTAAATCCACAGAGACATAACAAGAAATAAAATGCTTCATATCAGGGATTGTTAAAATGCTCTGTGCTGCAGGTGGTCATCATGAGGGACTATCAGCATAAGAACGTGGTGGAGATGTTCAAGTCTGCCCTGGTGGAGGAGGAGCTGTGGGTAATCATGGAGTACCTGCAGGGGGGAGCACTAACCAACATTGTTTCTGAAACCAGGTATTGTCCTGAGCATCCAGTTCAGATTCATATTTGATCATTATTTCAACCACCAGGTGGTAGTGTGGTATCAACTGGAGAACGATCAGCGTTCATCCCAAAGGCCTGTCAGCCTTCACTCCACATCTGCTGGTTTTCTTTGGAAAGACAAAAAATATTCAGAACATCAAATTAAATTGTGCGGGTTTACAAGTGAAATGCTGATTAGTGGTGGAAATTTGATGCTTTATTCTTGCTGTTCTGTTGCACACACATTGAGAATGAGCACATCATGTTGACCAACAGTGTTCATGGAAATGTAATTATTTCTAGTTGTGCCTTTCACTGTTAACAGATGTGTCGGTTGACTTTAAGGAGTAAAAATATTTCTTTCAAACCAGATGACATTAAAGAATGAACAAACTCTCACAGCCATTACTTGTCAGAGACTACAGTTGGCAGGTTATTGACAGAACAATCATGAACTAAAGTCATTTGAGCTTTTTATGGCTGCTCAGTGGTGTCAAAAACATCTTAAAGTGATTTTATTTTGTCAACATTAAAGAAACTAAAATTATTTTATCATTTTAAATGGTAAATAGACTGTATTATGGTGCCTTTCTATCTTATCAAGATACTCAAAGCTCTTTACAACACACTCTGTCCTCATTTACCCATTCGTACAAGCACTCTACTATATACAGAGACTAATCAGAGCTTTATCACATTCATACACCGATGGGACACACATCAGAGCAGTGGCATAGTCTACATTTTTGTAGTGGGTATACGTGCTTAGAAACCAAAGTACACCGGTTAGTACAATGTAATCGTCAACTTATTTTTTAAGCATATTGAACATTTCCAAATTTCTCTGTTGCTTATATTTGAATAAATGTACAAGAAACTTTGTACAACAGCTGGCTTGTGTTAAAAACTTGTTATAGAATTTATATAACAGTATCAAAGCAAAGCATGTTCAAGTATTAAGTACAATAATTTGCTGGATAAGCGAATGTAATAAACAAGCGCTGCATACAGATAAGATACGGAAGTGTTTAACTGCCATTTAACGCATCAATGACACGTGCCTAATGATATGTCATGTATCATTGGGCACTTTTAAGTACTGAAATTCTTAATCTTTTCTAGTGGGTATACGTACACCTGCGTATCTGGACTACACCACTGCATCAGAGGCAGTGAGGGGTTCAGTGTCTTGCCCAGGGACACTTCGGCATGTGACTGCTGGTGGAAATGAACCCCCAACTCTTGCATTAGAGGACGACTGCTCTAACCACTCAGCCACAGCCACCTCTTAACAATCTTATGTGGGCAAATACAGAAATCTGTAACGGCAACGTTAGCATGAATCTCACAGAGCTCCAGAATTTTCTCTCAGCTCAAGAACAGCGTTGTTCTTTTTTTTTTTTTCCATGCTTCTGATTCACCTGAGAAAAATGAAAAGCGCATTAACGCCGCAGATGAACGAACATGTTCCTTTGTCATTTGTTGCTGTGTGGGAGTTGTTTTTCTGAACCTAGCACCCTTTATCGTTTCTTTTAATGTGGCGGTGATTCATGAATTTTCAGCTTTTGGGGCTTTTGTAGCTGGTACTGGAAACGTGTGAAATGTTCATGTAAAGTCATCCTGTGTGTGTGTAAACTTGTTTTCCCGCAGGCTGAGTGAGGAGCAGATTGCCACAGTGTGTGAAGCTGTTCTGCAAGCACTGGCCTATCTCCATTCACAGGGAGTCATTCACAGAGACATCAAGAGTGACTCTATACTTCTCACATTAGATGGAAGGGTATAATATGTCATTTTATGCCCATTTATTTTTTTTCCTTTTCACTTATTTTGTGAGTAAATAGGTATTTTTGTGTTCTTTCCAGGTAAAGCTTTCAGACTTTGGCTTCTGTGCCCAGATTAGTAAGGACATCCCTAAAAGGAAGTCTCTGGTAGGGACGCCTTATTGGATGGCTCCTGAGGTCATTTCCAAATCACCGTACGGCACTGAGGTGAACATATTCAGCTCTTGTTCTCACAGATCAACACTGTTAATCTCAGTTAACTAGCTTAAACTGTGCCAGCTAGAGATTCACTGATTGCTCAGCAGGTGACTGGAATCAGCTGATGTTATGCTTGACCAGAGATCGGCCGATCAGGGGCTCAAAAATCACATTTTCTTTAAAAATGATGGAGCAGTCCTCTGGTGTCATAAGTCTTAGGTGTGGGAAGAGTGGGAAAGACTCAAATTAGCTATGTATAACAGATATAAGATGTTAAAAAAAATAAAGCTAGATGAAGATTAAGAGGTTTAAAATGTTAACTAAGCATTTAATCTGGTTCATAAAGTGAAAATTCAGTCATTTATGTTTTATAAATAGGCTACCTCTGTCATAACCTGAAGACTTTAGTAACATTTTCTTTTCCCAGTAGCACATCATCAACTTTTGCACTCAGAAGCAAAAAAAAAAGCAAACTTTATCTTGTGTGCTGTCAATTATCATTTGAATAAAAATAGGAATACTCAATAATGCTAACTAGCAAGTCAAAAACTGGTGATAGAAATCTAAAATCAGTGCATCTCTGGTGCCGACCTGTGCTGTGATCAGTTACAGTCGTTTTGTTTGTGCACCAGGTTGATGTGTGGTCCATGGGTATCATGGTGGTAGAGATGGTGGATGGAGAGCCCCCATACTTCAGTGAAACACCTGTAGCAGCAATGAAGAGGCTCAGGGATGAGCTAGCTCCGACTGTTCGAAATGTCAGCCAGGTATGAAGCGAACCAACAAGCTCACATGCAGACTGTCCTTTCTTTAAAAACTTATCTCTAATATAAATTCAAATGATTCTGGAGAGAGTGTTATCAGTTAAATACTGCACTGATGTGTCTGATGTGTGGTTCAGATCTCCCCAGTTCTCAAAGACTTCCTGGACCGCATGCTGACTCGGGACCCCTTGGAGCGGGCCAGTGCCACTGATCTGCTGGAGCACCCGTTCCTGCTGCAAAGCGGCTCACCTCAGTGCCTGGTCCCACTGGTGGAGCAGTACCGGAAACGCATGTCTCGTTGCTGACCCATCTAGGCCTAGAAGTCCACATCGGTCCTTTTCAGGCCTCCCAAAAGGACCAGCACCTGGTTCTGGCACCCACACCAAGCCCAAGAGAAGCGGATCATGGCAGCACTCTGCTTCCAGTGTGACGGTGGCACGACTTGTTGACAGACAACATGGCCTCGGGCATGCGAGAAGCACTTTAGGAGTGAGTTAAAGGGAGCATGCAAGTCCTCACCTCTCAGTTGATCAGATAATTGGCTTCCTTTAACATCCAGACAGCACAACATGGTGCACATCAAACTGATGGCATAAATGTATCATCCAAACGCACGCTACTCTAAAAACCCTTTATAGTGTTCGTAGTGGGCATTACTGCCAGCTAATTAAGCTGATGTTAGGCTCAACACAGTAGCTCATTGTGACAGGATTAAAATTACCTCTGCACACACACTGTTGTGGAAATTGGATGACAACACGGGTAATACACACATTTTGCATGGCCAAACTGAGGCACACCTGGCCTGATGTGAATGCTTGAATATGTACTATGATGTGAAAGACAATTCTCCTTTATTAGCATAATGAATGGGTGTATAAAAGCCCAGCTGCTACTATTGGGCTACTGGAAAAAATCGCCAGCACCACGTTCCTCTTTTTTATATTTATTCTTTATTTCCAAAAGGTGTTGTGAGCTGTTTGTATGATGTGAAGTTCCAAATAAGGTTTCATAATTAGGTATGGACTTTAAGCATAACTAATAATGTAGATACTGGTTATTAGGTCTTTAAGCCTGCTGATTGACTGCAGTAAATTATATTTACTAAAATGTGAGTGTATAGTTGTGTGTGTGAGGGCACAGGTGTGTGCCAGGCGACGTGTCATTGTTTGGATAAAACCCTCTTTGTATTGTGACAGATTTGAAACAGAAATCACAGGATGTGTGTGAAGATGATGTGTGTGTGAGTGTGTATTTGCACTTGTTTGCCTATGAAGCCCACAGGCTCGGCATGTCACGCTGCAGGACTCGAGAACCTGCTGAGAAACACTTTGCACACGGTCTTTGTGATCCGACACGGACACATGTGGACATGGGTTCATGTATTTTTATTCTTGTGTGGATCATTCATGGAGAAGAGAATTACATGTTTTAATTTTGTATGAATTAATAAACAATTAATCATTTAAAACTCATGTGACTAAATTGAAAACATACACAACACAACTAATTTAGTGGGGTTTTATTGTATTTATTAAACTTTGAGCGTGATTGCACAGACACAAGACATCTCTAAGCAAAATACATTTTTGTAAACACAGAGACACTAATAAATATATTTAATTCATATATAAATTTTATATTAAAAATTGAGTTTCAGTTGTGTGTCATATAGTTAAATAGACCATTTTACATTTAGGGTAACCAAAAAGTGTGCAGCTTTATGCAAATGAGCAATTAGCATAAACTTGGTTTTTATATATGAATATTTAAAATCAAACAGGAAAAAAAGCTAGAGAGTATAATTGTTATTAATATATTCATCAGATACCCAAGCAAATAAACAGCATTGTGAGATCCAACTGCAATAAAATAAAAAAATTCTCATTTATTTTGTCGGACATTGTCGTTTTATCTAATCAAAGGTGGACTGAGAAGAGTGGCTTTCAAATTCACACTTCACGGCGCTGATGCTGTCAACACTCGGCTGACCGTTGACCTGCTGGTGCGATTGTGACAGAGGGAACGTTTCAGAGCGGGACATCCGACTTCTTCTGCTCGAGGAGCCAGACGAGCAGTCCATCACCATCCTCATGAAGTCCGGCGCGGTGAACCGACGCAGAAGTCGGGTCCCGAGGCCCATGAACCCCGGAGCGTGGCTGGGGATCTTCTCTGCCTCTATCTCTTCTCGGGCAAAAAGTAGTTTGTTGGGTCTGGAAGTCGAGCCGAGGCTTCCCCTCTTCTGCAACTCTCTCCGGGTAAATTGAGCTGTGTAGTTAGCCTCTTCGTTCTGCGACTTCACATTCTCCAGGAGTGCTTTCACAGACTGCCCCTTGCTGTTTAAAAGAGGTTTTGGCACTGAAACAGTTTTGTTGCCATCATTTGTCAGGCTCCGAGTGTTCCCTTGACATTCCCTCTTGTCTATCAGGCATCGCTCATCCTGTAGCGAGGCTCTCTTTAATTTGCTGGCTGACAGGTTCGTGTCACACACATCACCCTGATAGGACTGCTTTCTGCTGCTCACGAGGTCCAGGTTAAATGACTTTGCCTTTCCCCAGAAAGGAAAACTCTCTGACGTTTGCTCTGGAAGTTGAGTGTCTCGGTTGACATTTTTCTGGCTTTGCTCAGGAAGAGAGTTCATTATTTTTGACCCCTTCGGCTCTCTAAGCTGGCAGTTTTGCAGCTGTTTGGCCGTGAACAGAACGCTGCGATCCGCCTCACTCTGAGTGTTTTCGATCTGAGGAGGCAGAGCCCAGCTGTGGCGATGATTATCCTCTTGACACTGGCTTCTAGTGCATCTGAAATGATGCCCCGATCCACCGCTGTCTCCTGTTTTCATTTGTTTCTGAAACACGTCTGGCAGCTGCTCGTCATTCGCCGACTGTTTGGAAAACCTCTCCAGAAGATGCCTCGGGAGCCGACTGGGCAGTTGGCACTCTACTTCAACGGTGGTGGCCACGTCAGCAAGTGGATCATCTTTGTTGGCAACCCTCCTGCAGGGAAAGTTCAAAACCTGGAGACACTGGTTGTGTCCAAAGAAGCTGGCAATCTCCAAAGCGGAGTGACCGGCATTATTGGTCCTGTCCAGCTTTAGTCCCAGTCTTTTGAAAGCTCTCACCAGGAACTCCAAAACTTGGCTGTGTCCAGAAAAAGCAGCATACATAAGAGGGCTGTTACCCCAGGCATCTGAGACGTCCGGGTCAGCATTGAACTGCACAAGAAGTTTGACCACGTCCAAGTAACCCATCTCACAGGCGTAGCTCAGGGCTGTGCGTCCGTCCTCATCCTGGCAGTTGACATTTGCCCCTTTCTCCAGCAGCAGTCTGGTGAACTTGGTTCTGGCTCCAGGGTCTTGCAGACAGACAGCGTATATGAGAGGGGTGCGGCTGTTTTCTGTCTTTGAGTTGATGATGCGCCCATCCAAGGCGTCCAGGATAAAGCGAGCCAGGTGGACTTTACCGCCATGCATTGCATCTAGAAAGGTCTTGGTGCCAGAGCCTTGGCGCAGGTCCTTTGGTCGCATCATTGTCCAACACCCACTTGTGGAGCTGAGCTGACAAACGGGGAGAGGAGGAAGTTTCCTGAAGCTCTCTGTGATGACAGCGAGCACATTCACTACAGAGTAAGACTCAGAGAGCAGCTGCCGGTGTTTTTATACCTCCCTCTCCACATGCCCTCCCCACGTTGCCTAGGAAACAAAGTCTGAGGACCATTATGCAGTGGCAGCATCCATTCAACCCAAGCACTCTCTGCCTGCAGAGAAATATATGCTATTTGAACAGAATAATTACTCAAGGAGACAAACATGGCCAGTGTTGTTCCTGTCAGGTCTGTGGGGGTAACTTAAAGCTGCATGGTTTTCTTTATTAAATGAGGAAAATGAATAAAAACGCTCCTTGCTGTTGATAAAATAGTAACATATACTCTTGGACAGAGTGTATGTGTGAAATAAATCTCTTATCAGAGAAGTTTGTTGAGTCTGTGAACAGGTTCGAGGCAAGATTAATGTCAGTTTTTCCAGAGTTCGCTTCAACATTTATCTTTTTTTTTTCTCTTCTCCAGCGTTTGTCATCCGTCAACCTTGTGTTTATGCCTGCAGTTCACTTCAGCCGCAAAACAACACACAGCAACGAGTTCAAATCACGCTACTCTCTAGTGCTTTGAGCTTCTCAAGGTTCCATATTTTGAAGAAAATGTTGTTTTTTTTGCCTGAAGGTCTTAAGCTAATCAACAGCAATAAAAAGGCAATGAAAGCCTTACAGAATTTATAAAAATAAAAACAGATGCTTTCCTTGATTCCTTTCAAATCAAGCTTTGCCGACTGCATCATAACATCAGCATCTTTTCCTTTGGAAGTAACACGGAGCTGCTTCCATATTTATTTTATTCTGTTGTGCATCTGGAGAAAACAGCAGATACAGCTTTTCTGCTTCTGCCTCTTTTGTCCCAACTAAATGACAAGTTAGATTTTTATTTGTCCATTTTACTTAAAGTATGCAACACTCATAAAAATAAGGAGTACTCACACATCTGGTTCTCCTTGAAAAGACCAGACTTTCATTTTAATTGCTGATATAAATTTCAGCTGGACCAAAAACCTGTGAGGAACACCTGGATTCCAGCTTGCACACCCTTCATCATCCGGCTTCATCCAACCCTCGGCGCGGCGGGTCTTTTATGTGCTGCTGCTTACCGAGCGTTAATTCATAAACCTTCATCAGCAGATGCTTCCTTCTGGTTAGTGTTCTGATATTACTTCTTATGTTTTGCCTTGGCATTGTGACTACTTGATAACTTAAATTGTTGATCTGAAGATCAGAGACGTGAAAGTAAGAGATCTTAAAAGTCTGCACCTAATTTTATTTCCAATTTTGAATATTTGTTCTAAAATAAAATAAGTATGAAAACTCTGTTACTTCACAGGTCTTGGTCATCCATCTAATGGAGTTTGTACATACTGTATATGTCATCGCAAAATACTTTAGTTTCACCAGCAAATCATCAGAGCTATTTATAGTGCTAAACTTAGAACATAAAATATTATTAATCTCAAACGATCGAATATAGGCACCTCCATGCACTTAAATGTGAAACGATTAAAATAAACGTGTCACTTCTGCATGACTGAAGCATTTCTAAATTGAGAAAAAGTGTGTTACTTGTAATAAAAGGCCTCAACGTAGATAACCAGAACAACAAAAAGGGCTGCTGAAACAAGAGTTGGAAAAATGTGAGCCTCTTTAAGGAGTAGTGAGAGCACATGTAGTTTCAGTTGACCTTAAAGTGACAGTGACATCAAATTTTTGTATTAAAAATGAACATTTTTTTTTTGTAAATATAACATTTATAACATTTAGTCAAAAAAGTTCCATGCTGCTGAGATGAACAGTTGTTGAGATATTTACATAAGCAATAACAGGAAGTGATGTCAAAGGGGTACACCTGCATGTGTTGCTACAATGGCTAACAACACTGACAGCAGCAAAGAATATGATGTTTCTTTAGATTATTCTGAATTACTATCAGAGAGAAATGAAGAGGGATCAAAGTTTTTAAAATATTATTTCACTTAACAAAGACCATGTGGTGCCCCTAAAGTTTGCTTTTGATATCACTTCCTGTTTCACTAGTTCAAAAGAAAGTGGGCCCGTTCAAGACAAAATGAGTAGAATAATGCGTTTTAATCCCTATTTCTTAAATATTACGATGTTATTGTCCACTTTTCGTATATGATTTGCATGTCACATGCACTTTTAAGTATGAAAATGTAAATAGATCTGTGAACCTCAGACGTTTATCATTTCCTCCTAAAATAAATTATTATACAACCTGGGTGAGAGCACACGATAAACCATAGAGGATGAAATTTAAATAGACAACTTTTATAATTCCATCCATCCATCCATGCATCCATCCATCCATCAATGCATCTATCCATAAATTCATCCATCCATCCATCATCTTCTGCTTGTTCCGAAGTCGGGTCGTGGGGGCAGCAGCTTGAGCAGGGAGGTCCAGACATCTCTTTCCACAGCCACCTCTTCCAACTCTTCTGGGCAGGGGCCAAGGCATTCCCAAGCCAACCAAAAGTCTCTCCAGCATGTCCTGGGTCTTCCCCGGGGTCTTCTCCCAGTTGAACATACCAGAAGCAACTCCCTAGGGAGGCGCCCAAGGGGCATCCTTACCAGATGCCCAAACCACCTCAACTGGCTCCTCTCGATGTGGAGGAACAGCGGTTCTACTCTGAGTCTCTCCCGGATAACTGAACTTCTCACCCTATCGAGTCCATCTACCCTACGTAAGAGACTCATTTTAATTGCCTGTATCCATGATCTCATTCTTTCTGTCACTACCCAGAGTTCATGACCATAGGTGAGAGTAGGAACGTAGACCGACCAGTAAACAAGGAGCTTTGCCTTACAGCTCAGCTCCCTCTTCACCACAACGGACCAGTACAGAGTCCGCAATACTGCAGATGCTGCACTAATCCATCTGACAATCTCACGCTCCATTCTTCCCTCACTCCTGAACAAAACCCCGAGATACTTGAACTCCTCCACTTGAGGCAGAACCTCACCCTCGACCTGAAGAGAACAATCCACCCTTTTCCAGTTGAGGACCATGGCCTCAGTTTGGAGGTGCTGATTCTCATGCCAGCTGCTTCACACTCGGCTGCGAACCACTCCAGTTAGAGCTGAAGATCATGGCACGATGACGCCAACAGGACCACATCATCTGCAAAAAGCAGAGATGGAAACCTGAAGCCACCGAACCAGAATCCCTCCACCCCCTGACTGCACTGAGAAATTCTGTCCATAAAAGTTATGAACAGAATCGCTGCCAATGGGCAGCCATGGTGAAGTCCATCTTCCACCCTGAAGGGGTCCGACTTACTACCGGCAATGCAAACCAAACTCTGCTTGTATAACGATTGAACAGTCCGTAACAATGGACCCTCAATCCCATACTTACAGAGCACCCCCCACAGCGTACCCTGAGGAACACAGTTGAACGCCTTCTCCAAGTCCACAAAATGCAGGTAGACTGGATGGGCAAACTCCCATGACCCCTCGAGGACCCTAGTGAGGGTAAAGAGCTGTCCACGCAACGTTGCAAAGGCTTGTCAGCCAAGACAGCCCCACAACATACAGAGCCTTAATGAAATCATGGTGAACCTAATCCACCCCCGGAGACCCTTTTATAATTTATTTATCAAATTATAAGCTGATCTATTCTTTGTTTGTAAGGGGTTGTAAGAACAAGTAATCCAGAATAAGAATTATTAAAATGCCACCCCAGAATCACAAAAGCTGTTGTATAAAAATAAAAGAAATAAAAGTGTGACTTTGCAATAATTTGAATTCAATAGAGCACCTTGAGGTATCTCAAGGAGAATGGTTTCATTTAGAAGCATGGAGAAAAAAAAAGGTAGAAAATCTTCCCAGGCCTTCAACAGAGATCCTTATAATGGCATTTTCTGCTATAACTGTTACGGGACGCTTTCATTGCTCTTCAAAGCAAGACGTCTTTTTTTGACACATAAATAATACAGTTAGTGACGACGTTTCGTTTAATCAGAATTGTAAATTTAACCAGATATTTTTCCCTGCAGGATTTATTCTCAATGTCACACTATTTTCTCAGGTCTTGATTGTGATGTACTGTATTTACAATTTGGCCAAAATACATCACCAAGGCACTTTTGTGCAGTTTGTTAAAATAACATTTATCTTACCGGTTGCTTTTTGGACCCATAGAGTTAGTTCTCTTTTTTTTTTTTTTTGTTCATGTAATGTCTTTGATTCACACTCACAAAAATCACATTTCATGAATCTTTAGCCTTCCCCGTTTACATCAGCAAAAAAGAGAGTTCAAACTAACATTCAGCGAGGTTAGGAAAACAGCTTTCTTTTCAAATACACACATTCCCCCTGACTGAAATGAAGTCATGTCATGTGCAGCAAGTGTGATTCTTTTTAAGGCTAAATTTTGTTGTGAATCACGTCGGTGTGTCCAGTTATTTAAACCTTCCACCTCAGATACAAAGTGAATAACGAGCCAAGGCAAACCACTGCTCAGCTTTATAAACCTTCAGCTCCAATGTGGGACCATTTGTCTGTTTTTTTTAGAGGTAGAAAACCTGTTTAGATAGTTTTAAACAATGCTGACTGTTAATTGTCTTCATGACTTCTGCCAGTGGTGTGTTCAATGACGGATAGATAATCTAATTTAGTTCATCTAGTTGGAAAAGACAGGTCTGATTATTTGTTTAGGAATACGATTAATAACGGTTATAACTAAATGGTTAGATTTTCTAAAATAATGAAAAATGTGTAACTTTTTATTAAAAATATGAGGTGCATAAAAAAATAAGCAAGAGTAAAAATAAATGAATAAAGGTGGAAGGTTTGGGGTGCCGTTTGTAAAGTTACACAGTCAAACATTAACAGCAATATTTTGGTTTATTTAGCCTTTCATAAGAAAAACATATTTTTTTCCAGTCATATTTTCACCATGTTATTCATAAATTTATAAATGTTTTTTGATTATTATTATTATTTACCCTTTATTTATACAGGTAGTCTCAATGAGTCATGAGGACTCATTTTTAAGAGAGACCTGTTTGGGAGCAGATGGTGGGGTTAAGGGCCTTGCTCAAGGGCCCAGAGTGGGGCAAATGAGGAAGGAGGCAGGTGTGGGTGCTTCACCTTTTCCACCCACATTTTTTGATGTTGCCAGTCTGGGGAGTTGAACCTGCGACTTTCCGATCAAAGGCCCATCTTCTCTAACCTCTGCGCCAGCACTCCCCATAGTCATAGTTCCCAAATAAATATTTAATTTACAAGCTAAATATTTAGTTTACAAACTAAATACTTTACTTGCAAGTTAAATATTTAGTCAGTAAACTAAATATTTAGGTGTAAATAAAAAATTTAATTTCCAAGCTAAATATTTAGTTTACAAACTAAATACTTTACTTGCAAGTTAAATATTTAGTCAGTAAACTAAATATTTAGGTGTAAATTAAAAATTTAATTTCCAAGCTAAGTATTTATTTTCTAAGCTAAACATTTAATTTCCAAAATAAATATTTGATTTGTTAACTAAATATTTAACTTTGATCTAAATATTTAACTTGCAAGCTAAATATTTAGGAGTTCAGACCAAAATAATTGCTTGCAAGTTAAAAATTTAGATCAGAGTTAAATATTTAGTTAGCAAAGTAAATATTTAGTTTGCAAATTAAATATTTAGCTTGGACAATAAATATTTAACGTGGAAATTAAATGTTTCATTTACACCTAAATATTTAGTTAGTAAACTAAATATTTAACTTGCAATTTAGTTTGTAAACTAAATATTTAGTTTGTAAATTAAATATTTATTTGGAAAATATGACATTTATAAATGTATGAATAACATGGTGAAAATATGACTTTGGGAAAAAACATAATTTTAAATTTTTATGAAAGGCTAAATAAACCAAAATATTGCTGTTAATTTCTGACTGTGTAACTTTACAAACAGCCCCCCATAGAAGGTCCTACTTCCAAGGTACAAGTAATATATTTTGAGGTTAAAATGGAAAGAGCTAGAATTAATAATGCTAAATTCATTAGTTTGAGTCAAAGTGACATATTTTCCTTTAAAGCTGAACCGCTCACTGAATGGGATAAGAGTTTTAAGTCTCCAAGACTCATAAAAAAAAACAATGCTGCTATTTTTCCTATAAAATATTTTTACCGGTGCAAGCTTTAGGTGACATTAGGTGATTCTTCCTTTAAAAATAAAATCCACAAAGTCTTCCTGTATGTATTCAGCAATATGTAGTACTTCATGACTGTTAAAACTCCAAATCCTAAAAGAGTTCAGTGTTTTTAACACCAAAGAAAAATATGTTTCATGCAGGGACGAACTTTATTATACTGTTGCGACAAACATTTTTCTGTGCACCAATAATAACCACATGTTTGATACTGATGAGATGTTTCTCTGATCTGCAGATTCATGCTGATAACATAAACCAGCAGCATATTATAACAGATTTGCTTTTCCTGATTTTAGTGGTGAATTGTAGCCAGGTCCTTCTTGCAATTGCAACTCATCATCTCAAGCATTCACTGCAGTCACTCTGAGCTCTTCGTTTTAATTTTTCTGAGTCAGGTCGCTCCGACTTGATCTTTTTCACTTAAAATCTTTTTCGTTTTCCATCAAGCGCGGTTGACGGACAATGACCTTTATCTCAGACCTGCACCTAAAGTTTTTTTTTTATCAAGGATTTCTGATTATGACTGTGGAACGGCATATAGGTCAACGATTCAAAATGTAAACCAACACGTAGCGTCATTTATGTCATTTATATTCCAGTGAGATGTGCCGATGATGTAACCCTCTCTCTGCCTCCTACACATGAGGCTTCATTGGAACATTTTTTCTCATTTTTTTGCTCTCTGCAGTCTGGGATGTAGTCGATGGACCCATAAAACCCATCGGAAGCTGTTTCAGTAGAATTACTTTTGATCTGGTGCTCCAGATTGAACACTCAGCAATTGGCAGCCTTTTTTATTATCAGAGGACGAAAATAGATGTGATCCGCACGGACTGCGGGCATCCTCAGGCAGGGCACAAGCTGTGACTGATATCACGTCGGCCCCAAGACTTCTTTTTGTCTTTTAAATGTGGGGTATTGTTTTCAACCCCAATATTTATAGAGAGCTATTAAAAATGTTCTTGAATCATATGTAGTCTTGTGATGAAATGGAAAATTGAAACAAAAATGATTTGAATTGAGCAGATATTATGTTTCCCCATGATTTTAGGCATAAATGTCAAAATACATCTTAATCTACGTCTCTTTTGAGCCAGCTCTCCTGTGTTTTCATACAGAAAGGATGTAAATTGTCCTTTAGTGAACCAGGAAAGGTTCAACATACTATACGGACTGTATGAAAACTCAAGAAAAGTTATGTTAGTAATCTTAATTAATCATTTCTAATGCCTAAGCATGCTCATGTGGCTCGGATGCCTCAAATTACTACAGGACAAAAAAAAACACAACAAAAAAATTGACAGCCTAATTGAAATTCTTTGAAGAATACATGCCGCCTGTCACCTTTCATGCCAGAGTTTTAAACTAAGACCTTGTTACGCTGAGAAAAGAGAGTTACAACCATTTTGGTCGAACCTTGTAAATAATATGCACAAAGTCGTGTGAAGTAACAAAATCTTGCAAGACGTGTTAGCACTCAAAGCATGCGTTGTTAATGACACTCAACTTTTATCACAACAAACGTGTTCTGAGCCACATTTATGTGCAAACTTGCTAAGGGCAAAGGTCAGGGAGTTGACATTATTTAAAAAACATACTTATATGCACCCATCGCTTCCCGATACTTTCACCCAGGAGGCTGAAATTTTACTATGCTTTTCATGGGTGTCCCGGTAAATATCCTGCCAAATGTGACGCTCCTTCCTATTTTAAAATCATGCTTTCACACCCCTTTCTGCCCAACGCTTATGATAGTGGTTGACAGTGGTTGCCCAAATGGGCGTATTTCATGCTTTGATGTGATACCAGGTTGAATATGTTTTTTTTATTTTTATCGGTTATCCTCTGTAGAAATGTAGGTATGATTTTGCAGAGTAGTTACTGGTTTTATACTGCACATTTAAACATGCAATGAGCAAAATCTGTAATCCTGTCGTTAATTTTAAATTACCTGCTTGTGACATTGCAGTATTTTTCTATGAATTTTACAATTTCACAAGATTTTCACAGTCAAATTCAGTGTTTGCCACATATCATAACTGTTTAAATAACGTAAAATTTCTGATTCTTGTTTTACGGTAGTTCAATGCATTCACTACGGTGATATACTGTTTTGGATTTCACAGTCTGTTCCTGTTGCAATTTGACTTTTTTGTTTAATGTAATTTTTACAGATTTTTTTTTTTTACAGTGTAGCTCTTAATCTAGAAAACTGACTAGTTATAGCTATTTTTGTGTTTGCTAAGGTTGGCTAGCTGTGGCAGCCATCTTGTATTGGGTTCACTCCGAGGGTTAATTACTTTTAAATGCACGCCCAACGAATATGAGAGTTTTATCAAAAATTCCAAATTTGAAAGACTTGCACAGTCAGTCAGTGCTTGGAAAATAAATTGTGGTAATTTTGTGGTAGGATTAGACGCAGAATGCAGATGAGGATTCAAGGAGCTCCAAACCAAATGTGATTTTTTTTTTTTTTTAATAGAAAAGGCAAAAACAAAGTGCTGATGACGCAGCCAAAACTCACAAAGAACCCACAGTGAGGCACACGGAGACAAAAGGGACCAAAGCAGATCCTAACAATGCACTGCTGAGATGGAGACGGAGAGACTGGATATCAGGACTAGGCTTACTGGATGCAGCTGAACGGACTACAGACTGGAAACAGGTGAAAGTGACTGATGATGAGGGAGAGATGTTACAGGGAACAATGGGGAATAACAAAAGACCGATCAGCTGAAACTCCATCAGATCTGAGTTTAGGGAAACTAAAGTCACAGAGATACAGTAAGTTAGATAAAACACAACTCAAAACACAAGTATACCAGAACACAGAAAGATAGCACATAAAACCACAAAGAGAATAAATCAAACAACAAACTAAAAAAAAAAAAAATCAAAATTGCACAGATCCTGACAACACACCAAATTTCAGCTCAACAGCTATAAAATTCAGTTCTAACTAATTTTGGAATACAACAAGTCCAAAAGTTGATCAGTTGTAGATGTACTCCTAATATTTACACCCTAAGAGTTTCATTAAAATGTGTCCAATGGTGACAAAAAGTGAAATTATATATATTAAAAAAGATCCAGTTTGGATAAAATATACATTCAGGTTTTGCATACTTGTCATATTATCATGTTTTTGCTCATTGAAACCATAAACTCTGTGTTGTACGTAACAGTTCTCATGGGTGATATCTTTGCCCAATTAACAAGTGATTTTAATTTATTGGCAAAATAGGTACAATTTTTTTCAATGCAACACATAAAACTGATAACTATGAAACTTTAAAGGAAAAGCATTACACAATACAAAACTGTTTAATTACGTTTTTTTTAGCCGTGAATACTTAAGTGACATTGCCTAATTACCGAAGATGATAATGGCGGTGCAAGGACTCTCACAGAATCATCCTCGCCTCTGTTAACGACATGAAACCGCTCAGGCGCTGAACACGACAAATGGACTGAAATGCATGAAATGTGGCTGAAATATTCAGAATGTGAATGAGTTGGTATCATGAGACGTCCTAATTGGGCAGATGTATGCAAAAAAAAAAAAAAAAAAGGCGAAGGCGTCGTGGTAAATGCCTGATCTTTCATTCATTCCGGGGCCCGGCCCAGGCCGAAGCCACTTTGAATCTCTGATCAGAAATTAAAGCGCGGGTAAAAATAAAATGTTATCCACGGTCATAAATGTCCTAATTAACCACCGGGGGAAACGCTCTCCCAATGCTGCAGAACCCTAAAAAAAAAAAAAGTTAATCGCAAATACTTGTAAATGGAAACAAACTGTTTGGTGAAGCAGCTTAGCAACAAACACCTGGGACTGAATCAGCACACGAGCATAAAGCGGGACATTCAACAATGCCAATTTATAGTTATTAAAAATGTTTTCTTACCAATGACTCAACATGTCCCTAATCTCCAGGGTCTACTTTATTATGTGCATGCTAATTGCTCACACCTGATAATGATGTGGTTCTGACTATCACCTGTCCCTGACTGTGACAAACAGGTTGCAACTTGTGTGGCGATCTTTGCTTTTCCACTCCCTGCACAACTTTGTTATGAGGAAAGAGCTAAGACACAATTAGCCTGAACGGGAACAAAGTGAACCTTCTCAGAAGTGTTTAGCTTTGTTGCAGAATGGCATCGAACCACGGGCAAGACTTTCGTGTCGCTGTTGTGTGACTCCACTGAGCTTGTTGAGCAGTCGGGGAGAACACCTCCTGCAGGGACGAAAGCATAGAAATGATGTATTCCCTTTCACCAAGGACAATCGTGAGTCTGTGTGTCTGCTCAGCTCCTTTAATGCCCTTTTGATTTGATACGGGGGCTCAGCAGTCTTGAGTGAACTCAGAGTTTGCGCGCTTTCAGTTCCAGGAAAGAGGCCGCAGCAGGTCTGCTGTCACTGTGTTACCATGGTGCATCGCCTCCAAGGTTCAGGTAAGGTCATTGTTGTTCCACATGTCATGTTTAAGAACAAGGATAATCTAAAATAAACCTAATCAAAGCCCTTTAATGTGCAATTTAGTTATTCCCGTGAATGTTGTGTAGAATGCAGTTTTCATAAATGGAACACAGTGGGACCTAAAAAACAACTTAAATGTTAAACTTAACAACCAGGTTTTGGAAAAAAAAAAAAAAAAAACATAATATTTTTTTAATTGATGGCTGTAAAAGTAAGTGGTACACATCAATCAACCTTTATTTATGCAGGTTAATCTCATTGAGCCTTGAGGACTCATTTACAAGAGAGACCTGAGACACATAAGGAACAGCTGGAGACGCATAGGATAATTGTCACAGGTCTCTCTTGTAAATGAGTCCCCGAGGCTCAATGAGATTAACCTGCATAAATAAAAGTTGAATGAAAAAAAAACCAGATCAGAAGAGGACTGAGTGTAAAAAGAGCCCTTTAGTGAGGCTGAATTGCTCAGACGCAAAGATGGACAAACGTTCACCAGTCTGCAAAAACTGTGCCTAAAACAAGTTGATCGTTTTCAGAATGATGTTCTTCTATGTATAAGTTGGGAAAACTTTAATTATCCCATCATCTAGATTTCATAATACCATCAAACGATCTTGGACAAGAAAAGGACAAGAGTCAATAATGGATGGCAGTGGTCTTGGAGCCCTCTGGGGACACTGCACTGTAAACGGGTCTGATTCTGCTCTGGACGTCACTGCGCAAGCTCAGGAACAATTCCACAAAACTTTGTCAACACATTTCAACGTGCCATCTACAAATGCAGGTAAAAAAAACTCTATCAAGCATTGATTTAGCCTCATGTGAACACTATCTAGAAACGCTGCCGTCCTCTCCGGATCATTAAAAATTAACTCGAGCAAAGTGGAAAACTGTTCAATGATCAGATGAATTAAAAGTTTTCTTTTTGAAAACCACAAATGGCACATCCTCCATACTGAAGAGTTGAAGGACCATCCAGCCTGTTGTTAGCACATACCAAAGCTTGCCACTCTGATGGTATAGGGGTGCATTGTTGCTCAAAGCATGGGCAGCTTACACATCTGGAAAGGCAGCATCAATGCAGAAATTCAGGTTTTAAACAACATATGCTCCTAACCAGACAACTTCTGTTTCAGAGAAGGCCTTGCATATTTCAGCAAAACAATGCTAAATGCCATCTTGCATTTGTTACAACAACATGGCTTTTGACCTGGCCTACCTGCAGTCCAGACCTCTCGTTCTTCCAGATGGCATTTCTCTCTTATGCTCTCGACAAAGACGGTCGCTTTCTCTCGCTCCTGCCTCCCTCCTGCTTTTTTGCTCTCTTGTCCTGTGAATCTCTAAGAGCCTCTCTTTACACATCTTCCAAATCAACATTTATGATGGATCTGGTCAGCTGGTCTCTCAATGCAACTGATTAAAAAAAAAAAATTCTACCAGAAGACAGGGGCCAGGAAAACTCTCATGCCCTGAAGGGACACACACAGCTGGATATGTCATGGATTCCTGGGCTGTTTGGAAGATGATGTGTCTGTCTGTGCTGTCTGTTGAGGACGTAGAAGACGCGTACATAATTGGATTTCTGATAAGTTTTCTGCTGTTTGGAATTGGCGGATACCTGGGTTATCGGCTATTAAGGAAGACGTCGGCAGCAGTTTTGGCAATAGTAAAGCTGCCCGCCTTATGTGAAGGATTAATCCGTGCTTCGAGCTCTCAGACTATATACTTTGCAAGCTGAACTGTAAGTTGGATGCAATTTCTGAGAATCATGGGCCGCTTGCAGCTCCTAGAACTCGCCGGCATGAAGAATTCAACCTTGGAGAAGAAAACAAGCATGGACCGGCGGAATATCCACTGTTTGGATTCGCCATTGAGCGTACCAGCAGAACTGAAGGCAGACATGAAATCAGTAGAGTCTGCCTGCCCAAAACAATTGTTGTTTATCTGAAGTTGGCCCCCCCGCTGGCCTTGGATAGGCCAACTTATCTCAAATTGATCCTGGAGGAAAACGCGCTTCCACGTTAACATGGCTAAACAGGGAAGAGCGAACTTAGCTGGTTAGCAAGCTAAACAGCAAGGCAGAAAAAGTGACCATTAGCTGGGCTGAACGGGGTAAGCAGATGAAAGTTAGCAGGCTAAACAAGCAGCAAGCAGGATCAAACCTTGTAGCGATGCCCTGGGCAGGGAGCAAGCTCACCTCCAGTCGGACAGTTAAGCCACATACAAGGGACCAGCAGTCAGGTTAAAGTGAGGTGAAGTGCAAAAAGATTAGGGAAATGAGACCACGCTGCATATTTATAACCTAGGAGGGCGGGGCCTCCTGTGTATGCAGCAGTCTCATTTGCCTTGACAGGCGTGTTGAAAGAAACTTCTTCAGGTTGGTCTCACGAGGGTGCAATCCCCCATACTGACCAAAAGGGAACTAAGAAGCTCTACCTGCCCCCCCCCCCCCCCCCCCGAGGACATATGTGGTCTTATCAGAATTGCGCCGCTGATAGACACTGTACCATCATATCAGAACTTTGGAACTTTCTGGAGTGTCCATGGACAACTCACCACCTTTGTTGACCTTCTATGCATAAATGTATTATGATGTCATTGTATGTTGCTGTTTATGTTGCAAGGTCTTTTTTTTATATCTTTTACACTCTGCCCCAGCCAGGACATGGTGAGAAAAATGCCTTTTTTAACTTCCTCCACCCACGTGTTCTCCTTTCCTCATCTACTCTGTATGTTGTAAGTAACATGTCTCCCTAATGAGTCCCTGAGGCTCAATGGGAACTAACCTGTATAAATACAGGATGAATTGAAAAAGATCAAACATTTAATGTGAATTAAATATGAGTGCATAGGATTTTCAACTCCATGCATTCTGTTTTTACTTACATTTTTCACAATGTCCCAACTTTTTCAGAGTTGACGTTGCACAAAGCTGTGACTTGGTCAATTTAAAAGAATACTTCAGTCTGAGTTGTAGATGGAAGAGTGCGATTACAGAGGAACAGGGTTGCAAATGAAGGAGCTGACAGGGAGCAATCATGGTATGTTACTGGTCACGAGAAAGGCCTCTTACTGTCTCTGCCTCCTCCACTCTCATCAATTACTGCCGTGGATCATGCCTGCCAGGCTGCCTGAACCAGATGGTAAACAGTAGGCTGTTCCTTCAGCCTTTTGGTTCGGAGGACTTTAATATCAGCTCTTAAACTGAGACATTTAGACAACTGTAAATTAAACACCTACAGAGCTTTTTCTTCTGCCATGAAAGGGTGGAACAGTAAAAAAAAAAAAAGCTGCTCAGCAGAGTAAAAATACAAATCCAAGCTTAATTTTTGGTTTGTTTTGCACAAAAATTACAAATTTGAGGAAAGTCACACATGTATCATGTAAAAAAAAACAACAAAAAAAAAAAACAGGATATAAAACCAACCTACAAAATCAAACAGAAGGTAAAATTGATTCGAATAAAAAAAAAAAAAAAATGTATCCAAAACCCATAACTTATCTTCGCTTTTAAAGGTACCATAAATTAATTTAAAACAAATTTCTTCTAGGTGAATTTGTGCTGGAAGCTCATGATTATCAGCTCAAATTAATTTCATTTTATGTTTTGTTGTTAATTAGTATCACTCATCCATGCTTGCATAAGCATTCCTTAACAAATGCCACCCAAAGTGCCCAATCCTACTGGATCCAATACGTTCAGGAGGATTATTTCTAAAAAGGTGGCCACAAGGTTCTGCGGCAGAAAGCAGCAAAACATCAATACAAAGTCTGTATGTCTGAGTAATAAAACTCCATCAGTATCTAAGTACTCTTAGCTCTATTTTACACTAGTGCTGCATCAAAAGAGTCGCCTGAAGCTCCCTAATCTGTCGGGGCTGATAGAAATTCCTTTCCTGCAGTGATGAGAAAAAGATGAAGGAGCTCGAAGCTCCTCTCTCCATCTCCGGCCTGACAGGAGCTATTTATGACCTCGCAGGCCCGCTCGCATTTGACAGCTCAATAAATTGTAAAAATGGACAACAAATGTTTCTGTTAGACGTCCAGGTTGAGCAGAGATGAGCAACACTCAGACGCACTCGGAGTAAAAGTTTGTCGCACTGTCAAAGCAAATGGCAGCTCTGGTTTTTCTGAGGGAAAAGGCAGAAAAACAAGCGCTCTGAGTTTTTTTTTTTTTTTTTAAGGCAAAAGCAGAAAGTTTTATTTTACACGAGGGCTTGAAAATAGAAAGATGGTTTGAGTTACAGCACGGTGGCACAGCTGGTAGAGCGGTCGCCTCTCAGTGAGAAGGTTGCAGGATTGAATCCCAGATGGGATGGAGTTTGCATGTTCTCTCCGTGCATGCGTGAGTTTTCTCCAGGTACTCCAGTTTCCTCCCACAGACCAAAAACATGCATGTTAGGCTGATTGGTAACTCTAAATTGTCCCTAGGTGTGAGTGAGAGAGTGAATGGTTGTTTGTCTCTATGCGTCCCTGTGATGGACTGGAGACCTGTCCAGGGTGTCCCCCGCCTCTCGCACAGTGACTGCTGGGGCTCCAGTGACCCCCATGACACTGAAAGGAGAAGCGGGTTATGATAAGAGTTGGATGAAGTTTTATTTTTTATACTTGTTGATTTTTGCTTGTCTTTTGATACTATTTGCTGTTTTTAGCTTTTAATTAGCCTACTTTGAGATTTTACCAAGCTTTTTGCTCATTTGTGCTTTGAGCTAGCATTTTGCTATATGTAGCTTTTAGCTTGCCTTTTGATTTTATTTTCTTTCCGCTGCTCCCTTCTTCAGGGGTCGCCACAGCGAACTAAGTCGCACAAAGACTTGGCATTTGTTTTTACACCAGATGCCCTTCCTGACACAACCACAGACCACAGAGCTACCACAGCTCTCTGTGTGGAGCAGAGAGCTGATATCTAGGGCACCCGGGGGAGCAGATGGTGGGGGTTAAGGGCCTTGCTCAAGGGCACAGAGTAGGGCAAAGGAGGGTGGAGGCAGGTGTGGATGCTTCACCTTTCCCACCCACATTTTGATGTTGTCGATACAGGAAGTTGAACCAACGACCTTCATATCACAGGGCCACTTTCTCTAACCTCTGCACCACCACTCCACATTTTTAGCTTGCCTTTTGATACTTTGCACATTTAACTATTGTTATGCTACTTTTAGCTTCTCGTTAGCCCTTTGCTTCTTTTAGCTTTTAGCTAACCTTTCAAAACTTTTAGCTAGTTTTTTATACTCACTGCTTTTATCTTTTAGCTAGCCTAATTATACTTTTAGGTTGTACCTAGCTTTTAGCTTTTTTAGCTTTTAGTTAACATTTTGCTGCTTTTAGTTAGTGATTTGCTTTTTTTTTTTATTTGAACTAGTTTTTATTTTTTGCTGCTGTTAGTTTTTAAATAACCTTTAGATACTTAAAATTTTTAGCTAGCTCTTTGCTACTTTTAACTAAGGTTTAGTTAGCATTTAGCTCCTTTTGGCTGTTACGTAGCATTTTGTTTCCATCAGCGTTTTGCTACGGCTTTGTTCCTTTTACTTTAGCTTTCTGCTTCCTTCATCATTTTTACTGGACTTTTGTTTTCTTTCTACTTTCCTTTGTTTGACATTTTAAGGCCTTTAGATTAAAAGAATATATATTTTAAATGACGTAGTATATCTGCTGCATCTTTTAGTGAATAAAAACAGCAGCAGAGTCAGTCAGACGTCATCTCACGACTCGGGGCGAACGGCGGCCCACTTCTTCTGAAAAGACCCGATGACCTTGAGGCCATATCTGTTCTCGCTCCCACATGCTCGGCCGCTCACGTTGCTCAGCGTTCGGCAAAAAGCGCCTCTTACTTTACTTTTCAAACTGCACATTAAGCCCTCACTATGACTGCTATTTCTCTGAAAAGAGGCACTTGGTGACTCAGCTGCCTTAAGTGCTTTAGCATGAAATGCATGTCGACTTGACACTGTGGGTGTCGATCTGCTGCTCAGAGCGAGTGCTCCTCTGAGCCCATGTCCTATTAAACACTAAATCAAAAACTAATTAACTGATAAACGATAGAACAAAATTTTCACATGGATACAATGGAGCAGGGTATTTTTTTTAGTGTAGAGTCAGAGGTCAAGCATAAAAAAAACTGAGCAGAAATACTGCTGCTAAATAAATTTACAGTATTTAACTTTATTTTCTAAGAGAGGGCTTTGATTTTAAATATCTGCTTTATTTGAGGTGTAATTACAAAAAGCATTTCAAAGTAAGTGTAATTTTTAGTTCCCACCTTTGTCAGAAATATATTTTTAATGATCAAGCAGAAGAAAATCAGACACCACAGTCATGCTCAAAGACAAAACGAGGGGACATCGAGGGTTTTCCAAATGTGCTGGCTATTTTTACAGAGTCATTTCATTTCAATTTAATCTGAGCTTGTGTGTTTTTTTTATTTTAATTATTTGTTGTTCTTTACCTAAGAACAGCCTTTCAATGTTCCACTCAGATGATTGAAAAAGTGGGGTTTTATTTTTTTTAACCCTCTCCGATTCATCTCCACCACTTAGTTTATGCAATTCATTGTATTTTTAAGTTTTCATTATGTGACAAAACTTCATTAAGAGTGTTTAATGCATTTACAGCACAATGTATGTTTGAAATTCATCAACAGGAGAGCTTCTGGACTTTAACACAGAAAAGCACAAAACACATTCTCAGGAGTTGCTTCTGCAACTCTCAACCACCGTTTGTGAGCAACACTGCAGAACAACAAGAACTGTGCGCACCATTATGTTCAGCCACTTGCACCTCGAGCCAAGCATCTTTGTGGTTATATAAGAGTGAAGGCAGCTGCCGGGGTGCTGATACTGTTCGGGTCCTTTAAACTCGTGGTTCAACAGATGCTCCCACCCCCAGAGCAGTTGGGGCCATGGACATGTCATTATGCAACAAGACATAAAAATGGTGAATTTTAAAGCTCCCTGAAGAAAAATAGAAGTCAGAATTGCTGTAAGAGAGACCATGTTTTTAATGATTAATAATGGATGTAGGAGATTTGCATCATTAAGAAGGCGGAGTGTGTGATGAGTGTGATTTTAAACTAATTAAAGGGCGACCAGAACAGAAAGTTTCTACAATGCAAATCATGTCTAAAAGCCGTCTTCTCATGTTAAGCAGGAATTCTCCATGCAGCCTGTGACAGCGCAGCAGCAGGCGGTGTTTGTGTGGGCGACGTGCGTGGGCGATGAGTGTTCGTTCAGGATGGCGTCCACTTCAAGCCAAGACGGGCCGTGGATCATGACTTCACCTCCTGTGGGTCATGCCAGCATCTTCACAGGAAGCAACAAGAGGACGGGAAGCACACTTCACATTCTTAGAGCTGACTCTTTATTATTGTCTGGTATGTTGTTTTTAATTTAGGAATTTATACTTTACACCAAAACATGATCCAGAATTAAGTCTTCAGTTTGTACGATTTATTTAGCACCTGTTGTATGTCTAAGGATTGTAACATTATCTTAAAACAGCGTCTTAAAGCAGCACTGACTTTTATTGTGCTTTGTTCTGTTTAAATGTAGCTTTTAGCTAACCTTCTGATACTTTAAAATTCTAGTTAGCCTTGTGAATATCACTTAACAGCTTAATTTTTTTAGCTACTCTTTTGCTACTTTTAGCTTTGGGTTAGCCTTTTCGTATTTTAAGCTCATCTTTAGTAGTTCATGCTAACCTTTTGCTGCTTGTAGCTATTGAGGTGTTTTAGCACTAAGCTAATGTTTTGGTACATTTTGCTTTTAAGTAATGTTTTGCTAATTTTAGCTTTTAGCTACAATTTTGCTACTTTTGGCTTTCACCTTTTTGCTACTTTTCACTTTTGGTTAATGTTTTGCTACTTTGAGCTGTTGCTGTTAGTGATCTTTTTTTAGCTTTAACAATTCAGTTTCATCTTCTTCACAAAATGTAATAAATATTAAGACAAATTGGACATTTTCTGTTTTAATGTTATGTTCAGACTGAACGTTGCAGAAAATGTATGATTTGGCTGTAAACATAGATAAAACCCAATTTTGGGGGGGATGAAAACAAAAACAAATGTGTCCACAGAAAGAGCAGGTATTGTCAGCGTCTTCATATTCAGCTGTGAAGGACGGGGGAGGAAGTGTAACGATCCAAAGTTGCCTCGTCTTTCGATTCCACTTTAAATTCTGCTTTATCTAAAAACATCTGCACAGTCTCTGTGTTTTTGACTAACGTTTTGTACTTTTTTATTTAAGAGTTTGTTTCAAACGTGATTCAAACTCAAAACTTCCTTTATTACTTTTTAATCTTGTTCCTATTTGAGGTATATTTTACCACTACAATTCCATATTTATCAAGTTGACAAATAATTACTTCTGATCTTTTTCTATTAAGTCTTTAGTTTGATTCTCTTTCAACTTATCTTTTGATTCACATGTTGGGAATTCTTGACATCTGCGATACATTTTCTGTATTCTCCTCTGTAATTTTCCTCCTTTACCTAAAGTGTCATATTTCCCTCAAGTTTAAGATCCGGGGACATTTCTCTCCAGCTGGTTTGAGACGGGAGCAGCCGGAGGTGCCTTCGCCTTATGCAAGCTCTGCCTGGTGATTCAGGGCTGACTGGATTCACACTCGAAAGCTAACAGTTCATCTGCGCTGCGCATGAGGTGGCAGGACTCTCGGGCACAAGATGTGTCCCCTGGTGATGTGTCTTGATATCCTCCTCCTTTTAAATGTCATTCATGTCATTCAAGTCAGAAGAAGGGAGTCACAACACAGAAATCAAAACAAAAATGGACAGACTGTTGCGGACGGTGACTCAAGAGAGAAGCTCGGTTCACTAACGAGAGCCTGCACGTGAGGAGGTAAGGAAACGAGCGCCTCTCACTGAGACGCATGCACTGTTAGCTGAATGTGTCTGAGAGGTTTTTACCTGCAGTCTACCTTTTTTATTACATGACACGTGATCCATGGCAAGACATAATGTGCCAACTGCAAACACTTGAGCAAAGAGGAAAACGTCTGAACTGACTGGACTTTATGTACCAACAACTCTTTACTCACAATCCAAATCTGGATGAAATCACTGCAGCAATGTGCACAAAAAAACTGCAACTTATTCAAATATTGTGTCTGCACGTTACATCCATGCAGTATTTGTAGATGTATACTTGATTGCCTCCTGATTATATTTAAAGGTATTTCACTCAAATGCACAAAACAAACTAAACCATTCATTTCCCCTGCAAAAAGAAACAGGGCAAATCATTCATACAAGCCTGGACAATCATTTTTACCAGCAGGTGTTGTTTGCAGCCTGGATGCTTGAATGAAATTTCTGCTTTTTGCTTCTCTTCAAACCACAAATATGAGTCATAAATCCATTTGAAATATCCTGGTCTCCTTCTCAATGGTTTGTGTGCATGAGCTGGGAAACGAGCTGTGTTTTAGAACAAGTCATTTTTTCTCTCTTCTTATTACTAGCCAAGAACGTTTGGTGCCTCAACACCTCACTCAGTTGAGCTAATACTAAAGTAAAGAGTGAGGCTGCATTAAAAATCAAAATGATTAACTCAAAAGCCTGAAATTAAACTGAAACTGTCTGAAACGAAATAACAAAAACCTCTAACTTATGAAGTTCCTGGATGTTGCACCATTCTCGAAGACTTGATTTATAAAATCGAGCATTGGTGCAAAAAGTTCCCGTTCTGCATTACCTTTGAAGCACTAAAGCTTAAGAGACCCTGGGTCCTCTTATGAGGACTTTGATCTTTTAGAGCAGTGGTTCCCAACCGTGGTCCTCGAGGAACACCATCCTGCATGTTTTAGGTTCTTTTTCTGCTCCAGCGCACCTGATTCAGTGTAATTACTTCCTCAAGTTCTGCAGAAGCCTCATTCATTTGGATCGTGTGTCAAAGCAGGGAAACAACTAGAGCTGCCGGCTGAACAACATCTTATCAGGACTATGGTCTCTCTGAAAGTGCTTCATGGACAAAGCTCAACGTCTGGACATCAAATGCATATGTAATGTGTCTAAATAAGTGAAAAGGCACACGCTCTATTCAGCCTCTTCTTGACTGCCTGGCTGACATCCGGGACTGGATGGCTTTAAACTTCTTAAGCTTCAATGAGAAGAAGTCTGAAGTCATGCTGTTCCATCCCAGTGGCTCACTCATGAACCATGACATTGACCTTTTCTCTCTAGCCCCGCTAGAGAAACAAAAGGTCACTAATCTGGGGGTGATAATGGACCCGTCCTTAAAACTCAACAGTCACGTAAACATGATGGTCAAATCCTGTTTTTTTCAGCTGAGACGGCTGTCTAAGCTGAAGCCTATTCTCTCCAAAAAGAACCTTGAGACAGTGATCCACGCCTTCATAACATCTAGGCTTGATTACTGCAATTCACTTCTGTTTGGAATCAGTCAGTCCTCCATTGCTCGTCTACAACTGGTCCAAAATGCTGCAGCCCGATTTTTAACTGGTACAGGCTATAGAGAGCACATCACGCCAGTTTTGGCCTCCCTGCACTGGCTACCCATTCACCTTCGGATCCAATTCAAAATTCTCATGTATGTTTTTAAATCACTGAACAGTTCCGCCCCATCCTATCTCACTGATCTTCTGCAGCCATATGTCCCACAGCGCTCTCTGAGGTCAGCAGACCAGATGCTTCTCTCAGTCCCAGAAACCCGTCGTAAGCTCAGGGGTGACAGGGCTTTCTCTGTTGCAGGTCCACGACTGTGGAATGAGTTGCCACTGAGTGTCCGGCAGGCTCCCACACTCTCAGTCTTTAAGTCTCGCTTGAAGACCCACTTCTATTCGCTTGCCTTTAACACGGTGTGATTTGTTTTGGTCCGGTCTGTTCTCTACTCTGTTGGCCATTTTAGTTAGCTTCTGCTGCTATTTGTATCTGTATTTCTATTTTATGTTTTCCTGTCTGCTGTGCATGTTTTTCTTTTGTACAGCACTTTGGTTGGCCTTGTTGCTGTTTTAAGTGCTATATAAATTAATTGGTATGGTATGGTAAATGTGCTTGCTGGTAGTTTTTTGATGTCTCAAATCGTGTCCTGACAGGACCAGATGTGAAGAGATCTTTTTTGTAATACCACTATCCATCCTCACCTTTTTCTATCTAAAAAAAAGTATTCTGATAAAGAATAAGAAGCTGCGCTCTTGTAGCAGCAGCAATGTGCACTCTGCCCCTCTTTCGGACGACTGTACGAACAATCTCACTGTATCCCGGTACAATGATAATAAAGCTTATTCTGAACACATGGAGGATGGTGTTCCTCAAGGACCAGTATTGGGAACCATTGTTTTAGAGAACTGCTTATCATAGAAAGCTAAACCTTTGTTTTTAGAGTACCGGCAATTGGAACCTCCTGACCCCAATTTGCAAAGAAAAATATAAAATGCAAAAGTAAACCTACTATCCTCATATGTGGACATCATTTATTCTAAAGCTACTTCCTGTACCATGACAGAGTCTAGGTATTTAACTTACTAGGTCCTACTAATCCCATGGTCCTTGGAGAAAGAGAAAATGCACACCAAGCTTGGGTCTCAGGAGATTAAAGGCCAGATTTGGCTGCACAGTGGTCTAGTGGTTGGCACTGTTGCCTCACTGAAGAATGTCCTGGGTTCAAGCCCCTGGTTGAACCTGTGGTCTTTCTGTGTGGAGTTTGTTTTCCTTGTGTTTGTGTGGGTTTTCACCAGGTGCTTCGTTTTCACTCCACAGTCCAAAAACATGCATAGGCAGCCTTCAGGCCCAGGCCTCCCTTGCAAAAGAGGTCGGGAAATAAAAATAAAAAAATAAAATCTGATGCTGTGATGAAGGTGATTTGCCTGGAAACCAGGTCTGATCTGATCAGTTATAATGACCCAGTATGAAGAAGGTTTGTGATAATAAAGTTGTGTTGCTTGTCATAAAAATAATTATAATCAAATGGGCTGTCGTTTTGTTATAATATTTATCCAATGCTGACTTTGCCAGGGGCCCCGAAATACCATCCCCACAAAATGTTGCATAAACTCACAACTTTGACCAATTGTTTTAATGTGTGCTAAATTAGTGTCATTCTTTTTAAAAAAAAAGTCCCAAATAACTTGCCATATAGGTAAGAATGTCATTTTGACAATGAGTAATGTTTTTATTGATTGTCTAAAGCAGAATTATAGGAGTGTGGTTTGATTACTGTATATTTACATATATGTTACAGCAGCCTGCCATACAGAAGTGTATTTAAAACAGGTTTAGTCACCAAAGAACTGTGTGAAAGTTTTTAACAAACAACATTTAGTAGCAGCAATAAGCTTCAACTCTCTACTGATCAATGTAGTTTGTTTCTGAGCCATCCCAAAACTTTACTCTGAATGTAAACAAAACTAAATTAAAAAAACACTCAATTGTAATATATAAGTAAAGTTTATTTATATGTTTTCAGTAAGTCAGTGAAAATGAAAGGAACAAACATGAACGTGCAGTTTAAATGTTTATTAATTGCCAGACCATCACAAATAAAAGCGACAATTATTATTTAAAATGAATTTAAAATTATAAATGCAAAACAAAAACCACATTTTGGTGCAAACGTTGCTTCAATATTTTGGGATTATGGACTTCAAATGGACTTTTTTTTTTGCATCGTTTGTTAAAGAACTTTTACTTTGAGAAGCTTCTAACATGTTACTAACATTATAAAATCAGACAATCCATGTTGTTTTATTAACCCCTCTGTAAGTTTTTAACATGTTATGGTGTGTGAATTTCCAAACTAAGAAAACATGAAGTTTAATGTTATATACGATACAGAAGTTTAAAAGCAGCTGGTCCTGAAATGGAGGCAAAGCCAGACCTTTTGCTCTGGATCTCTGGTCCCTCTGATGAAATCAATTTCTCTCCAAATATAAACTCGGAATAATTTAGCATCCATTTACATTTTTTTATGAAGCTGTGTTTAATGCCACAAATTTTGCAATGATATTCATGACAGTAAAATGATTAATACGAGGCAGATTTGGATTATTATAATCGTCTAAAAATAGTTTGATCTCACTCAAAAGTTGACCTCTGTGCTCTTGGATTAAATAGTCCATACATCCAATTATTAGTTCTGTAAGTTCTGCACGTCCAAGTTTCTTGGCTTTGAATGATTCTCGTTGTCATCACAGAATAAAATCAACTTTCTTCAAAGCTGTCTGTGTGGTTCCCTCAGGGTCTGAGTGTGTTCTTTGCCTCACAGCATCACACACACAAAACCAGAGTGACAAACTGTCTCACTCGGCCTGCTGAATGGGATGAACTCATTTTTCTTGCTACATTTATTCTTAATAATTTACATAATAAAAGAAACTGCGAGTACCAAGTTATGGCCTTTAGTAGAAGACTTTCTTGTGGGTGATATTTGTCAATGCATGCTTTAATTTTGGGTGTTTTTTTTATGTAAAAAGCAGCAAAATGACGCCTCGTTTAAAAAAAATCTATTTCTAAATCATTACGTGTTGGATCTGAGTACATCCTGGTCTCTAAAGGACACGCATGCTATAAATAACACATTTAAAATTCACTAAATGAATCTATTTTATGATAAGGTTCAGACTTTTGGCTATATAAGCAGTTAAAGCAACAACGGGATTAACAAAATGTGAATTATATCGAGTATGGTTATGCAGATCTAACCCAGAAAGACGTTTCCATAGAAGCACTCTCCCCCGGCCTTTTTGTCTCCGGTGTCGTCCACGTACTCTGGGAAGTGTGCCCCCACGCAAACGTTAACCACCTTCTTCACTTCAGCTGGCAGACCCCTCAGCTTCTGTGCATGCTCAGTCAGAGCCTCTTGATTGAGCTGCGGACACAGAGGCCAGATGTTACAGGATGCTTCAATTTTAGTGTCTTAATTTCTCAGAGGTGGCTCTAATGAATTTCTGCATTCAAAAACACTGGCTTGAATCCAGGATGGATTGATTTTAGACAAGATGTTAAGCTGAAAATGTCTCAATGCACACCTGGTGTTAAATGCAGTTGCAACTATAATTTTTACACTTCCTGCGAAAATGCAGTGTGAATGCTTATTGCAGAAGACCTTG
Organism: Nematolebias whitei; assembly: GCF_014905685.2. Taxonomy (NCBI): domain Eukaryota; kingdom Metazoa; phylum Chordata; class Actinopteri; order Cyprinodontiformes; family Rivulidae; genus Nematolebias; species Nematolebias whitei. The sequence continues at coordinate 19,794,230 of NC_056518.1, forward strand.
CTGGAAAACAGCTGAAATTAGCTATAAAGACATGCTGAAATGTAGCTGAAATGGAAGAACAAACCTAAATTAGCAGAAGAAAGCTGAAAGAACATGTTTGCTGAATTAGGTTTAAATAAGCAAAGATTGGTTAAAAAATAGTAATAAAAAAGAGGAAATTAGCTAAAAAAAAAAATATATATTTTTTTTAAAAGCTGAAAAGTAGCTCAAAAGTAAGAAAGAAACTTAAACTACCAGAAGTGAAAGAGCTGAAGTGAGCTAAACAAATGAAATATGCTGCAAAAAAAAAAAAAAAATCAAATTAGCATAAAACAGCTAAATAGTAGCTAAAATAGCAGACAAAGTTAAAACTAGCAGAAATAAGCTGAAAGGAGCATAACAAACTGAAATTAGCATAAATAAGTTAATTAGGCTGAAAGTAGCAGAAATTAACACAAAAAATTGAATTTATCTGAAAACTGCTGAAATTAGCTAAAAAAAAAAAGCTTAAAAATTAGCTGAAAAGGTAGAACTAGTTTAGATTAGCAGAAGAAAGCAGAATTATCAGAAAAAAGCTGAAATTAGCAACAACAACAAAACCAGTTAAAAAGGCAGAAAGAAGCTTAAATTACTAGAAGGAAGCGGAGAGCACATTTTTGCTGAATTAGGCTGAAAAAAGTTTGAAATTATTGTAAAAAAATGTGGAAATAGCTGAAAATCTACCATCAGCATAAAAACAGCTAAAGTAGCTGAAATAGCAGAAAAAACTGAAAGTTGTATAAATCAGCTGAAAGGAGCATAACAAGCTAAAATTAGCAGAAAAAAGTTAGAAGAGGCAGCAAAATGTTGTAGTTAGCAGAAATAAAAAAAATAACAAAAATAAATAATAAAAAAAAAAAGTTTATATTTGGACAAGGAAGCTGAAAGAAGCTGAACCAGAACAAAACACGAAAAACCAGTAAAAGGTTGTAAACAGATCTAAAGATCTGAAGGATGTAAAATGAGTTCAATTCATTTTCTATGAGGGAAAAAAGTGGCAGAAAACACTAAATGTTTCAAAAAGCCAAAGTTGCACCAACACCAAAAGTCATAGCAGGATTGTTCTGAAAGAGCTGAATGTTAAGATTTAGGATTTGCTGAAATAGTACAAAATTAGTGGAACGATACCGAAAAACATATGGAAGAAAAATAGATCACAATAGAGTGATAAACATTCACACTATTAAAGGACTAGCTGTACTTGCACATCGTATGTGTTGGAGATAAATCTCAGCTACTTCCATGTCAAATTTAGGCTCAATATTTGTGAAATTAACTACGTTAAGCCTCTAATGCAGCTGCCATCTTAATTTGCAGTCAGTTTTGGAGTTAAATCCAGAGATTATTTCCTGGAAGTTGTAATCAGTTATTGGCTCAGGGGATATTGGCAACAGTCAGGCTCACTATAGTCCGCCTTCGTCTTTCGGCGGCAGCTGATAAATATTACCTCACATTACGTTATCCTCAATATAAAGATCATTTCTTCTGCCTCACTTGAATTCCTCCCACTGATTCTCACATCAAATATTGTACTTGGAATCTAAAACTATATTTGAACAATCCATCCATCTGGCATTCGCACGTCAGTGTCGAAACTGTTTCACACCTCTGTTCTCAACGTTAACTGCCAAGACTTCTCCAATTCAAAGGAGAGCCTTGTAATTATATAGATAAAAAACTAAACCTCTGACATTATTTCCAGCTGTGGGAGCTTGGACCGTTGTTTTCTGGATGTGTCACTCTGCAGGATTACGTAGAACCCAGATGGTCGTGGTTAGACATCAGTTTGAAAACTTGTGATTTGTGAACAATATGAATTGCAGATATCTGTGCGGGTACGCGTTGGACCAAAACAGTTAAAAGGCTAAGCATCTGTTGAAGAAATCTACATCACCTGCCATCTTTAGTTTTGTAGTCTAAGATCCTGTTGAGGACGACTCTCAGCTACAACCACGCCAGCCTTCAGGCCAGCATCTATAAAACTGACTAAATTAAAGCCATTTTTGTGTTGGCTAGGGTCGATTAGCTGTGGCAGCCATCTTGAAGTGGATTAACTCCAAATCTTAATGAGTTTTAGCTGTACAGCCATTGATTAATTGACGAGTTTCACTCAAATCTGTCCAATGGTTCATGAGAACACATCTATAAAAATCGCTTTACACAACGACCAAGACTGTGAGGAGTTCATCAGGGTCAGTCAAGTTTGGATTATTGGTAAGCGTCAGGGGATTATTGGAATAGTTTGAAGGGTCTCATTTTTCTTTCCCAGAAGACGAACGCCGCATGCTTTGAACGGACAAAATAACGTGATTGTTCCTGGTTTCGCTGCATCTCTTCCATTGAAAACATAATTTGTAAAAGGGACAAGACATATTGTCCATACCTGATTAGTCAGGACCTTGATGTCCTCCAGTGTGGCGGCTTGTTTCTTCATCAGAGCCTCTTGCTGTGGACTGAAGTCAGACTGTAACACAGTAAAGTACAAGCCATCTCACTTCTTGGAAACATTATCGATTTGCGGTTTTCAGTCTGTGTGAACATGCTTGTGCATGTGAGGGATGCAGACGGTTAGTTTGTCTCCAAGCAGTCCGTCTCGTGTTTCTCCCTGCGAGCGTATGCAGACGCACCCATGGGACGAAACCTGAGCGCGAGGATCGATGCAGTTAAGTCGCAGGTTTTGTTTTTGGTGGGATTTTTGCACTCGAACGCTCAATACCAGGGCGCTGCTGATTAAACAAGCGAGCGTGTTATTAAAGGATGTGGCCGTTAATGGGTGAAAGTTGATTAGGTTGTTTAACTTGAACTGGAGTGTGACCTAAAAGCGTGGAAGGGTCAGGGAGGTCTTCTGCCGTGCAGATGGAGTCGATTGTGGAAAAGCGTGGTCATTAACCTAGATCCATCAGGTTTGAATCCTAATGAGCTGGCAGAGAAACGAGAGCCGAGCTCGGTGGGTAATCATCGACCACACGTGGATAACCTGTTCTCTGAAAACAGCTTCTGAGTAATGGGCAGGCCTCACCAGTGCTGAGCGACTGCTGCATTTTACTCACTGATTAAAAACAGTGTCGGGGCCTTTTGTAGGTAAAAGTCGTGGTGCATTTATGTGTGAGCTCCTGGAAGCATGTCCAGGATGAGAGCATGTTCATTCTAACATGCTTAAAGTCCCCTTTTTTTTAATTCAGATCTGTATACTCTTTGTTGGCATGGCCACATCTGTTTAATAATCCAGCTGCTGATACAGAGACCCTGCTGTTTATTAACAAACATGATGCATGTATTTCTCTTTATAGTTTATGCTTTGTTTTTTTTTTGGACTCTTCCTACATCAGCATGCATGTGCTATTTTAACCATTCATACATCAAATGGTTCAGCTTGGTTTGGAGCAGGGACTTTTGGTTTTTGCAACTTATATGCTTTTTAATTAATTTAACTCTATTTAAAATGAAACTCCCCCGTAGAAATACATAAATTATCTTTACTTTCTTTAAACCAATGCTTGAAATCTGCTTCAGCAAAGCCACTTGCTCTATTTGTGTCTTTTTGTGCTACCTTTAGCTTTTAGCTTCAAAATGTGTGACTCATCATTTCTGCTAAATTTACCTTTTAGCCAACACTATGATGATTTAAGCATTCACGGTAGTTATTATGTAACGTTTAGTTACCATTCTGCTTCTTTTAACTAATGTGCTATTACTTTCAGTTAATCATTTTACTACTTTAAGCTACTGTCCTGTTCTTTTTAGTTTTTAGCTTCACTTTAGCTATTTTTAGATTTAGCTGTCATTTTTCTACTTTTAGCTTGTAGCTACCGTTCTGCTACTTTTAGCTATTGTTCTTCTCTTTTTAGCTTTTAGCTACTATTCTGCTACTTTTAGCTATTGTTCTTCTTTTTTTGCTTTTAGCTACAATTATACTACTTTTAGCTATTTTTCTTCTCTTTTTAGCTTTTACGTATTATTCTGCTACTTTTAGCTATTGTTATTCTCTTTTTAGTTTTTAGCTATCATTTTGCTTACATGTTAGCTACTGTTCTACTTTTAGCTTTTAGCTACCATTCTACTACTTTTAGCTATTTTTCTTCTCTTTTTAGCCTTTAGCTACTATTCTGCTACTTTTAGCTATTGTTCGTTTTTAATTTTAGCTACCATTAATCTAGTTTTACATGTTAGATACTGTTCTACTACATTTAGCTTTTAGTCCCCGTTTTAATATCTAGCTGCTATTTTACTTATTTATGTTTTTAGCTACAGTTTTGCTACTTTTAGCTTTTAATTAACAATATTCAAATTTAGACTTTTAGCTTCAATTTAGCTCATTTTAGCTCTGTTCTGTTTGTCTAAACATTAACAGCTCTATTTCAGCTTCTTTAACAACTTTTAGTCTGTATTTATGACGGGCCTAGTTTAAAGGCGCAGATTGGGGCAAAAGAGGGTGGAGACAGATGTGGGTGCTTCAACGATCCACCCACATTTTTGATGTTACACTCAGCAGGGGGATTTGAACTGACAATTCTGATCACGCGTCCACTTCTTGAGCCTCTGCTCCACCACTCTCCCATCTGACATATTTCATGATGAATGCTGCTAAATGAGTTGTCTCAAAAATTAAAGTTGAATTTTGTCCTTCGTCTTGTCTTAGAGAGGAGCACGCAACAGAAGAATGAATCATTAAATATACCGTCCAGTTCTGCTGCTCTCAGTTCTTTTTAGTCCTAAGACGTTAAGCTTTCCTGTATGTTTGCAAATGTTCTAATTATTGCTGCGTGCACACATATTTAAATCAGAGCACAGTTATAGAGAGTAGTTTCCACTTACACCACTGTCAGGCTGACTTGCCTCGTCCAGAAACTCGGTGCTCATCGCCTTTTTCAGCCTAAAGACAGATACTTCAAATTAGACCACACAATATCAAAAGTTTTGTTCAAATTTATATAACCAGACTCACTGGTTTAGTTTTCTCTCATTTTCATTTCACTATGAATATAAGGCTTTTACTTTTTGATAACCTTAAAATAGACAAGAAGCACAATATTTGATCAGACGTGAACTTACTTTGACTTCTCTGAGGAGGAACATTTGAGGAGTGCTTTCCTCTTTTCTTTAGTTTCACTACAATAATAAAAAAAATACAGCAGCAAGTGAGGAATATGGAGGAAACTGTGCAAATGAAAAGCAGCCCTCCAAACAACCTTTCTCCCTTTAATCAAGAGTTGCAGGACTGAATGTGTATGTTGTGACCTTATCAGAGCGGCCATCGCCTGCCTCCCTGCTGCTGTTTAAACACCTGTTAGATATTAGCTGTCCTGAGATAACCATCTGCCCACTGGGGACCAAACTACACACACACTGAACACAATAAGGACACAAGAAGACCTGCCTGCTGAGGTGATTCATTCATTATTTGAGGCATTTTCTTTGCAAAATGTCAAGTTTTTCACCTCAGATAACACAGACGAGTACACAGCTTCAGGGCACAGATTGGACGAACTCAGCAATGGCTTCTTTTGATGTGTTTGTGTGTTTTATGGATGCTCTCACCTTTCCAAGGTCTTCATTTCTACGGTGTGTCTCTCCATGGCCATCTCCAACAGTTTGGCAAGTCTCTGACAAAAACAGGGAAAAGAAACGGTTCAGTAAGCTCCAGACTAAATAGTTGTAAAAACACAACTTTCTTTTATTTGTAACAGAGCGCTTGACCTCTATGAATTAAACATATGTTAGACCAACACCATCTTCTGCTGGAAATATAACAGAGTTGTAGCTGTTTTGGTCAAACCTTGAAAAAAAAAAGCATGATGCATTATGTCCGGCTCAAAGCATGTGCTCAGGATGACTCTCAGCTACTACCAAGTCCAACTTCAGCTCAATGTCTGTCAAATTTACTGAACTACAGCCATTTTAGTTGTGGCTAAAGCTGAAACAGACACAGGTAAATTAGGGTTTTTGCCTTTCAGCAGCGCACATTAATTATATTAATCAAGGGTGCAAGCATGAATAAGTTAAAGACTGACCCTCTTTGGAGCTCCCGGGCTCTGAACTTTTATTGAGTCTCTGTCTGATATGTTTTTAAAAGAAACTCTGGCTGCTCTTTTCTCATAATATGAGAAAAGCAACAAAAAAATAATAAAGATATTAGATGCGGGAGAAAGGTGACTCCAGCCTTAGTTATATAAATTATGCTATTTTTGGCCAAGTCATTAAATATAATAAAGACGGCCAAGAGCTGTGTGGTTACACTAGAATGATAATCCCTTTTATTAGCCCCTTTTTTTAAGAAGCTTTTAAATATTAATCTGAATGAAGAAACCCCACTCAGCTTATCATCATATACTCTGCCTCCACTTACTGTCAGGCAGAAGAAAAGAAGCAGAAAATTAAATTATTTTAAATTAGGGTCGGTTTGAATACAACCAAAGGAATAGTCTTAAAAGTTTAAAGTAAAATGTTCCATTTGTAGGAAGTAGTTTTTTCAATGGAAGCTGTTTTTTTTTTTTTTTTTTTTTTTGTAAGTTATTTTTATGTTATCCATCCTTTTGTCCTTAGTTTGTTTTTTTTGTTTTTTTTGAGGAATATAGTATTTTATCTTTTAGTTGTATTTCTCCTTGTGGTTTATGTTTTATTCTTCTGTGTTTTGGTGCAGCTTCCTGTGTTTCTTTGCCAGTTCTTTGCAGCTTACCGCTCACACCTGTTCCCCACGATGAATCATCCAGGTGCTGTCACCTGTCACTCACTCTATGTAACCATTTCTGATCACCACCCCAACCTGCCAGAAGTCTCGGTCCTCTCTCTTGTATTCCCTGTGTTTTTATAAACTATTGCTGCCACATCAGTAGTTTATTTAATAAACAAGTTTTATTTTACTCGAGCCTCTCGTGTCTGCCTGCATCTGGGTCCAATCCCACCACTGACCACGATACCTCATACTTTTGAAATATATCACTTTGTACTGTGATATAATTTTGAGAAAACCCTAACTTACATATTGGCTAAAATATTTGTTAATCATGAGAAATAAAACAACCAAAGTAACCAATACAATGTAAGGGATGCACGATATTGGATTTTTGGCCAATATCCAATTTACCGATATGTTAAAACTTATTTGGCTGATAACCGATACCAATACCGATATTTTTCCCCTAGACCTACTTACAGAGACTGCATAGCTTTCTCTGCTGTGGAATTAAAATACTACTTTGTACATTATTCTGCATGGTCTTTGTCAGTTTGACCTGCTACCAAATGCAGATGCCAAAATGGGGGATGGAAATGATTTAACACTTCAACTTGGATTATGTTTAATGTCAAATTTATTCATGACATTTACTCTCTAACACAACGACAACACTCGAACAGTGCACATTTGTAAATTTTCACAAATCTAAACTTAACGGGGTGTGTGACGTCATAATGTTGTGCTGGCGCTGCAGGCATCCTTGTCACTGGGTTGTCATACAAAAACAACACCATATATATATATATATATATATATATATATGAAAAACAGTGCCTTTTATATCAGAGTAATTTTGATGGAATGGCCGATATTTAACTTTATCACTAATACTGGCCGATACCATGCTGATAATATCGTGCATCCCTTTATGGAAGTAAATAAAATTTTGGTGTTCAAGAACCTGTAGATAAACAAACCATAAACTATAAATGAATATATGATTAACTCTTCATTAATCCCCACAAGACAAAAGCGGACAATAATGCTTTGCTCCTCTGTGTGTGTGTGTTAGCAAAATATATAATCAACCCCTGCACAATGTTTTTAGTAAAACTTTCATCAGTGAATGCAGACTGCAACTGATAAACTTTTGGAGCTCGATTCAAGATGCCCCAACAGCCAGCAGGCTTCAGAAAACACATAAATGTCTGCAAATCTGTTAATTTTACAGATACCGACCTAAAATTTGAAGTGGTAGTAGCTGAGAGTCTTTCACAACACAGTCCCTGAACATGAAAGTTGCACGTAACAGCTCCAACTCTATTTTCAAACATGAGATGATCTAAAACTCTGGCGTGAAATATGCATGTCCTCAAGGAATGCTAGGCCTCCAATAAACCTGTGACTAATGAGAGTCAAACTAAAGTCTGAATTATTTTTACCTCTGTAGCACACTGCTCTTTCTTTTTCTTCATCTGCTCACTTTGTTCTGTCCACAGAACCTGCAGCTCCTTCTGCATCTTTTCCTTCTGCTCCTGCACCCGCTCTTTTTTTACATTGTTGTCAGACGTGTTGTCCCCTCCCCTGAACAGTGAAGCACATTTGCAAAGATTTTGAACAGAGTTGATAAACCGACGGACACTGTACGTTCTTAAACGACACATCCTGACAGCTTCGGTGCAGAGGACTGAAGCTCTTCATGAACGCACTAGCTGCAGAGTATTTTACGTGGACCGAACAGAATTTTTAATAAGCTCGACCAAAATGACAACAACTTAGTGGGTTGTCATTAATAAGCTGCAAACAGAGCTGCTCTGCATGAAAAAATATCTTTGATGGATGATCAGACATAAACAAGTGGACAGATGGATCTCTGAACATCCTTCTTCCTCCAACATGATCAAAAGCTCTTTTGTCAAACAGCCTGCTCTATTCCTGCAGGACAAAGGAGGAAAATGAACACATACTCCTTTTTCCTCAGCGATGTCTTCTTTTTAATAGACTTGATGAGGTCGGAGTGTTTCTGGATCACATCTTCTGTTTTTTTCTGACACTTCTTTTCAGCTTCTTTAAGCTCTCTTTCCTGTCGCTTGATGACCTTCACATAGTTCTTGTGCTGTATCAGTTCTTCGGTTGTCACTGTGGAAGGCTCTGCAGCAAACAAAACACAAAAATAGAAAGAAAAGCTTCAAATTAGCGACAAACATCTAATCAACATAAATACTTTATTTCTGCTACAAGTTTTACCAACAGTTCACTGACATGATGAATGATGCACTTCAGTGTTACCTTCACCAGAGGTTTGCAACTGAGTTGGGTCGCTCGATTCTGCAGACTTGACCGATTCATTGGCTGGAATGGACAAGGTCACATCAGCTGCTTTTTCAGGAGTGGGTTCTTCTGAAACAGGCGCTTCAGCAACGTCTTCAGATTTCTGATTATCTGGAGCAGGCTCTGGGTTTGTATCAGGCTCAGTGCCTTCTTCTTGTTTGGATTCAGGAGCCACCTCTGGCTCCGGGGCTGCTTCTTTTCCCTCAGCACTGGGCTCCTCAGACGTCTTCTCAGGGTTTTCTGCATCTGGTCCAGCATCAGGAGTATCAGGAGTCTGAGATTGCTCTGGCTCTGGCGAAACAACCTCTTCTTTAGCTTCTTCTGCACTAGTTGCAGGAGGAGACTGGGAAGAATTGTCAGCACTGTCAGTGTTTGGTGGAGGTTCAGGTGCAGCCTTTTCTGAAGGAGACAAGTTAAATATTTAAAGCTAAAATATGTTTTAGTTTCTGACAACTGTGTTGTCACCACAAGTTGCTTTTTAACCTTCAGCTGGAGTGTCACTCTCTGTGGTTTGCTCTGCTGGGGTTTGGACCACAAGAGGCAACTCATAGGGAGAAATGTAGTCGGAGGATGACTGCAGGGATGACAAGAACAGTCTGACAAAGGTGATCATCTCCCAGGGACCTAATAAGTGCTTTATTAACTCTTGGAGCATCATCATACCTCTTTGGGGGTCTTTGATGGCTTGTCTGAACCCTTTGTAGGATTGAATAAGGCATCTGTGAAATCTGAGGAAGAATCACAAACTTTAGTAGTTTCTAATACAATATAGATACAATACAACACAAGAAAGCATGATATATGTAAAATATGACACAATATAATATAGTAAAATATAATTTGATGTGATATATGATATATTACAAAGCATAACATAAAGTATGTTACAATATGCAGTAATGTGGTATACGCTGCAATACGATATAGCACAATACTATATGATATACAGTATGATACAATGTAATGTGATGAGATACGCCACAATAGGATATGATGAAGTATGGTTTGATATAATAGAATATAATGTGATGTAATATGATACAGTACAATAAAGTACTTTACAATATGATGGGATGTGATGCAATCTGATATAATGCTATATAACGCAGTATGATACTATATGATACAAGTGCAGGACGACAAAGTACAGTATGATACAATTTGATACAATATGATAAAATATAGTAGAGTACAAAACAATTTGATTTGACTGCAGTATAATACGATGAAATACAATACAGCATATTACTGTATGATACTCTACAATACTATACAGTATGGTACAATATGATGCAATATACAATGTTATGATACAATACGAGGAGATACGATACAAGGCAGTATGACAGGAGGCAATATGAGGCTATAAGAAATGAGGTGCTACAATATAAATGATACAGTATGAGGTAATAAAATACAATACAATGCAGTATGTTATGAGACGATGCATCTGTGATATGGCACAATAAAATACATACTATTGACCACTTGGAAAAAAATTGTTTTGGACTAATTCACTCACTTGAACCTTAACCACAATGAAAATCAAATGCTCCTGAGCTCCAAGCATCCACATTATTATCTGACTTCTCCCTGATTGTCATCAATAACATTGACGGAAGGCAATTATTTTCCTTTGAGTGAACACAAAGTGGAAAAATAAGCACCTGCAAAGGCAGCAGGGATGTAGTCCTTGACCTCGATGTAGACAAAGAGAGCAGGCAGAGTGAGAGGCATGTTGCTCTCACTGTGCAGGCAGATGTGATGAAAGCCTGCAGGGCGAAAATAAAAACCTCAGTGATTTTAAAAAATAGCAGCTCATCTGAAACAAAAGCGTCCTTAAAAAAACAAAACAGCAAACTATTGGAGCTTCTAAACGAGTCAGTGATTTAAAATTATGTGATGGAAATGATTTGCTGTTCTCTGGCCTGACTGGATGGCATCGACAGGGATAATTCTGTGTCCCACAAATTTCCCGTTCTCTTCGTGAACCACAATTCTCAGAGACGCCATTTCTGGGAGCAGGATCTATGAAAAAAAAAAACATGCATGTTAGTGCTGAAATCAACAACACATTAGAATTTAAACACACAATTGTCATTCATGCACTGTGCTTATCAGAGCTCAACCTTCTCAAAAACAAAAGGCTCCTCATTCCACACTGGGTTAATGGCGTTGGGTGTTGTGGACCACTTGGTGCGGTATTTCTTCTTGGGGTCTCCTGGCAGTCCAATCACCTCCACCTCAACCCCTGTTTTCACACTCTTGTCAGATAGAAACTGTCCTGAGTAGATCTGTTTGAGACAATAAGATTTGATGGTTAATAGCACTGAGTGTCTGCATGCAGATGAAGCTGTGGATGTAAATTGAGCTCACGTTCTCGCTCATCCAGAGTCCATTTAAAAACAAGGAAGGTTTTTAGATACAACAGGCAGCTTTTATTATTATGGATTCTGCATTTAAATGCATCTAATAAGAACACACATTTCCCTGAGCAGCTGAGGCTAATTTAGTCCTTAAATTAGAGCTTTGTTTTATGTTTTACTTTCAGTACTTATATATGTGTGTGTCATCACTTCGAGCGAACTTGCATGAAAGATTTGGCAATTTGTTTTACGCTGGATGCCCTTCCTGATGCAACCTGGGCTCGAACCTACAACCTCAGGATTACAAGATTACGGCACTGACCACCAAGCTACCGTATCCCCATATATATATGGATCAAAACAGCTACTTTGTAGATCTCATTCTCAACTTTTGAATATTTCAGTCTAAAGCTCTGGCATGAAAGGTGATGGGTGAATTCAAGTCATTTTATTTTAATTAGTGTGCTCAGATAACAGAATAATACTAATAATGAAAGAAAACATGAAAGACTGGTGAGGAGAAATCAATAAGCAAAGGCTTGAACCTGCCTTTATGGTCAGAGTGCTTGCCACAACGGTGTCGATCCTGTCACAGAAAGGGTCGAACTTCTTATCGCTTCGACGCATGACGTCGTGTTTGAGAAGGTAGCCCGTTCTGCCATTGTACTCAAACAGGGCCATGTTCAGCTGCATGGGGAAATCTGGAAAAAACGCACAAACACATTATGCCACCTCTCTGCAACCTCAGGAGCAGCAGGGATGCAGATGTGCATCAGAGGGCTTCGCGGCACAAAGAGGTGCAACACTGACCTCCAGTGGCAAAAAAAAGGTTACTCTCTGAGCTCTAAAACTAACTCTCATTCAAGTGTCAGAAATGTGACAGTTCTATATGTTAGCTTTAATATAATAGGCTTTTTTCAATATCAGTATCATCAGAAAAAAAACTCACTAATAGATTATAATAATCTGTTAAATACTAAAACGATCATACTCTCTCACAAGGGTGGATTATTTGTTCACTATGATATGACACTAAGAAAATCCTTATCTTGATTTTTCTTAAAGTTCAAAAAGCACATATGAAGCTGGACTAAGCAACACTTTATTTTGTTTTTGGATTGCCTACTAGCATAAACAAAGTTACTGATGTGTTATATATGTTTTACTACAGTAAGGAATTGTAATTGAATGAAAGTTACAAGAAACCTGGATATTCCTTCATGTTTACTAGGACATTTATGATTTTTAAGGATATTTAGCATCATATTTTAGGTTGTACCCATTGTTTGATAGTTGAGAGCCACCATTTGGCAGCCAACGTTCCAGAAAGGCTGAGGGCTGTAGTTGGACGAGTCCATTCTTGTCCCTTTTGGATAAATCCTGCTCATCTGTCTCTTATTGTACCTTTGAAGTGTTATTTAGGAAGCCTATATACAACAATATTTGTTTTTATTAAACCCAACAGATTAAAACTGAATATTTTTTCTCAGAAATTGTGTAACTTTTTTGCTGCAAGGCAATATTTAGGCCACTAATAAAGGATACTCCACAAATTCAATAGCCGTCTTCGCAATCATCGCCTCCCCTTTGGTCTCCACAAATGATGAGATGGCGTAACTTTTGTTTTTCTCTGAGCACAAAGGAAAAGAGGAGGAGAATGATACCTCAGGGTCATGACATGGAATGCAACTTGTGTGAGTTTTAAAGATCACGTTGTTACTTTTGGCGTTCTCAAAAGAGATGAATTTGTTGGGCTGGATGTAGTTCACTATGGATGACATGGCCTCATACGCTGTTACTTCTTGTCCAGCTGTGCCCTGTGAGTGATTGGCAGGAAGTTAGCAGATCTTTAGACTCTTTTTGCTGCAAAACAAATAAAGTAGTCATCATTTACCTCATCTGATGTCTTCATTTTCTCCTCATCCTGTTCTTCTGTATCGTCTTGCTCCTCTGCATCCTCCACAGCTGCTTCTACTTCAGCTTAAACATAAAAATAACAACTTCAGATAACTTATAAAGACAAAAATTAAAACTGACAATTGTTCTTATACAGAACCTGATTTTCTGGACTGAATTTGTCGTACCTACCTTGGTTCTCCTGAGGGCTAGCTGCTGGGTTGCTCTCGTCCTGGGGAGGGATGTTTGGGTCCTGAGGGGTTCCAGCTGCTGCGTTCTGATCGGTCACTGCAGTGCTGGTTTTCTTGGTCTGGGCTGGCTTTTCATGACCCTTTTTGTTTTTTATGAGGATCTTGCCCATAAGCTCAGAGGGGCTGGGGATCTGCTGGCCCGGCTTCAGCTAGAAAAGATCAAATGAACTTTGTGTAAATTTGAAGGAAGCAGCTTATTTGCCACTGAAACCAGCTGGTGCTTGTTCCGTCCACCCTCTCCTCAAATGTCTGGACGACATTAAGACATGGATGGCTTCAAATTTTCTAAGTTTTAACGACCAGAAGACTGAAGTCATTGTCTTTAGCCCTGGCTCAGCTGCCGCCTCTTATCCTGTGAACCTGGACTCCCTTCAGTCTTATCTGAAGCACTCTGTTAAAAATCTTGGAGTGGTTTTTGACTCGGATTTTAAGTTCGACAAACAGATCAGTTCAGTTCTGCAGAGAAGCTTCTTCCAACTGCGGCAGGTAGCTAAGCTCAAGCCAGTGCTGTCTAGACCCGACCTTGAGACACTAGTCCATGCATTCATCACAACCCGCCTGGACTATTGTAATTCACTGTATGCTGGGGTCAGCCAGACCTCTATCTCACGACTACAGCTCGTCCAGAATGCTGCAGCTCGGCTCTTAACCGGTACACCGAGGTATGAGCACATCACACCAGTTCTGTCCTCCCTACACTGGCTTCCTGTGAGAACTAGGATTGATTTCAAAATTCTCCTCCTGACCTATAAGTGCCTAAATGGCCTCGCACCCATCTACCTCTCTGAGCTACTGGAACCATATGTTCCCTCTCGGGCTCTGAGATCATCCGATCAGCTGCTTTTGGTTGTTCCAAAAACACGACTGAAGCTCCGAGGAGATCGGGCGTTTTCAGTCATGGGTCCCAAACTGTGGAACAACCTACTCCCCAACATTAGGCAGGCCACCTCCCTTCCTGTGTTCAAATCCCTGCTAAAAACATATCTGTTCTCTCTGGCGTTTCATACTGTGTGAGTTGATTTAGTATATCTTGTTCCATGTCTTCATTTTAATGCTGTTGTTTTAATTTTTTAAGGTATATTCTTACTGCTTTTTATTTCTCAGTGTTACCCTTAGTGTTAAGCACTTTGATAACAGTCTATCTGTTTTAAATTGTGCTCTATAAATAAATATGATTTGACTTGACTTGACTTATTTCTGAAGATTAAATCAGCAATGTCAGAATGGGAAACACGTATTTGGACAAGTTTTTTTTTGCATTTATTGCTTTCTTAATAATATAATCAGATTGTCAAACCCATAATATCATTATAATATCAATGCAGCATGATAGCCTAACGTCTAATCTATCAAATATTAACTTTTCTAATAAATTCTTGGTGTAAAAGCCTGAAATAGGTCTATAATTTAAACAAAATGTTATAGGGGTGAACTCACAGGGTATTTCTCCAAAGGTTCTGTTAACAGAGCATCACCAAAGATGGTTTTGCAGTAGTTGGCCATCTTCTCCTGCTGTTTCACCCTGAAACAAACCACATTTTTAATTTAAGTTGAATTCATCATTTCATTTGGGATATTGTTCTTATCACGATGTGTTAAGGCTTGTTAGTAAAGCTAGTTGAAGCAAAGTAAAAGTTCAGATCTTACGAGTCAACGTGGTTCTCAAACGAGAGAATGACGGGGTACTTCGAGGTCTTGAATGCACTTTCTGCAATGGCCTCTATGACATCCTGACAAATATCAGAAAAAAATGGTTTTTTTTTATTTTTAGTCTTTATGGTTACTTTTATTAAAGAAATAAACCTGACACTTGAGAAATGATTGCTATGTGAGAAACCAACAAAGAACCAAAACGCAAAAATTGCACCAAAGCTGAATATTTTGTGTCTAACCACTCTGTAAACATAATGAGACAACTCTGCTTTGAGGACAAAATCGAAGCTGCAGGAAACAGAACGGAGGTGTTGTGTTTGGGCTCGTGGGACCGCGGAGCGGCAGCTGACCTTAAATGGAAGTGTTGAGTGTGAGAGAAGGACACAAGCCTGTTTTTATGAGTTACTCTGCACTTTAAATCTTTGTAGTTTTGTTTTTTGTTCCAAACGTGCATTTCAGCTCAACTTAAAGGTTACTGACTTTACTTCTCAGGACGAATTCTGATTTGACCCTTTATAGAGCGTGAGCAGCTTCTGTGTGTTTTTGTGAGGATTTATTTATTACACAGAATTCAGAGAATATTAGATAACGAGCAGCATGAACATAACATCAGATGGTACCTTGAAAAGGATCTCAGTGGTCATGGTGAAGCCATGGGTGATGATGGGCTCTTCATCTGGAGGTTTCCCCTTCCAGCAGTCCAGCTCCAGACACCGACAGCCAGACAGCAGACACTGACGATACATCTCTGGAGAGGACACGCCTGAGAACTGACCAGCTGCACGGAGGAAAAACAAATCGTGGGGTAATTCATACTTTTAAACTCCAAACTGCTGCTCTGAAACTTTTCAGGTATTCCAATCCATCATTAGATCAATGTTGTCCTGAAGTGACCCAGAAGCCCAACGAGTTTTAGCTGTAGGACAGAGTGGAGTGTGTGACCTGTTAGGTACGTGTTGTGAGAGGACTTGATGAAGTAGTGGGGAATGGGTTGGGTCATGTCCTGACACTTGGCAAGCTTGTCCTGCATGACAACACACGTCTCCGGACCCATCAGGAAGAATAAAAGGCCTTCTGGAGAAATCAGACCTGCAGTAAAAAACACCATAAAGCACTTAAACCAAAAATACATAAAGCTTTGAGTCAATCCACCTGGTTCTTACCTCTGTTGGCATTATTAGAGGTGGGTTCATATTTGTCGATCAGAGCCTTGATTTGGTCTTGACGAAGACGGGGAAACAGCTCCTCGTTGAGTCGGGAGTCCCTCTGTTTCTCGTTGAGGAACTTGGTGAAGTTATCCTTCGTCATGGTGGGTTTGGTAGAGCTGGAGCGCACGGTAAGGCAGGAGAATCACATCAGCTATAGATTAAATGGAGCTGAACTCCTGTACATGTGATGGGTGTGCACAAAACAGGCTTCACATCTGGAAAAACTGCGTTTTCAGCACAAAGCCGTCTGAACGCTGAGTGTTGAACGACTGCTGAACTTTGATGAAGTAGGTGAAACTCAGCTGAAGAACTACTTAAAACACTACATAAAAGAGAAGCAAAATTGCACAAAGCTAAAAAAAAAGTACCAAAAAGATAGCTAAAAGCCATAAGTAGCTAAATGCTAGCTAAAAGCTTTGTCACAAACTAAAAGAAGCAGAAGCAAATAGCTGAAAGTTGAAAATGGCTAGCTAAAAGCTAAAAGTACCATAAAAGGCTAACTAGAAGCTATAAAGCAGTAAAACAGTAATTAGAAACTAAAACTAGCAAAAGGATACATACAAGTTAAAGGCAGCAAAGCAATAGCTAAAAGCTAAACATAGCAATAGGCTAGCTAAGAACTAAAAGTATCAAAAAGCTTACTCGAAACAAAAAGCAGTAGAAGATTAGCTAAAAAAAGAAAAAGGCAGACTAAGAGCTAAAAGTCATTAAAAAAATTGTGTAGTAATGCAATAATTAAAAACTAAACATAGCAAAAGGCTAGCTAATAGCTGAAAGTATCAAAAGGTCAGCTATAAGCTAAAACTGTTGTAAAAGCTAAAAGTAGTATGAGACACAAACAGAGCATTTATGATGAATTAGCTTTCAAAGAAAACAATGTTTCTGAAGGAATTGGGGAAAATTATATATTTCGATGGGGAAAATATTTATAAACAAATAAAAAAGTATAGAAGTAAACAATATTGTAAGTGCAGAATCAGCTTTCAAACATTAACAAGTTTTCAGAAACTTTCGATTATCTCTGCAGATTACTGGTTGAGTTGGAAAGTCGACTTACTAAGTAGTAAAAATCTCGTAGATCTCCGGCCGAGGACAGAGATTTATCAGGAAGGTCCTGAAGGCGGCCTCAGTGAACACATCAGGCTTCATACTCTCGTACTGAAACATAAGAGCTTGTTATTCTTGTCAAAGCTGGACTTTTTTCTGTAAAATCAAAGTTAACTGTTTAGTCTGATGGCCTTATGTAAAAACTATAAGAAACAGAAATATTAAAGGAGAAGCTCATAGGAATAAAGTTAGGTTAGGTTGCACTGCTGACCTTTCCTTTGGGGAGGTGAGCTGCTGCTAAGGCACTTTCCACTCTCTTCTTGTCAGAAGGAAACATCTTGTAAATGCTGAAAAGGCACAAGCTGTTCACCTAGACCCAAATGTGGAAATATTGTTCAAACTAATCACTGCTGGGTAACCTACTTCTTTACTGGAATTTTGCCATCCTTGTTGGTCTGAAGAGAAATGCGGGCGTATCTGAGGTTGAAAGTATTTTCATTAGAAGAAACAATGCATTTGATTTACTTCAATTTTATTATCTTCTATCTAAAATGTCTCCAACATTCACTTACATTTTCTCCAGGAAAACTTGTCTGCACGAATTGTTTCTTGCAGCATTGTATGCAATTGTGAGAATGTCATCTGCCCAGTTCTTTGCAAAGAAACAAGAAAGTTGTGTTAGTTGCATTTGAAGTCAACAGGAGCTGAAAGTCTGTTAGCATTGAGAAGATTTTAAATTTTCACTGTCACCACTAGAGGGTTTAAACATAGAAATATTTCAGGAAATGGTAGCAGTAAATGGTGCTTTTGAACAGCTGTAATTTTATTATGGCTGATTAAATTTGGAAGCTGGAGCCATAAAGTCTAATAAAACTAAAAGGGAGGCAGAGGACGCCTTATTGGGCTTTATTGGAGTGGGAGCAAATTAATGTATCATGTCTGACGGCCTGTGATTGTGTTTGAACAAACAGTGACATGTAAACAGTTAAATAAAATGAACAGCAACGCAGAGGTTCAAGCTGACGCAGTGAGTGAGAGGTGTTTTATTATTACCTGAGTCACCTTCTCTTTTGAGGCGAAGAAGTTATAATAGGTCAGATTAACCGTGTCTAGACCGGAGACAATGGTCAGCGTTTTGGCAAGATGGTTGCTGTCTGGGAAATCCAGGTTAAACACGTTGCGAACTTTTGGATTCTGCAAATGAAAACCATAGTGCAATAAAACATCTTGCAGTAAATTTATTTGGTTCGTTTTTGGGAGCTTGCAGGGCATGTTTTCTGCAGAAACTGAAAATCTAAAAGTTTCACTTATTCAGGCAAATATGGTGACCGAGACATGCAAACATATGCATAAACACTGAGATTCACACGCACATGTTAAAAAAAAATGAGAGAAAGAAATATACTTTAGATACAGTCTTTCTCTCTACAATTTGTCACTTCCACTTTTCTCTCAGTGATGCAGCGCTGACGTCAGCAGTGAAAATGCTTTCCCCAAAAGCTCCTCGGGGGCCACGGAGGAAGATGTAATTCTATCAGCTCTCATGGAGCACATTTCCCCTCCAGAAGGCGTGACGATGGCTGCATGCTGCAGCTCTCTGCAGAGCCCAATGGAGACTGGACATGAACTGAATCTACAGCTTTTGGCTCAAAGGAAAGAAAAAACATCAATCCCCGATGTCAAATCAGTCATCAGTCTGTGGGATGGTGCGTCTTAATGGTTCTTTTTGTGCCTGTACATCCGTGCGTTTCAGCAGTTGAGGATGAGGAGAAGCCCTGGTGCGTTTGTCCACTGCAGCTTTTTGCAATGCAAATATGCTTCTCAAATTGATGGACCGACCAAGGGCTTGACGCCATATTTGCATGCATGCAGAGATTCTTACACAATGAGCAAAATGGATTTGACTAAACTGAATGCAGAGAGTGCAGATTACTATAATAAATAATAATGCAATACTCACTTTGGGAAGTTTTGCATACTTTCCAGTTCTGGTATCTCGGATGGTAGCAACATCCACGAAAGTTGTCTCCTGGAAACAAAAGGCAGAGTCACATCCAGCTCTAAACTCCACTTAGCCAAGAGTTACATACAAAGTGCAAAAACGATGAGATTCGCTTTGTTTGAGCAAAAGACATTTTTCTGTCTAACAGAGACTTGGCTCAGCAGAGTAGACATTTACTGGTTTTCTGATGCGATGAAAACTCAAAGAGGCTTTGATGGAGGAATGAAGCACTAAATGACAGCACACTGAACAGCATCAGCACCGCTGCCAAGGCAGAAAGGTTGAAGAAGCTGTGAGTTATCCCACAGCTTTCACAGATCCAAATCACAATGTCAATTGGGACACAATTACCTCTGTCCGATATGCTTTTAGACATCTAACACGATCCAAATCATCTGCTTGGCAGTAAAACCATTTCTGTTATGTATTTTTTTTTTTAAATAACTGCAGATTTTCTGGGCAATGTCATGCAACATATTAAAAAGCTTACGAGTATATGATGTAATCCAGCGAAATGACTTTAAATCTACACTCGTTAAAAAATATTTTTACTGAATTCAAAGGCTTTTCACTGTATCACCAAGTAATTGGTTTTGTCAGGACACCAGATTTAGATTAAGGCCCTATTTATGTGAATAAATGTGAGCTAAGCAGTGAAATCTGTTCTTTCCACTTAAAATGGCTTACCTTGCTTTGGTTGGTCCAGTAGACATAAAATCCTTTCGAATCCATCTTCATGGTGACAGGAACAGTTTTTGTTGAGTCCTTAAAGAAGACAACACTGACTTTCTTGCACTTAATTATTTTCCTTATTGATTTCAAACAATCTGTTAATTGGATTCAAGGAGTTAAAGGTGAACCGTCAAGAGGTTAAGCTATGAAGCGTTGAAGAACTGAAAAAAGGACTTGATTTTTATTGTAAAATATGACAAAACAAAACATTGACAGTCTACTTTGCTGCTAAAACCAATTTATTTAAATTCTCACTCACCTCCGACCACTTGGTGAACCTGTCTCCTTTGACCAGATAGTTTTTGACCTCTGGAGGTTCAAGAAAGTATCTTTTCTTATTCATTTTGTCCTTCTAACGTAAGTTTTGGTTGAGTAATACTATAGCTGAAATAAAGCCACTTTGGGGAAATCTGCCATGGTTATATCTACAAACTACCCTATTCTTCCATTTGCATCCAAAAGATGCGTTAAACTGGAGCTTGTTGCATCTGACTGTAGTCAGGACGCACCCCAGCTATATGCATTGCAAATGAAGCTAGGAAAAAAAAAATGCATCAGCACCCGTGGATTCTGTCGTCCATTGTGAGAATGGTTTTCTTAAAAAGTGAACAAAAAGTAAACAGCTTCATGTGTGGGTTATATTTCTGATGTTGCAACATGAATATTGAGGTGAAATTATATTTAAAAAAAAGGTGTATGTGTTTAATTAATATTAAAGTACAAACTCCACCAAAAAACTTCACTTCCAAAACAACTTGTGATCAGAGTTATTTCTACAGTCATTTGATGTGATTTTTATATTAAACAAAATAATATTGTACAGCATAGTACACAATATACTTATTTACACTATACATTATAGTAAGAAATACTTTAGTGTTTTTTTAATATTTTTAGACTCTTAAATTGTGTAAATATTTTTTTTCTCTTCACTCTCTGCATTTTATTTGAAGTATTACTATTTTACCAAAATTGTGCCACAACAACCATCAGTTTAGGATCATTCAGTCCCGAAGTTCTGGAGGAGGCTGACTGCTGTTTCGGCAACAGCTCGCCGGTCATTTGGATAACATTCAAATAAACCTTCTGGTTGTGTAGCTAATGCAAACAATCAGTCAGGGAGCACACAGGGGACAAGGGAGCCACTGTGGGGTCCAAGACTAATGTGTCAAGATGTCCCAATGAGACAGTCAGGAGCACTGCTTGTCACCCCTGCTGAAACTTGAATAAGAAACTCAACTCATTAAAATATTTTATTTACTTGCAGCTGTTTAATGATTTGACTTTTAATAACTTTTTAATTCACACTTTATTAAAACCCTAACTTTCCTTGAAGGCATGCATATCGCCTTCTGCCTTCCCAAGTCATCGCATGTCGGGGAATAATGAAGTTATAGCTGTTTTGGTGCAACTTTTAAAACTACTTTATCACATAATATTGCGAGAACGCATCACCCTCAGCTACAGCTCAATGTCTTAAACTTGCTGAGCTTAAATTAGTTTGACTCCAGATGTGCACCATTAGTTTCATGGGATATTTTGCTAACAGACAGGCGGGCAAAAAACAGTATTGTTCGCCTTCACCTTCAGCGGCGGGTGATACACTTTAAGCTTCCTCGTGCTCATGAGCAAAGGTGAGGTCGAAAACTCATCCAGATGTGTGTGCGCCACACGTCTCTGCTGCTGTTACATAATTTCAACAGAAATGAATCTCTGTTGCGTCTGCGCGCGCATCATCCAGTCCGCTTGGGTGCGCGCGTCGCTCCGACAAGCTCCCTCCCCTCCGCATCGCGCAGCATCCTGATGTGAAGGTGATGTTTTTCGTGTACTTCTTCGTTCCGCCTCGTCTCCTCAGCCCCGCTGCCTCTTTAAGAGCCACCGCCCGCCCCCCTCCCGTATTTTTAGCTGAGCCAGCGACTTCATTCGCTGGATAAGACGCGCATCTGTGCGCCGTAAGACCCCTTCTAATAGATGACATCAAACCCTGTGGAGACGCAGCGGGCCTACAGCCAGATGTTCCCCGGAAATCTCAGCAGATAAGGTGGATTTATTGCCTGTTTTGGTCTCGGGTGCTGCAGAAGCGCGCGGCAGCCTCTGTGGATGCGGTTATGAAACGCAGCTGCGCCGGGGAGCCCCAAATGAAGCGCGGCGGCTCCGACATGAACTGAGGCGGGACACAAAGCACCTCCGAGCTCTTCAGACCTCCAGACCTGCCTCCATCCGCTTCCTGCTTTTCTCTCGGACCGAGGAGAACCGACCTTTCAAGACGGAGGGGGTCGTGGAGCACCGCGGCAAAAACAGGGGCAACATGCGCGAGCGGGACTTCATGCCCAACATGGAGAGAGGCAAACCTGCCACCTACACGGGGGACAAAAAGGCCAAAATGGCTGCTAAGACGAACAAGAAGTGGGTGAGACTCGCCACTGTGTTTGCCTATGTGCTGTCGGTGTCCTTAGCAGCCATTATCCTGGCTGTTTACTACAGCCTGATCTGGAAACCCACCGGCGCATCTTCCAATTCAGCTGGGAAGCCCGTGGGGCCCGAAGGGGTCCCCCCCACCGCGAACAGCTCCACAGTCCCCTCCAACAGCTCAGTGTCAGAGTTGAACTCCACACAGAGCAGGATGCTGTCCGTGAAGGGCTGGCTGAGCTCAACCCCGCACAATCTGGCGTTTCAGTGGGACCAAGGGGTGGAGGGGGTCTCTGCGCGCGGTGCGGGCACGGAAGGTGCGCAGGAGGAAGGACTACACGCGCCTTCGTACGGTCACACGGAGAGATCGGACACGTCTCCAAGCACCACGGAGTCTCCTGTTATCCAGGAGGACGAGGAGGAGGAGGAGGAGGCTGCATCCTAAAGCCTGATCTGACCAGAGAGGAGGCTGATCCCCTGATCCTCTGACTTTAAGACTTACCCCCCCATCCCAAAATGGAGTGTTTTACATTCTCAGTACCGCAGGTCGGATAACACAAAGGTCTCTGCTTAAAAATAATAATAATTTGGGAAAAAAAAACTCCATTTGCAGAGTCCACAGGATGCTGGGGTGCACATTTTATGACCGAGGAAAGAGGAGCTATTTTCTTCAGAGATCACTGTTTTTCCTTCTCGTTTTATTTAGAACATCTGCCTTAAAATCAGTTTGTGTCTACTTTGCCTCGGACACCTTTGATAGCCTGCCTGCACATCTGGATAAAACTGGGTGAAGTCACGGGAGTTAGGGCCAAAAATAAAGGTTGCGCAAGACCTAAATATGTCTCACACATATTACGCCACTGCCATTTATTAGCCGGTTCAGATTCACACTGCTTTATTTTAACATAACGGATCAAACTCCCATTAGGGGAACCTGCATTATTAATTTATGCTCAGGTACAGTATGTGCATATAACCATGTAAATGTTACGTGTATTTGGTTATGTACATATAAGACAGGCATACATATTTTCGCCTTGATTAACTTTTAGTGGAATTAGGTGATTTTTATTCATGTATAACAGATATAACTATATCACAACAAACAAATAAACATCCTTAGAAAATAATCTTTATTTCTATGGTTTTATATATGGACATCTCTATCATCTTTGAGAGCATTCTGTTTTATTTAAAGCCATAACATAAATCTAAATAAATGATCCCTTTGTTTTAAACGTGAGATTTGATGGTGACTCAGTTCAGAGTGTTACGACGAGCGCCGACTGCTGTGAAGGTGTAGAAAGAGAGATCTCTGTTTCTGTTGGTTTAATCAGATTTCAGGAGGACCTTTGAAACTGTTGAACTAATTGAGTTCGTTAGTCTGAGGTGACTGCGCCGCAGCTCACGCTTACATTTTATACAAGCGCTTGTGAAGCGAGGAGATCAGAGCAGCCTTCCTGTTTGTTCTGTCAGCATCATGTGAGGGAGGCGCATTGATTTCAGCTCTCTGTTGTTACTGTACGAAACAGAGGAGCACATTACACAATGCTGCTATTTTCATTCAGTTCCCTCTCTCTAAAAAAAAAATGGGTTGCTTGGCTGAAAAGGTTTGTTTTATATGCTGCCAGTGAAAACCATCATTCACTCGTAAAAAATTAAATCGTTTGATTTCCGGCTGAGCAGCCGCCACCTGACTTTGATGTGACAGTGATGACATGTTGCTGTGTCAGTGTCCTAACAGGATGTTCATTCATCAGAGAAAGCAGACCACGTAACACAGCAGATACATTGCCACTGCTTTTTTTTTTTTAATATATGCTGACCTGTTGATGGAGGAGTTCATCTGTGCGGTTATTGCTGGAAGCTATAGCTCAGTCAGAACACAGCCAGTTCACCCAGGTCATTTTATTATCTGACATGAAATCAGTTCCAAAACGTGAGACTTGTTTTGTGACACACAATGGATCCCTCTTGAACATCGCATTACCTTGTGGTTGTACAACCTCAATTCCAAAAAAAGTTGGGACATTTTGTATAATGTAAATAAAAGTAGAAGGCGTTGATTTGCAAAGCTCGGGACAACAAAAACCAAAGGGATCATTAGAGCTGAGGGATCTAGAGGGCGCACAAGGCTGAGCCCTGAGGAACTCCACGCGAGGAGGAAACAGATCCTCCAAGTCTTACAGAGAAGCTCCTGTCAGACAGGTGAGACCTGAACCAGGCTAGTGCCATGCCACACTGCTCCAGCCAGGAGCTCAGGACACTGCGGTCAGCTGTATCAACGGCAGCTGTCAAGTCCAAAAGCAAAAAAGCAGCTGAGCTTCACTCCTCATCTTAAAACGTTGGAGCAGAGCTGTTTTTCAGTGTGAGCATCTCCTAACAGGCTGTAAACGTTTACGATCTAAGCAGACCAGCTGCTGGAGATTTTGGAGGGGGGGATGTTGTCCCATTTTTTGGTTTGATGTAGGATTTTCAACAGTCCTGGGTCTTCTCTGTTGACTTTTTGGTTTCATGATGCACTAAATGTTTTAAATTAAGGAGAGCTCTGGACTGTAAGCAGTTCAGCACTTGGACTCTTCTAAAAACCAATAGATGCGGTACGCAGTTTAAAATTGTTCTGCTGAAATACGCAAAGCCTTCCTTGAAGAAGATGTCTGGATGGGAACACATTTTGTTCTAAAACATGCACATAATGTTCTGCGTTCATGGTGCCATGGTTCCAGATGTGTGAGCTGCTACCATCAGGGAAGCAGGGTTCTGAACTGAGCTCAGAGAACAGGCCAGATGTTTCGCCAAAGGTTTTGCACTTTGATTTGTTTGACTGCAGAAACATTTTCCATTTGGACTCATTTAAATTTGGAACAAAGAAGACGGTATTTCTGAATAGTGTTCACATGTGGCATCTTCTTTGCATGATAGAGCTTTAACCAGCATTTGGATGGCACGGCAAAGATTAAAATGGCTGCTATTTTAAAAGCCAATCTGTGTCACTAATATTAATGAAAGTCAAACGCTCCCCATCTTTTAGTTATTTCACCAATGAATTCAGGACACATTGTCAGTGTATTTGAGCTGGAGGAATCCAATGTTGTGACATCACCGTCCCTCCTGCTTGTTTTCCACAGATAAGATCATCAGAGACATTTGAGAACCTATAATAGACATGAAGGTGGAGGTCTTTGTATGATGGTTTACAGGCTGAAGCTGATTCCATCAATTATTGCATCTAAAATGTCTGCACGATTCTAGAATTGCACACAAAAACAAAATTTTTGACGGTAAAACCGTAATCTGACTTCAGATTAGTGCAGCTGGCAGCACAGGGACACTGCGAGTCTAAACTTTGGATTTCTAGGTTGAGAGGAAGAAAAGAAGGAAGAGAGGAGGTGAAGAGAGCACACTCCTCCTGAGCAGGGCATCTGCAGAGGCGTGGTCGTTACTTATCTTGAGCCGTGACAAGGTTCGGGAAGGATGACGCACACGCTAACCTGTCGGGTTCTGTCAGGGTCACGGGGCCAAAACCAGCCAAGAACTCGCTCCCATTTAGTTTTTATCCATCAGCTGTAATGACAGCCTTTATTACCTCACGCTGCTCAAGCTGTGGCTGGTAAGAAAAAAGAAAAACTGTTACAGACCCAATCAGGAAGAAAAATTTACTTCTTTGTTTTTAGCTTAAAGCCAAACTTTAATATTTTAGAGGAAAACAAACAATTCTTTGCCGCCTGCTGAAGCTCAGATAAATAGGATTACATCATATCTGCCAAGCAAATATAAAGCTGGAGCCGGCCGACGGCTTTGTTTGAAATAAAAATGCTCCGTTTGCTGAACTTCTATAAAAGGATTTGGGTTTATGGAGAACTTATGTGAGGCTCTCGTTAGCAGACTTCTCTGGAAGCTTGAAAAAACATGATAAAATGGTATAAAATAACAGACCTCAACACTGGCTTGCTTTGAAGCTACTTTTAACTAAACACAGAGCACCTGCTTCATCATAAAATCAAGCTTCTCTTGACTGCAGCTGACATAATCCTACACTGCACTTCAATCCTCTTAAACCACCTCCACCAACACCCCCACTGCAGTGCTGTAATGTGGTCAACTCTAAAAATCATTAGCTAGCTTTGCACTAAAGTGAGCAAAGAGGCATGAGAAACCTAAGCGTTGTTTGGTTTGCGAGAATAAAATCCATACGGTTTGTGGAACAATTCAAACCGTTCAGTGCATTTCGGAGAAAAGCAAGGCCTCTGTACATTGTGTGCAGCAAACACCTGGCAGGCCCAGAAGGCTGCGGTGGAGGTCACCTTGGGAGAAGGTAATTAAAAACAGCGGCACCTGTGGGATGTCCCACCTGCTCCGAATTCAACAGCCCTGCAGAGTTCAGCTCAAATGAATCAACACGATGAAAAACTCCACGAACGGCATTTCCTGACATATTAAACGCTCCGTTCATAAACGCATGCGAAGTGAGGACACGTGATGAGAAGGTGCAACAAATTAGGGTCAGCCATCAGAATTTGAAGTACAGAAAAATATTTTTATTGTTTTCCTTCGGTTTGAACAGCAAAACGCTGCAATAACAGCTCAGACACTCATACAGTGGTAGAGGTGCAAACACTGGATGGAAGCAGACAATCACCTACGTGTTCCAAGGATGTAACACCGAGCTACGCTATGACTGCATGCTCTACGTTTTATTTCACAACACCGAATCCCACAGGGAGTTTCAAAGGCATCAGAGGTCACCTGTTTTTAAAACAGATACCAGAAATGTAGCTTCTACTTCCAGAAAATAAGGTTCACGTTCTTTTACGTCTTGTTTTTGCTTCCTGGCGGTTTGTATTTTACGTAACCTCAGCTGAAGCCGACACAAAGCTCTCCACTCATTGTTACATAACCGTTTACTACACCGCGGCTCTGATGAAAGCCACAAGGGTTTGTTTTTTTAAGGCTTCTTATCACATGAGAGCAAAAATAAAAACAGCAGACTGGCAATAAATAAAAACACATGTAACATTCTGATGTCAAATAAATACAATAAGTGATGCTGCGCCGTCAGCGCAGTACACGTAACAGATCTGATACAAACCATGACATTAAAGATCACCTTCCGTGTTTGAAGAGGTGATTAGCAAGGCACACGAGCTGCGGGTGTTTTAATTTAAAATAAACCACGACGTGTATATTTGGTGGTTATAGTACAGAACAAACAAACAAAAGAAAGAGAACTCCAACTGGTTCCCAGTGTTTCGACTGTGATCTCACTAATTTCTACAGGAACCTCATCAAGCAATTAAAATATGTTTTAATCACAAAAAATGTTTGTGATTTGAAACGGCAACTTTTGATGAGACTGAGTTTTATTGCGGTACTTTAATGAGCACATGGGTAAGAAATTAATAAAACTTTGCTCTCCAGTGAACCTGTTAATGTAGCCTTTACCTCAGCAGTTTTATGTCTTTAAACTGGTTGTTTAACTTAGAATAAAACAGAAAGTCCAACACGTTCTGCATCAACTTGTTCAAAAACAGTCTCCACCTGGTCATAACTATATACACTTACATATAAGTTGCCTTCAATGAACCTTGAGTAGAAAATTTTTACTTTGACTTCACGTTTTTTTATGCAAAGTAAGAAAATAAAAACACAAGGCTACCTCCAGGTTAGCTTGTTTTTTGCATTAAAACATATTTTTCGTCTGCTCATTTTACTCAAAAAAATAAATGAGCTAAAATGCACTTCAGGCAATGTTTCTAACTTTCATCAAATAAAGAATGAAAATTGTAAGCTGCCATATTCAGAAAGTTGGAGTTGAGAAACTTCTTTCTTTCATTTCCTTTAGAATAGATATTTAATCTAATTCATTAACCCCTCATCCGAGTCACAATTATACAGCTCTTTGAGTAAATTTAGCTTATTATGCTTTTGTTTTTCTGGGTAATAGAAACATTTATGTCAGTAGTAATGTTTGGAAACTAGAAACAGTCATTTTCTTGCACAAACCTAAACAGTGCAGGAATATTCTGTTTTGTCACTATATTTCTGTGTATAAATGCTGAGTCTGCAAATAAATATTACAGAATTTATTCACCATACATCTAAGGCAGAATCAGGCACTGGATAAACTGACTTTTGCTTATTCTCAAGGGCTAAACTCATTAGCTAGCCTCCTGATATGTACCTTAAAATCTTCATACAAATGTAAACACTCAACCTTATTGCACTCGAGCAGTGTGCCAACATCCTACAGAATGTCAGTACACCGTCCTGTTTACTTATAAAGTGCTTAGATGTGAAATAGTTTGAGCTGGGAGGATATATTCAATAACACTCTTTCTTTCTGTGAAGTTTCAGATCCAATAAGGAGGGATGCACTGCAGCAAAATTAAATTATGTTTAAAAGAGTCCAAATGCAGTGATTTTACAATCCAAAAGTGTCAGACAATCTTCCCATGCTCTCTTGCCTGCAAAAAGAGAAAGAGCATACAAAAAAATTAATGGTTACATTTGTATTTTTATCACAATTTATGTAACTAAGGCCCACCATTTCTTTATATGAATGATTCAAGTGGGCGGTTATTGTGTGTCCTGGTGGATGATGAGATGAAGAGGTGTTACTGTATCTGCACTTCATCAGACCTCAGAGGTGCCGACTATACTGACATCAAAGCTGCAGTGGAGATATTTTTCTAATTGTTCCTCATCCATCCATTTATATGTCTATTAATTCCCTCCCCCCAACTCGTCTCCGTGTTTCCGACACTGACCTTGTCATTGCTGGTGGAGAGTGTTTGGTGCGTTTCTCTGGACTCCATCCTGAGAACAGACAGGCTGGAGTCAATCAGTTCTTCTGTGGAAGAAGAGAAAAACAAGTTCCCTCACTGTAAGTAACACTGAAGGCCTAGCATCCCGCTACCTTTCATGCAAGCGTTTTGGAGTAAGATCATCTTACGTTGAGAAATGAGAGGTTCATTTGTTCTGGTGAAACGTTGAAAATAAACAAAACAGTCTGGTCCAATATCCTGTAAGATCTCCCATGATCTGTTAGCACTCAGAGTGTGTGTTGTGAATGACTCTCAGCTACCTCCACACCAAATTTAACTTCAATATCTGTAAAACTAAATATATGGTCATTTTTGTGTTGGCTGATGTTAATTAGCTGTGGTGACCATGTTGAATCAGGTTGGCTTCAAAAGCTGTACATGTGCAGCCAAATATTAAGCTTGGAAAATTTTCTTAAGTGTCTCACGAGATGTTTTGCTAACAGTTCATATAAATGGACACACTCCCAGACATGGACAAACACAGTACTGCTCGTCCTCAGCGGTGGGTAATAATTATCATGAGCTGTGCTGTACCTGTGTTTGTACTGTTGCTGCTGCCTTTGGACACAGGCTGCAAAGAGGCACTGGCTTTTTCAGCAGGAGGGGAGCTGGGAACTGTGGGAGGGCTTCTTTCTTTTTCATTGTGTTCGGTTTCAGACGCCTGCTGCTGGGCAACAGGAAGAGCAGGACGACTTCCTCCTTTGCCCTGAGATTCATCCTGCTTTGTAGCAGGAAGCTGTGGCCTCTCTACTTCACGCTTGTTTTTTTTTGGTGAGGAAACTTTCAAAGAGCCTTTGGATTCTGCACCAGCAGACTCTTGAGAAGTTTGCTCAGCTGGAGCATTCTGGACGAGTTCCTCTGAGAAACGTACTTTCTTCTCCGACCCTCGAGGCGACGAGGCCTGTGCTTTCTTCTGAGGGACGATGACTTCTTTGAGGTCCCTCACCTCTTCAGGTGCACACAAAGAATCCAGCTTTGCTATAGACTCCTGATCTTTAAGATCTTCTTTGTTAGAATCTGTCAGGGCATCGAGTTCCTCAAGAAACTCTTCTAGTGTTGTATCAGAAGCCTGTGAGATGAGATCAGAAAACAATAGCTATTATTTATCATTCAACGTCAGTTTTTAATCTGCGCAGGTAATATTTATTCATACACAAGTTTCACCTCTCACCTGTCGGTTCTCTCCATCATCATCTGACTGCCATCTAAAAAAAATTACATTAAAACTTAATCAGTAATAAAATTCTGGGAATTTTCAAAGTTAGAAACTTTCCATGGGAACTAACGGGAAATTAAGGGATTAGACCTGTAAGTTAAAATATTGACGTTATGCTATTTTATATATAGTTATTTATAGTTCGAGAAAATATATTTTAGCACAATCTTGACTGAAACAACCAGATTTAATTACTGGACCATAAAATGAGTGACACCGCACCCTAAAAAAGTCCAAACTATGTCACGTTACATGTAAACGGTAACAAAAAAGTTTTGTTCAGAGTTGTAAATAGTTTTGTTGTGAAATAACCATTTACTGAAACTTGCTTTGTTTTTTATGTAGATAAAATTACAAAAAAAAAAAGCCAAGACAACAATCAAATAAGATGTAAACAGTTTTGTTAAGAGGTGTCTGTATAAATTTGACAGTTTCTTTATATAAATTCAGACATTTTAATAATTTTGTAGTTGTATGCACATACTATTTGTTTGTTTTTAAGTGAATACAATGGCAAAAAACATATAACAAGAATATTTTTGGTCAGAGCTGTGTTCATTATTTTATAAAAGGATTACAGCATCAAAAGAGAACTGTGGAAATATATAAACTGTATTGTTCTGTAAAAATTGCGTAACAATGCAGTGATGTCATCATATGCAAATTAGGTCTTTACTTTTATTTACTTTTATAAGTTTTGGGTCAAACTCATCATTTGCCAATGACAAAATGAAATGTTTTGGTTTTGTTTGCATGACATGACATAGTTTGTTCAAATTATTCCCATTTTCCAGTTGATTTCCATCATTTCCATGAACAGTTTCCAGTATGAAATATTTCCTAAAATCCCCTGCTTAACCTCCCATGAAAACATTTGGAAAGTTTTTGAAAATTTAACATAATTTTTTACCCCTTTCCACTACTTAATTCAGATGTCTGAGTTGTAGTAGGTCATTAGTGTTATTAATATTTATAGTTTGTAGATAAATGTTCACAAATGACTCCAGAGTTTGAACACCGAGCTTCATTACTCTGAGAAATTCAAGTTTGTAGTTCAATTTTATATTTGTACTGAAGACATTTTGAGTGAATACTAAATATTTTTATTTGCTAAAAATCACAGACAACAAAAACAATAAAAATATCTGAAGTTAAAAGTGAGAATTCTGATCCTGCCTTTCTATTCAAAGCAGCTTATACAATAAACAATACACAATAAAGATCTATTTTTATTTCCTTTAAAACAATGTTTTGGACTCTGAAAATAAAGTTGTAGATTTTCAGTCCAGAAAACCGAATATCAAAATATGTTGAGCTAAAGTACTTTTTGATTTCAGAGTCAGAGTCAGAGTTTATTTATTGTCATTCGCACCTCATGTGGTACATGTGGTGGAGCGAAATTATGTACACAAGGTCCCAGTTACATCCAACAATAAAATGTATAAGAAAAACAGTAATAACATCTAAGATATGAACTAAGAAAAACATCAACTAAATATACACTAAGCACTCATAACATAAAAACATTGAACATCAGCACAAACATGAACATGAGTCTGTGAGCAGATGTGCACGCATAAACACATCAACATTGAAACAGATCAGCAGCAACATGAAACAGATCAGCAGCAACATGATATGGTTTTTCACAGTGATTATTCTAGTTAGAGATTCATGAGTCTAACAGCCTCAGGGTAGAAGCTGTTCCTCAGTCTAGTGGTTCTACACTTAATGCTCCTTAACCTCCTTCCTGAGGGGAGTGGGGCAAAAAGTGTGTGTGCTGGGTGAGTGGGGTCCTTCATGATGCAGGTGGCCCTCTTCCTGCATCTGGAGGTGTAGATGTCTGTGATGGTGGGGAGGCTGATTCCGACAGATTTCTGTGCAGCCTTCACCACTCTCTGCAAAGCTTTTCTTTCTGCAGCTGTGCAGCCTCCATGCCACACATTGATGCTCGAGCACAGGATGCTCTCCACTGCACACCTGTAGAAGGAGGTGAGGACTGAGCTTCCCAGACCAGCTCGCCTCAGCCGTCTGAGGAAGTAGAGTCTCTGATGAGCTTTCTTGATCAGGCTGGTGGTGTTGTTGCTCCAGCTGAGGTTGTCATTCATGTGTACACCCAAGTACTTGTAGCTGGAGACCACTTCCACCGCAGATCCTCTTATGTTCAGGGGGGTGTAGATGTGTTTGTTCCTTCTGAAGTCCACAATCATCTCCTTTGTCTTCTTCACATTGATGTGAAGGTTATTCTCTTTGCACCAGCTCTCCAGGTGTTCCACCTCTTGCCTGTAGCTGGACTCATCATTGTTTGTGATGCATCCCACCACCGCTGTATCATCTGCAAACTTTACAATGTGACAGCCTGGATGGGTAGCTGCACAATCATATGTGAGCAGAGCATACGTGATTTGCTCCCAGACGTACAAATGCTCGCAGCCACGGAAAGTGATAGTGAGACCACTGGGACCAATTTGGACATCCGTTTCCGTCTCGGATAAAAGTGAAGGAGGAGCTGTGATTAGAGGTATCGACTCAAACTCTCCCAGCCACAGCTGCCACAGGTCTAAGCTCCACAAGTAAACCTGTAGCTAAGTGTTAGCAGCACATCTGGACCCCTTAAAGACACACCTCGTTTATTTGACCCCCATGGTGCTTCTGCTCTTGAAGACAGAAATTCATCAGCAACACGAGCAGAACATCTTGCTTCACTTCCAGCTCTGATGTTTTGTGGACTGTTTAAATTATTTTTCACCAGAACCTGGACACAATATTCACTTGACCACACTGGAGAAGCTGACTGCGTCACAACACAGCAAGGCCTTTCACGGTTATTTAATCAGCTGCTGCAACTTCTAAATCAAGCCTCATGACAGGCAGGGAAATTTGTACACAAGGGCCACAGTTCAGGAAAACAGCATGGCCTTCCCACATCCCCGTTTCATTAGTCATGGTTATTTCTCTCATGACAATTAACTGATGCAGCAAGAGACATCCCAACGGGTACAAAAAGCATAAAATGTTGATTATGTTTGGCAGTTACTGACCTCCTGGCCCTCCCAGTCAAACGATCCTTGCCTTTTGCTTTACTGCTCATCACAAGCACATTTTTAGCTGCCTTGTCTTTGCCTCTCTTCCAATGACCTGAAACAAAAAGTTATTTTCATTTTTTTAGGCTTTTTCTTAAGAATTGCACCATTTGATAAATTTTGTATAGCATACCTCTGGAGTCGCCGCCCGCCTTTTGTTGCCCTCTTCTTGCATTTCGACCTCCTAAAACAATATAAAAGCATGTTTGCAAGTAAAAGATCTTCCTCATCATGTTAGGTCAGCATCAGTGTTTTACCTCTGCTTGAAGGCCCCCAGTCTCTGTCAGGAAGGCATTTGTCTGAAAACCTGAAGGAAAGAAAAACAAACAGAAGCAAAAAAAGCGGGTAAGTTTCCAAATTCATTCATCATATCCAGCTCATCTTTAGCCCAAAATCAGACTTCTCTCATATTTCAGTCAGGACATTTTTTAAAAAGCCTACACAATGAAATCTACAGAAACCACTTAGACACACCCATATACTGTATTTCACATCCAGAGACCATCAAACTTGCTGAACAAAACATACATTTTTGCCTGTGTTCTAGATCTGAGCTGTTGTTTAAGCTTTGCCAAATAAGGCAAACTATTCCGTCCCTAATCCCTTTGGCTAAGAATAGCAGGCCCTCCCTTGTTTCTTTACATTTTGAGGCTTCCTAAAACAGCACAATATGTGACCTTTTGTGCTATATCACCTCAGTTAGTTTGAATAAAACAAAACATTTCAGATTGATAGGTTGTATTTTTAATCCCAGACAGTTTGGGGTGCTGTTGTGTGACTTCACCAAGTGATGGGACATTACTGCTTAAAACAAGACTATATGTTGGCAGCAAAACATTTATACGGTGATGAATGGAAGAAAATACTTGACTGATTGTGTCAGAGCTACTTTCATGGCTTTTTTTATATTGTTATAAAAAAGAACATGCAGCTCATCTAATAGATTATTCATCTGAATAATGTAATCAAAAGAATGAAGGCTGTTCTTTGTTTTTCCTCTCAGCTGCACTGAAAGTTACTCTGAACTTCTGCCAAAATATCTAAAAATAGAAGAAAAAAAAACATTAAAATAAACTCCTGATTATGAAGCAAACGCTTGCCAGTGGACTGAATACAAACCAACAAAATTCCCCAAAAAATTGTCTTTAGGGAAGAAAATGTGATTTTTTATTTTTTATTTTAAGTGAGCAGAGCCTCTTCCATGTCTGATAAATATAAATCAGGACAAAGTTAGATTAGCTGAGTATAAAGATGTGAATCTTAAGAAATATGTTGACTAAAGTCAAAATGCCACTTTGAGGCAGTGAGATATTGTCAAACAAGCAAGTTATGGTTAAGATGAATGTCCGTTTGGACTCAAATCTATTAAAACTTCTTCTGATTCTAGTTGTGTGACTTAAGACCTGTTTATTTTTTTATATTTTTCAAGCGACAGTAAACTGTCTTAGCAAATAATTTCATTCGGCTCTGAGGATCTGAGTCTATTAGGACACCCAGATTTTATACTTGCTTTGTATTTTTCCTCAAAACAGACTGAAGCAGATCATATTGCCCCCACCGTCAATCGCCCCACTCTGGGCCCATGAGCAAGGCCCTTAACCCCACCATGTGCTCCCTAAACAGGTCTCTCTTGAAAATGAGTTCTCGTGGCTCAATGAGACTAACCTGGATAAAGAAAGGCTAAATGAAAAAAAAAAAAAAAAAATACTGTATTTGTTATTGTTCGTCCTAAACTTCAAAGATGTGAATTTAAGTTTGTCTTTGCTGAGTTGACTGATAAGCTACGACTTCCAATTGTTTTGTCATCCAAAGAGCATTATCAGCGTTTGTAAGGGAATATGTGTGTTATCCTTGTAATTTAAATTTTGCTGTTTTTTTTTTTTTCATAACTGGGAACAGAAAAGTTCCCAGGATAGGAAGTTATTTAATTCCCGCTCAGACAAGCCTCACCATGATGTTGTTTTTCTTCAAGTTGCTCCCTTCTTCAGGGGTCACCACAGTGAGTGAACTTCACACAAAGGATTTGTATTACGCCGGATACCCTTCCTGATACAACCTGTGCTCAAACCTGCAGCCTCAGGAATATGTGACCGTAGTACTGACCACTGAGCTACAGCAGCACTCTAGACAAGTCTCACCATAAATACTCAGGGTCAGGAAAAATGCAGCATTAATCTCAAATAATCAATTCTTCTTTCTCTAGAAGAAGATTTTTTTTTTTAATTCTGAAAGTAAATCTTAAAGTAAACTTCCAGGAGATAAAAAACAGACCGTCGTTATAGATCTGTGGCTGAAATACAAATCAAGTATTCCAGAGGCGAAAAATATATTAGCTGTACGAACTGTAAAACTGAGAGATATTATATTGACTTCTAAATATTTATATTTAGAAATATATGAGAGAAGAGATTACCAAAATGAAGGAAATATGAAGCTAAGCAACTTGAAATGATGACGACTTTTGTAGGTAAAACAATGAAGAAGCGCCTTTTTCTTTTTACGAACAAAGAGGACTAGTGAAGACAAACTCTGATATGTTGAAATATATTCAACCTTTTCTGAATAGTTTCAAATATTACACAAAGAGAGACAATCAAACACCCAATTAAAAAGTCAGACGAAATTTCTTAAATAATTGGTGATAAAATGTCTTGGGAAGGCCAAACGGTCTTACATGTTCTCAGTTTTGTCCACGTCCCACGCCCGTCTCCACTGACCCGTAGCGTTTTTATGGCGCGCCACCCTCTCCCTGTCGATCTGTTCACGCTCCTTCTTCCACCGCTGATACTCCTCCTGCTCCTCCCGTGATGTTGGGATGTTGAGGTCTGTGCTGGCGTGCAAGATCTCAGACTCCTACTTAGACAAAAAAAAAAAACACTTTGTTGCATTTTCATGCTCTAAAAAATGTGGAGACTTATTCAATACAGACACGCTCCTTTCAGTTTATAAAACATATTAGAAAAACAAGCTGAAGGTCACATTAAGCTCCCTGAGTAAACAAATAAACAAGACAAGAACACAAGCGCGTCTTTTATTTTAATTTAAATGTCAGCCTCCCCATAAATACTCAGGGTCAGTAAAGATTTAATAGAATGTGGTCCTCTATCTCTGGGGCATGACTGCTTTCTATTTCTACAAGTAAATCGTATGCAGACTCTTTAATATGCACAAAAGGGACGCAGGCTGTGCGGTGATGTTAGAAAGCCTCAGAGCAAACCAGGATGAAAACAGCACTCTGCTCTGACAGAAACCCCATAAAACACCAGCAGATTGATAGAAGGAGGCGGAGAACGCTGTTGGGCAAAGGCGGTCTTTTCGGGAACAAGAAAACAAATTAAAATCTACATAATGTCCTCACTTTACCTCAGCTTCATCATTGAAAGCCGTGAATAAAAAGAAAACGTGCTGGTAAGGATGGGTGATATTTTCCAGTCAGGTTTGGACCAATCACAGTGAAGTAAACATGTTGGCCTTTCTGCGTGCAGTTATTTGAGAACAGAGCGTCTGAGCTCATCCTTTTGTTTATTCTTTTTTTGCTCTCCACCTCCCTTATCTGTGGTCCTCAGGGGATCTCCAGGGCCACACGGGAGGTCAGTGCCACATGTTCCAACAGGCCAACTCAGGCTGCTAATTAAAACTTCTCGGTCGCTTGGAAAGTGTCAGGGACGGAGGCAAGTAGGTACAGACGAATGGTGGATGATCCACATCTGCTCAGTGCTAAAAAATGATCAACTGTGTGAACTAAAACTGTAAATAAAGCCAGAGATCTTCTGGTTTTATCACTCACAAAATGTCTCAAATAAAAAGTAAATAAAAATCCCTGAGTCTGGACTGATGAAGTCTGGGTAAACATGAGCAGAATTACCTTCTCATGTGGCATATTAATGTATTGCACGCCTGATCTGTGAGACAGCTCTGAGCTACTCCACTGACAGCAGCACACGAGCCGGCAGACGTGGGGAAAACAGCTAGAAAAGAGGAGCGTGCACGACAACGTGTTGTGGCTCTGATGAGAGAAGTGTGCAAATGCATCTGCATTTCAGCGTGCTTGCACGGTCACGTGGGTTTTCTTAAATCTGAGATGCTGTTTATAAATAAAGTAACAATATGTTCAGATTCTGATGTTGGTCTGAGTCTCCTCTATGTTACCTGGGATTTGGGATGCTCGTCAGTGTGCCTGTCTCCTTGTTCCTGAATGCAGAGCT
The DNA here is from genome assembly GCF_014905685.2 of Nematolebias whitei. Classification (NCBI taxonomy): domain Eukaryota; kingdom Metazoa; phylum Chordata; class Actinopteri; order Cyprinodontiformes; family Rivulidae; genus Nematolebias; species Nematolebias whitei. The sequence goes on from NC_056518.1 coordinate 19,832,147, forward strand.
AAAAACAAAGAAAAAGATGACACAGCAATTTGTTGTTAAACATGGTAGTAAAGAATCACTTTGAGAATAAGCAGCAGAGAAATCATGGGAGGGCAGTTATCTACTTAGGGAGATAAATTACCCTACACTGCCCTCAAGTGCTTTAAAGGTGTAACAGCTTGACAAGGTTCAACAAAAGCGTCACCAAAACAGCTTAATGTTGCAGGAAGCTGATCTTGGAATATATCTTCTGATTTGTAAAATGAAATGCATCTTTTGCAGGAGGAAATTTAGATGTTTGGGTTTTTTTTGGTAACAAGAGCAAATTAGTGAGTCATGTCAAAAAACTGTGGACACATTGTAGGTACAAGCAAATCAGAGTCAGAGAGATTTATTTGTCATTTGCATCTCATGTGGTACATGTGGTGGAACAAGATTATGTACACAGGGTCCCAGTTACATCCAACAGTAAAATGTAAAAGAAAAACATTAATAAGATCTAAGAGATGAACTAAGTAAAACATCAGCTAAATAATACACTAAGTACTAATAGCATAAAAACATAACGTCGAACAGCAGCACAAACATGAGTCTGTGTGAGCAGATGAGCACGTATAAACACAGCAACATGAAACAGATCAGCAGCAACATGAAACAGATCAGCAGCAACATGATGTGATTTTTCACAATGATTATTCTGGTTAGAGATTCATGAGTCTAACAGCCTCAGGGTAGAAGCTGTTCCTCAGTCTAGTGGTTCTACACTTAATGCTCCTTAACCTCCTGCCTGAGGGGAGCAGGGCAAAACATGTGTGTGCTGGGTGAGTGGGGTCCTTCATGATGCAGGTGGCTCTCTTCCTGAGGTGTAGATGTCTGTGATGGTGGGGAGCCTGATTCCGACAGACTTCTGTGCAGCCTTCACCACTCTCTGCAAAGCTTTTCTTTCTGCAGCTGTGCAGCCTCCATGCCACACGTTGATGCTGGAGCACAGGATGCTCTCCACTGCACACCTGTAGAAGGAGGTGAGGACTGAGCTTCACAGACCAGCTCGTCTCAGCCGCCTGAGGAAGTAGTCTCTGATGAGCTTTCTTGATCAGGCTGGTGGTGTTGTTGCTCCAGCTGAGGTCGTCATTCAGGTGCACACCCAAGTACTTGTAGCTGGAGACCACTTCCACCGCAGATCCTCTTATGTTCAGGGGGGTGTAGGTGTGTTTGTTCTTCTGAAGGCCACAATCATCTCCTTTGTCTTCTTCACATTGATGTGAAGGTTATTCTCTTTGCACCAGCTCTCCAGGTGTTCCACCTCTTGCCTGTAGATGGACTCATCATTGTTTGTGATGCATCCCACCTCTGTTGTATCATCTACAAACTTTACAATGTGACAGCCTGGATGGGTAGGTGTGCAGTCATACGTGAGCAGAGTGAACAGGAGAGGACTCAGCACACATCCCTGAGGAGAGCCAGTGCTGAAGGTTATGGTAGAGGAAGAGAAGTTGTGGATCCGCACTGACTGTGGTCTGTTTGTTAAGAAGTCTAGTACCCAGTTGCAAATGGAGGGGCTTAGTCCTAGTGTGAATAGTTTGTCCATCAGGGTTTGGGGGATCGTGGTGTTGAAGGCAGATGTGAAGTCCACAAAGAGCATACAGATGTAAGATACACCCATATACTCACTCACACATCCAGATGAACTCTGGTTACCTTTATTCCTCTGTTCGTCTATCCTCAACCCTCCTTCCTTCCATTTGTCCCTAACACTTTCCTGGCACCGTGCCAGCTTCATCTCTTTGGCAGCATAATGAGCCTTTTCAGAGTGAGAAGGCAGTTGAATGTTAATTAGATCAAATCAGCCCTTTCACAGTGCTGGGAAATGGGAAACAGACATGTCAGACCACTTGAAGTTTCAGAGAGGAGAAACAGACTGGAAATAGACAGAAGGTTGGTAGAAGTCCCCCCCCCCCACCCTTCTCCTCCAGTGCTCCTTTTGTTCCTCCCTTCTTTCACACATCTTCTTTCGCTCCTGTCATGGAGACTTTTTAGGCACTAAATCAGAATGTGACACACCCAGCAGACTCATGAGTTATTTCTAGGGAGTTGTTCCTTAAAGAAAATATTTTAGAGGTGGAGAAAAGTCCAATAAAAGTGAACTAAGTTAAACTCTTGTGCTGAATCATTGCGCAGCATTCTTCTCGCTCTTGTCCAGTGAAAAGATACAGATAATGTAAACACTGACCATGTAGAAACAAGGTTTCTGGAGCTGCCAAATGACTAGTCCTGGCTACTGTTCAAGTGCTGATTCAGTGCATGTGATAAATAAATGGGGAAAGACGGCTAGAAATAACAGTGTTCAACTAGAGTAAGTGCACAATAACCCAGAAGTTCCAGAGCTCAGTTTCAGCCAGTCAGAACGTTATACACACATTTAGAAAGAAACCTTAACATCGATGGGCTCTAAACCTGAGTGTGTGTGTTTTATAGTAGAAGATCATCTGCCAGCTTCCTCTGATTTTGCAGTTTATGGATTGAGCAGCTTGTGTTAGTGCCACTAAAAGTGTGAGTGTTTGCTTCAGGCTTCAGACTGAGGCCGAGCAGCTGTTCAGGAGTTTGTGCATACTTTACACGGGGCGTGGGGGGCAGTGGGGTTGTCTGAGTTCAGTGACAGGGTGACATTTTACAGCCCAGCTGGTGGTACTTTATCTGAAAATGTCTGTTAATTATGACATCCAAGTAAAACTGTAGTGTTTGTACATATTTGAGTTTTTATCAGATTTTACAGCTTATTTCTATTAAATGCCTAAAGTGCAGAGAGAGAGGATTAAAACAAAACAAACAAACAAAAAAAAAAATATATATACAAAGTATATATATATATATATATATATATATATATATATATATATATA
>NC_056518.1:19835125-19859598 GCF_014905685.2 Nematolebias whitei
TGGTTCAAACCCCGGTCCGGGGGCCTTTCTGGGTGGAGTTTGCATGTTCTCTCCGTGCATGCGTGGGTTTTATCCGGGTATTCCGGTTTCCTCCCACAGACCAAAAACATGCATGTTAGGCTGATTGGTAACTCTAAATTGTCCCTAGGTGTGAGTGAGAGAGTGAATGGTTGTTTGTCTCGTTTGTCTCTATGTGTCCCTGTGATGGACTGGAGACCTGTCCCCCTCGCACAGTGATTACTGGACATGGGCACCGGCGACCCCCGTGACCCAAAACGGAATAAATGGGTAAAGATAATGGATGGATGGATGGATGGATGGATGGAAGTATTTCTTGTTAGTTTGTTCTTTGATTTTTTTTTTTTTAGTCAAATCGGTTCTTCTTATCCTAAGCTTTTCAATGTACTGTTAACCTTGTGTTAACCTTGTGTTAATGTTGCATATAAAAAATAAACACAACTTGAACTTGAACATCAATTTAAAGTAATTTTCTTTCATTTTATGGCACAATTTTGACACATTTTATCCCATTTTGAACCATTTTAAGTGCTTTGTAGCAACACTGGTTTGTGTTTCATATCATTTCTCAGTTTGGTTATTTTTTATTTTCATGTCATGTCCCCCATTATTGAGGTCATTCATTGTTTTGTGTGTTTTTTATTTCTCCCATTATACATTTAAGCAACTTTTTTGGTAAATTGTACTATATTTTGGTAATTTATTCTCACATATATGGTCTGTCTTTTTGTTATGACGTGTTTCAATTTGTTTCCCACATTAATTTATATTGTGTTTGTTTTTGGTGGTACTGGCTTTTATTTCTCAGTTAAAATGAATTGTCACATTATTTGTTTTAGTTTGATCACTCTACATGTCTTTCTTTTTTTTTTTGTAAATTAACATTATAAGGTAACTTTTGTGATGTTTTTGCATTTTAGAACATAATAGTAGTCGGTTTGTCTCTTTATTTAGGTAATTTCTCATAGCTACTTTGCTAGTTTGTTTGCTAAACTCTCATCACTACAGAAGTTTTGACTGTAATTAATTTACATAATTGTTCACTGTTAACAGTGGCCCGAATCAACTTCTATCTAGAAACAACTGTACAGTAATATAAAAGAAAAACACAGTTAAAAAAAACTACAAATAAACATTAAAATAAACAACTTACCTGTATGTTGATGAAAATGTTGTTAGCTTCAGCAACAGCGCTTAACGTCCACAAAATGGCGCCAAATCACCTCTGACTGAACAACGACCTGATTTTACCGAAAAAAATATTTTGAATTAAAACATCTAAATTTTATTGTACTTTTAATGTAAATACTGAGAAACGTGTCTGTAAAAGCGGGTCAGATAAAAAATAAATTGTTAAAAACTTTTGTGACGATTACTGTATGGCAAAAAATATACACATATGACATCAGTAGTTATGGCAAGCCACACATAAAATCGGATTCACCACACTTACATCACAGATATCTGAAATTGATTTATGACTAGACATATTAGTCATTTAAGATATCTTTAATTATTTTTGACTAGTCAGAATACTTATTTGAGATATCTATTACATTCTGACTAGTATAAATGACGTCAGATTTACCATTAAGTTGTATGGAGGCTTCAATTCAAGATATCTTAAAATTAATTTTGACTAGTCAAAAATACAGTTCTAGATATCTCTAAGTTAATTTCGACTAGTCATTATTTGCTTTCAAGATATCTCGCTTTAATTGTAATTATGACTAGTCAAAATTAAAAGATATCTTAAATTACATCATTATTCAATATATCTTAAATGTATTTATTTTTATATCACATATAAGGATTTGACTAGCACAAAAACTGAAAATATCTTAATGGCAAATAATGACTAGGCAAAACTAACTTAGTGATATTTAGAACTGTACTTATGACTAGTCAAAATTCCTTTTAAGATAATAGTCAGAATGTAAATATAGATATCTTAAATTAGCATTCTGTATAGTCAAAATGTAGTTGATCTTAGTCAAAACTCATTTTTAGATAGAATGGTACTGCCTATGAGTTAATATAGTAACCACTAGAGGACGCTGTGTTGTTACATAAATTATTGTGAAATATAAAGGTATTGTTCTTTTTTTTTTTTTTTCTTTTTTCATAACTTCATTTAATAAATATATTAATATTTTTGGAAAAAAATGTATTTAGAAAAAGAACATTAAAAAATTAAGAGCGTAAGAGAGATTCTGGTTTTATCTAACAAGGTTAAGTCTGGTCATCTGGACGGATTCTATGACTTGACTTCACCTTGTTAAATTTTTCTACCTGGATTATTGAGCATGCGTCAGGACATTCAGGCTTTAGTTAAAAACATTTCCATAAGTCTGCTAATATGAAGGAAAGTTACCACAACTGGCACTCTTAATAAACAAAGGAAAGAAAGAAACCTCCCATGAATTTCGAAACAAATTGCATGTTGCCAGAAGAAACACATTTTGCAAGTTGCAGCAATGGCAAACATGTGCAGAGTGAACAGGGAATAGATCAGGGAGGGTTGAGCACAGAGTTCCCCAGGCAACCTGAGCACATGGCATCATAATTAAAGGATGATTCAGAGTCACATGAAACTGCAACAGTTCCAGGATGTACTGAAAGTGGGTTTTATTGTTCCAGGTATTTTTAAATGCAGAGAAGAATTTGCCCCTCTAACCTAAATTTAAGAGCTGGGTTCTGCAGAGAGAAGTTATATCTCCTAGGATCATAGCTTGAGCAGCAGTGGTTTTTGGATTATCTGGAGGCTTTGGGCACATGTATTGAAACAGTGCAGCCTAGAAACAACAAACACAGACTAGTTTTTCTGCATAGCTTACGAACAGGATGCTCTTAATGTTGACAACACGTTACACATGTGAAATAAAATGCAGTCATAGTAACTTGTTTATGTTTGTTAACATAAAGACATGCTTTGGTTAAAGATATCTGAGTCCTATAGCCAACACAACTTGCATTTTGTTAAATTTAAAAGTAAAATGTGTTTTTAAAAAAACATCCATGAGTTTTAGTTTTTAGGACATTCCTGCAGTCTAACAAGTTGATGGTTAAGTTTACTTCAATAATATTTTAGTGTGGAAGCTTTTGTAGAGCTGTCTAATAAAAATGTCCTAATGTATGCATATATAAAGTGAAAAGTATTGGTTCAAACACAAAACCCTGTGGAACTCTACACCGTAAACAGTACATTACAGGCAACAATTCTCTTGTATCTTTTATTCTACAATAAAATTACTGGAAAGCTAATTATAGTAAGGCAGCACTGTGGTGCAACTGGTAGAGCTGCTGCCTCTCAGCGAGCAGGTCCTTGGTTCAAACCCCGGTCTGGGGGCCTTTCTGGGTGGAGTTTGCATGTTCTCTCCGTGCATGCGTGGGTTTTCTCCGGGTGCTCCGGTTTCCTCCCACAGACCAAAAACATGCATGTTAGGCTGATTGGTAACTCTAAATTGTCCCTAGGTGTGAGTGAGAGAGTGAATGGTTGTTTGTCTCGTGTGTCTCTATGTGGCCCTGTGATGGACTGGAGACCTGTCCAGGGTGTACCCCGCCCCTCGCACAGTGATTGCTGGACATGGGCACCAGTGACCCCTGTGACCCAAAATGGAATAAACGGGTAAAGATAATGGATGGATGGATAGTTATAGTAATACATTAGTATCTTAAAAATACATAAAGAAATACTAATTTGTACTTGTAGTTAAAACACAGTATAAAACTCTTCTAAATAGTTAATGTAATTTTCAGTACAGTGCTACTATACAACCTACTGTGCTCATTACAGTGAAACGTATTTTCCAGTTGTTGAAATCAAGCAAGGACAAAACATTTATTATACAATTTATTTTTAACTTGCTGTGAGAAAGAGACATATTTTACATTAATAAACCACATCAGCCTATTTATTCCCAAAAACAAGTCAAGTAAAGAAAGTTAAAATTACAATATTCTCTGAAAAATACCTATCAGCTATATTTGGCACTATAATGAACAGATAATATGTAATTTAATAATTGCAAGTACTCAGCTTTAAGTGGGGTAGAAAGAAAAAAAACCTAAGACTGTACACATCAATATTACCCATAAGTGTTTTTTTTCTTTTTTACCCATAGTAAATAAAACATTGAAAGATCATGACAGGGAGGGGTCAACTTATTCCTTCTGTTTCAAGCTGGATTTCTGTAAGGTTAAAAGAAAAAATATGATGACCTTTTGTTTTGTGTGTATAATTTCACACATAAAGGATGACTCAGCACAGAAGAGCAACATCATCAGGCCAGGACTCTGCAGTTTACACTCATCTCCAGGCCAGCAGTCACTCTTTCAGGGATGAACATTGTTGATTGTTGTTATTGTCTATTGTTGTTGTCCATTGTTGTCATCACTCTTTGTTGAAATCAGGTCTCTCTTGTAAATGAGTCCTCGGGGCTCAATGGGACTAACCTGTCTAAATAAAGGTTGAATGAAAAAAGGTACCGCTTATAAAACGGAGTTTGTTACAACTCCTCATGAAGAAGTCTTCTGGATAAAAGACGAAACATTTCAACAAAGATAAACCCATCCATATTAACTGACTCAACCTTGTTAGATTCCCACAAAAGATCTCGCACTGCGAGTTTGGTTAACTTATTTCATGACTGCGGTCTTTATTTAGTGTAGAAAGTTTTGAGAAGATGACAGCAAACAGAAACCTGTAAATTAATAGATTGATTCACATTCATAGAAAGGAGAACTATACCAGATTATTTAACCAGACTAATTTTTTTCACACAGCTTTTCTAAATATAATCATGTATGGCAATCAGTGTTTGAAGGGTGCCACCCAAAACAGCTCTGTAACTATCAGTTATAATTAAAAATAGAGCTTAAAGCAGGAGTGTCCAAAGTGTGGCCCGAGGGCCATTTGTGGCCCTTGGAGTTATGTTGAGTGGCCCACAACTGCAGTTAAAGAATGGTATAATTTTGACCTACAGGTTTAAGAGGTTGATGCAGATATAGACCTTTAGATTTAACATAGATACTTTTTAAACGTTTAGATTTAACAGCAAAACAGATGAAAATAATCTTTTAAAAATGAGCGATATTAAGGACAATACAAATATTTAATTAATCCCTTTATCTGCAACAAACCTTCACTGACCTGACAAAAAGTAGAATTTTGGATAACAATTCATAAAACTTGGCTAAATATAACAAGTGTTTTCAAAGAAAATAATTTCAGTTGATTAATCGATGGGGAGAAATTGGATATTTTTTAAAAGAATATAAAGATGTATCATGGACATACAAGTTGATCAACTTTATCAGTGTCCCTTCAAACCTTCCATGAATCTGTTTTAGCTGGACGGGTTTTCTGAACTTCGATGACCCTTTTGGGTCATCCATGGTCCAAACGGCTGATTGAAGTTACACCCCCTTTTTTAAAGAGCAGTCACTCATTTTAGGCTTTTGTCTCTGACAATAAATGAAAATTAACTTTCTAAGCACAAGAAAACAAATAATAGACCACAAAAAATCCAATAAATTAAATTCTTAAAATAACAAAAAGGTTAAGGTTTATGAGGTTAGGGTTTCAAAATCTTGTTCAAGTTGTTAAGAGTTTAAAAACAGGGGGTCACGATTTTTTATTTTTTTTTATTTTCTTAAATTCACATTTTTCTGGCCTGCGAGTCCTTTCAGTTCTAGCCCACATATGAAAACGTTTGGACACCCCTAGCTTAAAGATGTACGAATCACTCAGTGAAAGATTTAAGGATCTTTTTCTCTTCAGTATAAAAAAGGGTGGATGGTTCTGGTTATAATAGTTTGGGTGTGTCAAAACAAAAACCCCTGCGCTCAAAAATTGACAGACGTCTGTTTGCCTCTAGGCGCTTTTCTTTGGTCACATGATCTCATTTCAGATTTCGCTTAGTGTGAACGCCTGACGACAGTGACAGGTGTGTCCATGATTACTGTAAACATCAACAGGTTTGTGCTGATCGAACTGTCAAGTGGACTAATGAAGACAAACCACTGATCTCTCACAATGCATTGCTTTTACGCTCTTTGCAAAATATACGTTTGTATTAGTTTGGAAAAACACAGTCACTAAAAGTGCTAAAAGAGCCAATAGTTTTTCAAGATTTAGACAAGAGGAGGAAAAAAATGAGACCTGAATTTAAACCTGACAAACCCTGCAGCAACAAGGTCAATTAAAGCAACAGAAAACCAAAGGGCATGGCCGCATGAACAAAATCTCCCATCCGAGTAATTTACAACAGAAGCAGAAGTTATGATCAGCATTTAGCTACCTAACCAAAGAAGTCTGGGCAATAATGGACAGAGAATAGTTATTTTATTCTTGTGATGAACTCAGATAACACTAAGACTGGCAATAAATGCATTTTCTTTAGAAATCTGTGTGGGTTAGCTCCTCTGTAACAAGAGAACTAAACGTTTACATATAATTTCCAACAAAACTGTCAAGTTTTGGGACTTCAGTTCGTGTTACACTATGGTATTTGAATGAGGATGGTGCAAGACACATGTGAGGACGGATGTCTAAGTTGAGGCCGTATCGCACCATCAATCAGCATTGAGCACGTTACTGGTTTTAGTGGTGACGGCCAGGTTGACTGATGAGGTCAGACAGAAATGGTCATGAGCAATAAGTTTGCAGACGACACTGTGATCTGAAATGGGAATGGGGAGCAGGTGGAAGAGAGCCTGATGAGGTGGAGGGATGCTCTGGATAGAACAGGGATGAAAGTTACTCGAGAGCCAAACAGAGCAGGTGGAACTACGAAGCTGTAAGCAGAGGAAGGATTGAATGAGGAGAAGAGGGAGACAGAGTGAAGATGAGACTGAGATGGTTTGTATGTGAGCATGAGGGATAGTGGAAAAATCTTTCAGTGGTTCCCTTTTGCTGCACTAGATAAAACCCTAAAATGTAATTTATGTTGGGAAAGTTTATACCTATGCTGTCACATTTTACTTACAGTCTTTCACCTCATTGGGATTAATTTCATTCCCAGACATGTTTAATGCATTTCATGCCATACAAATTAATGTGTAACTGGCTCGTGGACATTCAGCTGTAAGACATTCATCTAGATTCTCTTTGTTAGCATATTTCAGGTTCAAGAATCTTTATTATCCCCGAGGGGCAATTTGTTTCACCGTCAGTAAAACATCCATACTACAAAAGACAGAGATGTTAAAATAACAATACATGAAATCATCGCTGTTCGTTGAGAAGTCTGATCGCTGCAGGGATGAAACATCTAGGCTGCAGATACCTGCGTCCAGATGGAAACAACCTGAACTCACCATGGATGATCAAGATCTGCCAGAATCAGCCTCACTGACCTCGCCTTGTGTAGGTCAGTGAGGTTCTGTAGAGCTACGCCAGCAGTTTTGCTGCACATCCTGACGATCCCCGAGAGTTTGTTCCTGTTTTGAATTTTGAATTTTTCAAATTACATTATTTTTCCAAACCTTTTATGATCCTTGTCCTAAAAAGATGGCATACATTTGCCATTTTTGAATATTTAATCATCTCTTCTTGTACTGATTAGAATAAATTGAGGACTTTAAATGGTTGTTGCAATCCTGTTTGTTGAACATATAACAGCACACGGCTCTAAGGAAAAGTTCTCACATTACTTTTTAAAGTTTACAGCTGACTTGTTTTTATTTGTAAGAGACACATGTACCATCCATCACATCAGAGACTGTGATTATAAAGATGTTGCTACTTGTCCAAATCTGACATATATACTTTAGATGCATTTATATAACAACAACAAAAACACAGCAGTGTGTATTATTTATGACAATGAATGTCATAGTATTTGAAGAACGGCTGTTCTCAGCCACTCCCCATCCGCACATGTCTGTTAGCTGCAGCTCTTTCACCAATAACTTTGGTTGTTCAATTTCTGACAAAAATGCAAAGACTCGCCCTGCCCTCGGGCCTTCGTGATGCACCTAAATTATACTTTAGAGATGTCATTAATGTTGCAGAAGAAAACGCCTCTGTTTTCCCAGCCAGACTCAAATCTTACCTGTTCTGCAACTATCCAACAGTCCCTTAGACAACAAGAGGGCAGAGCTGCACAAACACACCCACATTCTTCATTTTAAACTCCACCTTATAAATACGGAGGCACTGCGGGCATCACGGAGCAAATAATTTCCCTTCTGAGTCAGGTATGCGTTGGTTTATATTTAAAATGTCTGCAAATTGTCAAGTTTTAAATGTATGAGTTTGTTCTTCTTCTTTTTGCAGGAAAACTTTGCTCTCATCAACAAGACAAAATGAGTGACAGTGAGTGTCTTTGTTGCATGTTTTAGAAAAGCTTTTCTGTTTTTCGGTAAAATTAAACTGACAGAGAAACTCTTTTTGACTTTTGATGCAGTTTCTACACGTTTTGTTTGTTTCATTGTTCCACATATTCATGCACGCGCTCAACAAATGGTGTTAATGAATTTTTTCACATCTTGTCTTTGTGTTCCACTTTTTCCTCAGACCCAGACCCAACCCAGGCACCACCAAAGGTGAGTTGTTTTAATCTTTCCCTCCAGTGTTCATCACAGGGTGGGGGTGTTCATATGTGTACTTATGGTGCTGTTTTCTTGTCTCTTGTGAAGCCGGACGACCACAGCAAAGGGGATAATGATGTAAGTACATCTTTCATGCTCCTCGTTTGTTTTATGTTGTTTTTCCTCAATGGCTCATTTTTTCATTCTCATGCACTCATGCATTAAAAAGGGAAAAGGGCATGGACATGGTGGACATGGACATGGTCCTGGTGGACATGGACATGGACACGGTGAGGGAAAAGGTGGACGTGGCGGACATGGACAGTGTGGTCAAGGAAAAGGTGGTCATGGACATGGGCCAGGCAAAGAATGAAAGAAACCACTCCAGCAGTCCTAAATAATGGATGATCATTAGATTTAAATTTTTGTAATATTGATTTATCATAATTGTATTGCATCTCTAATAAAAATGATTCAGAAAATATTACCAAACCTTTCTGTGGTTATTTTAGGTTTACATGACAAAGTTGTGAACACTACAATGTTGCTTTTATCCAGATCATCTGATCTGCTCTTCGTCTGATCATCATGTGATCTTACAGAGCTCAGTGTTTATTTAACAATGCTTCCTTTTAAAACTCTAAAATCTGTTTTGTTGGCTGGTAAAAAAAAAAAAAAAAAAAAGTTCTTTGTTGGTTTTTAAAGAATAATTATTCCCAAAACCTGTGATATGAAAGCTGTTTTTTTAAATGTCATGCATATTTTGTGATAAATAAAGGAAAAACTGTAAAACAAATTAGAAAATCACATTTACTGTGTAAAAAAAATGATGATCTAAATCAACTTCTTAAGTTAAATAATGTGCAACTTTATAATTTTGGGTTAATTTGAAGGTGAAATAAGAGTCAGGTGGGTGTTTTATCTTTTAGTGGTCTAACAGCATATTAAAACATTTTAATTTCTTGAATCAGTCACATATGTGGCTCACATGTGAAATATTAATGTCATTGTTGTCATTTTAAAAATATTTGAGCAGCTGTCTTGAGGGGATTAATGCAATTTGATCTTTCCTGTTTAACCAGTTTGTCTAAATTTATGTTTTACAAATGGACCACGGTCTACTATGGAAACCATAGCTTCTGGGAAAGGTTACAGAAATAATGTAGTTTAAAATTTAGAAAAATCCAGTTGTGCATTTTTTTAATTTATTTACAAATGGAGGAAATTCAAGATCATTGTCATTCTCCTCTAAAGAGATCAACTCTCTGCAGTGTTAAAACATAAATCAGAATAGATTCCCTTCATTTAAAAGTCACATTTAATGAAACCATCAGGACAACGCTGGACAAATCTGTGCATGGCTGCAGGGAGAAAATAATTAAGTGCATCTATCTGGTGTTTTATGTTTTTCATATACATATCACTTTTTACTCTAGAAAAAAATCTAAATTATCAGCTTTATATTCACTGACCTAAAAAAAGAAGCATAAAAAGAAAAAGACAAAACTATCAAGGCATTCCTGGAGCAAAATGTGCTGCTCAGTGTCAGAAAGCTTGGTCTCAGTTGCAGGTCTTGGGTCCTCCAGCAGCATAAAAAGCCAAAACACAGCTAAAAACATCCAGAACCAAAACATTTGATTATTCTGAAGAGACTTCCTGAGGCTGCATCTAAATCCTGTTGAACATCTGTGGAAGGAGCTGAAACATTCATGGAGAAGGAACTCTTCAAAGATGAGACAGCAGAAATTCCCTGTGGACAGGTGCAGGAGTCTCAGAGTAACAGAATTCACTTTAATATAATTATCAATTATAAAAATTTAATATTACATGAAGGGTATAGACCAACTTCATTCATTTACCTTTCAAATTCTGTTAAACCACATTCCAAAAGCTTTGACTTGTTTTCATTTATTCTGCTATTTCCTACTATTTCTACTTTATTACTATTATAGATACTCAAGTAGTTTTCCACCTTCATACTCAGAGTGAACAGGTTGAGCAGCTTTATTAAACCAACTGCTCTCCTGTTGGTCCAAGTTTTGTGCTTCAGGGTCTAAATCTGTTCACACTGCAGCAGTTTTTCTTGTTCAGCATAGACTCACCTTAGAAGTCCTCTTTTCCACTGTCCTCGTGTTTCCACTTGAATTTTTAAAGCTCAAATGCTCCAAAAGCAAACTCGTCACTCAATAGTTGGTGTTTTAGAAAACCTAATTAAATTTTCTAAAAACCATCAGATTAAATGCATAAATGAAGCAACTCATTCAACTGAATTTTCTAATTTTAAAATTTGGACAAAAATGAGACAAGTGCATGTTTAACTTGATGCAGTGCTCATTAAACGAGAACCAAACCAAGTAAAACTGAACAGTGCATGCATGTGCAGCTTCTATTTATGGACACCACACATGCAAACATGCAGTTAAAAGAAGAAGTACCACCGCTGGATGTGTCCTCTTTCGTGACATCAAGTTTCTGCAGGCATGAGCTCAACACATCGGTTATTGTCCTCAATAAGTCCAAAACCACAATGTCCTTAAAACTAAACTTTTACTAGTTTTAACTCTGACTGTTTTGGGTGGCGCACTTGGTTGAGCTGCTGCCTCTCAGTAAGCAGTTTGCCCCGATTCAAATCCCGGTCCAGGGTCCTGTTTGGGTGGAGTTCGCATGTTCTCTTGATGCATGCGTGGGTTTTCTCCAGGTGCTCCGGTTTCCTCCCACAGACCAAAAACATGCATGTTGGGCTGATTGATAACTCTAAATTGTCTCTATGTGTGAGAGAGTGAATGGTTGTCTTGTTTGTCTCCATGTGTCCCTGTGATGGACTGGAGACCTGTCCAGGTGTCCCCCGCCTCTCACACAGTGATGACTGGATATGGGCACCAGTGACCCCCGCAACCCAAAAAGGAAGAAGTGGGTAAAAGATAATGGACTGATGTTTTGAGTTGTAACATTCTGGGTGTGTCAAAAATAAACACATCTGTCATTAGATGAGTGTTTGCTCAGGTCACCTCACCTGATCGGGACTTGTTGGATCTCTTCTGTGAAGACAGTGACAGGTGGCCCTGTCACTGTTTAAAGTGCTCTATAAATAAAATGGTATGGAATTATTTTCCAGCAACAAGAACTACACATTTGATGTGACAGTAAGATCTGGTGGCGAGTGTTACCCATACAACCAGTGATCACTGGTTTGGTGCAGCCCTCCTTGTAAAAACAGCATGGCTTTAACACCAAATTTATTTTTGTGATTTCCTTTGTTGCCATATAATGTATAAAACACTGCATGTATTTACAACTAAAAAAGAATGATTGTTTTGGATCTACTTTGCCCTTCTTTTATTTTTTTACATGGTTTACGTTTTATTTCACAATGCACAATTGCAGGAGCAGGAGTGGAACAGCTGACTAGTGCAAACATGTTGGTGTAAAACAAGCAGAATGTGTTTTAAGCACTTCATGAAGGGGAAAAAACTTTAATTGTAGGTATGTTTTGTTTTTTTTAATCCTTCAGGAGTGATCATGTCTGCTCCTTCACCATCCCAGTTCACCTGACTGCACAAACAAGTCCAAACCATAACCCCCACCTCCATGCTCTACAAGTAATATAACATTTTTACAGAAATGACAAAAGCAGCAGTTTGAAACGTTCTCTGTGGTCACAAAGATGTCAGTAAATCCTTAAATGTTCTTTAGATGACCACTTCCGTAATCCCAGTTTTAGGGCTTTTTTTTTTGTTTGTTTGGTGGTGCCCTGTCCTCGAGCATTCCTGAAGATCATAAAAAAACCTTTGAGTTGTCTGTCCTACAATCATGCACTCCAGTTTGACAACAGAGAGGCAGCGCTGCACCACCACACCCACATTCTTCAGCTCTAACACAACTTTACACAGACGAGACAAACCATGAACGGTTTGTGTCGCTGGACTGTAAAAACGCAGCAAAGGGGTTTAAAGTTAACGTTTCCGAGAGTGACGATTCTGAGTTTGTAGTTTTTCAGTAAAAAAAAAACAAGTTCTACAAGACAAAACAAGTGACCATAGGTCTCTTTAAATACAGCATCTTTTAGAAGTGGATTCCTTTAAAGACATTATCGCTCATTTTGTTCACATGCCCGTTACAAAATATCTCATAAACCGCTGGATGAATTTTAATTAAACTTTCAAAATGGATGTACAGCTGATAAACTTGAAATCATTTCAAGATGGCCACTGCAAATAACCAATTATTAACCATCATGTAAGGCTATAACTCTGTCAGCTTTACAAACACTGAGCTAAAGTTTGAAGTGGTAGTAGCTGACAGTCGTACACAACACACTGACTGAGCACAACCTCTTGCAATGAGATTGTGACAATCAACTTTATCATTTCTCATCAGTTGATTTTAGTCTAAAATGTTGGAAGCAGGCAGGTGGCATGCATTCCTATACCTTCCTGTGATTTTAGTTTGGTGTAGCGGTTTCTTCGTTACAAGTTTGTTTGACCCAGTTTTGGTTTCATTTATATATAAGTCCATAAAACATCTCACTTTTTATTTATTTCCAAAACACAACCATTTATTTCCCTGTTGCAGGGGTTGCCATAGTGAGCACCGTACTTGCCGCCGTACACGTCGCACCGCCCTATAAGTCGCATCAGTCCAAAAATGTCTAAGTGGAGAAAAAAATTAATAAATGTCGCTTCGCCGTATAAGTCGCACCAATTATGTATCACCTCTGAAGCGTCTCATTTGTTATGCATCACCACTGACCACCCAGAAACGCGGGCTGGTGTTGTGCCAAAGATGGATTGGCTGACAAATGGCGGCCGATGGTGCGTGCACGTGAGGACTTTAACAAGAATTTAACAAGATTAACACTTAAAAACAATTAGTTGTTTGCTCGACATTATAGCAAAGGTGTGTCTCAGTTGAACTTTTCCTTAATAAATGCACTTTAATGATCAAATCAGCTGCATTTCACCTGGGCAGTGCGGCGAAATGAAGCTGGTTTAACATTTGCTCCAGGAGTTCTGGAGCAAGATGAAAGTGGCTTACTAAGGCAAGTCAAGTGTCTCATTAATAGCCACTTTTACCCATTAACGAGACACTTGGTTTGCCATATTAGTCGAGAGCCCTCTAGTGGCTGAAAATAGTAGTGTTCAATATTTCCCATGTCAATAAATGAAATCGTCAGATCTCACACAAAAATTGGGTTATAAATATGGAAAAAATAAAGAAAGAAGTCCCTTCGCTGTTTAAGTCGCAGGGCATGCTAATTTATGCAAAAAGGTGCAATCTATACAGCCCAAAGTACAGTAAATTTATATAAGAATTTTGATTTTTGCAATTGTTTTACATCTGATGCCCTTCTAGACACAACCTGGGCTCGAACCTGCAGCCTCAGAATTACGAGACTGCGGCACTGACCACCGAGCTACCACAGACCTCAGAAAGCAGAGCTTATATGGATGAATTTAAATAAAAAACACAACAAAGTTTGGATGAAACTATGAGTCACGTCAGCCTACACCGGTAAATTGTTTTTGCTGAAGTGCATGAAAACAATGTGTAAGAACCGTTGTTCGGAAAATAAAACTATATATAAAACAAGCTGTTGGAAGATTCTGATTCTGTATAAATTTGCAGCTCAGGTGAAACCAGTCAGAAATTTTTCAGTTAGTGAGTGGTTCGACAGCTTAAACAACTTTCTGCCAGCGAACGTTTACGCGCTCTTTTTTCTGTCTTGCTTTGTCTCATAAAAATATTTGTGCAGCCACTTTAATGAGACTGAGGCTTTTCTGCAATAAAATTGAAATCAAAGTTAAAATTGACCTTTTTTTTTCCCTGATTTGAGGTTAAAAACACATTTACACTCATCTTCAGTAAATACTGCACCTGAAGCACAGACATTTGACTGATATAATGAAATAACAACAAGATAAGATGTTACATTTTTGTAGGATATGAGAATAAAAGTCATATTTACACCCAACACTAAAATGGGAACTGATGAAATTAAACTGACATTTGCACAAACAGGAGCGGCGGTTTTTGGCCTAGAGAGAAAACTGTTTTATGAGCATTCGCAGATAAAAAAAAATAAATAAAAAAAATGCAACCATTTAGTTTTTATTTTACCTCTTCTGACTAATAAGTAGAAACTTACCACCTGATGAGAGTCTAACTTTATAAAGGTTGTAAATTTGATCAAAAACATTAAAAAATGAACATACAAGAGGGTTAAAGGGAGATTGGAAAAGATCTAAATCTCCACATAAACACTTTGTTAGGCAGCTTTACATTTATGTCAGGACTTAGTGATAACTTTGTTCAAAAGGCAAACGGCCTCTAGTGTAGTGCAGAGAAAATTCATAGTAGTTAAAAGACTCAGAAGGATTTGAGATGTGAAAACAAGTCAGAAATTAAATGAAGGAGTTTGGGATCACAGCAGAAAGGTCCATCTTAGATTGACAATATCAAACTGCTGGGAGGTGGTTCCTGGAATTATTGTTTAGCAAGAGAGCAGCAGCAGCTCCAGGGGCCTCAGGTCAGAACTCGTCCAGACAGGGTTACAGGAATATTTTGTCTGGAAAAGGAAGCAAAGAGGAAGGATTTCACAGCTGTTACTAGATTATTTTTTTACACCAATGTTTGCATTTTACGTCCTGCATACCTTCCGTACCATCACGCAGAGCAGAGGGGGTGCCTTCAGAAGAGCCCGTTGACCTGCTCAGTCTCAGGGTCCAGGTCGATGTCGTAGAAACACGGTCGGGTGGGCAGGCCGGGGATGGTCGGCATCTAAACTCAGGGATTAGAGAGGAACAATACAAGTTGAAATAACCAAAAGGATCACTGAAAACGTTACACAAGTCAAACAGCTTCTGTACACAAAGTTTTATTTTAAAACGCATCATGCTCAGAGACTAAAGCTGCAACAGCTCCATCAGAAAACTCGCCTGCAGCAACTCTTTATATCTGAATCAGCAGCTTTTTAATCACCTACAAAGTGTGTTAGCAAAATACTTAATAAACCATTAAACAGATTTCAGTAAAACTCTCAGAAAGTAATCCCTGGATTAACTTTTGGAGTCAACCTGATCACCTGCATCACGAAGGACCCCACTCACCCAGCACACACATTTTTTACCCCGCTCCCCTCAGGCACAATGATGAGGAACATTAAGTGTAGAACCACTAGACTGAAGAACAGCTTCTACCCTGAAGCCATTAGACTCATGAATCCCTAATCAGGATTATCGCTGTAAGGAAAAAATAAAAATAGAAAATCACTGTAATTCCACTTTAATTGGTGATATGCGACTTATCTGTGCTGCTGATTATCTCATGCTGCTGTATTCATTCATACCCATCTATTCACCACAGACTCATGTTCAAGCTGCGGTTTAATACACTATTATTTTACATTATTAGCATTTAGCATATATCTTAGATCACAGCTTTTCAACTGGTGGCCCAGGGGCCAAATCAGGCCCACTGGTGAGCTCAGTCTGGCCTACCAGTGAGTTAATTTTTAAATAAAACTAGATTTTAAGCCATAAAACAAGCTTAATTAACGACAACACCTGCTGGATTTCCGGCCTCCGACCTCTTGGCTTTCAGTAACTGTGGCCCCCCGAGATATTTAGTTGAATAGCCCCGTCTTCGATTTTTTTTAGCATAATGTTAGCATTCGTTTATCGTTTACCTTAGTGTATATCTTAGATCCTTGTATACTGTTCTTTTTATACTTTATATTTTTGCTATTTTGGGGTGTAACTGGGACCCCGAGTACATGATTTTATTCCACCTCATGTACCACATGTGATGCGAATGACAAAGATACTTGAACTTGATTCAAGATGGCCACCGCAACTAATCAGCATTAGCCAACACAAAAATGGCTACAACTTAGTCCAGTGATCAGATATTGAACTAAAATCCAGTGTGATACCAGCTCAGAGTTATCCTCATCACACACTTCAGCCGCCAACAGACCACACAGGATCTTTAGCACGCAAGTCATTGGGCCATACAGTTCTTCGATAACTGTGTAATATTTTACGTTTTTGTCAAGCTTGATTGTTTGCCTTTTATGCACCTGAAATAATAAGAAAATTACGCAGAAGAAGAATGTGCCAAAACATTTCTTGATATATTTATAAGCTCCTTGAAAAATGGTAAAATATTTCCAAAGGAAGTCATAAAATGTTCCAAATATTTACTGAAAACTTTAATTTTGCTATAGATTTAACAAATGCCGTTATAAATCCTCGAAGCATAATAACTGAAACAGCATTGCCTGAAACCCAATTTTGCCGTCTTGCTTTTGAAAGAGACGTATTTACCTAAACAGTTATGCAGATTCTGAGTTTAACCAGTCAGTGTCAAGTGCTGCCCAAAAGTGTGGATTTGGTGCCTTTTTCTTTTTTTTGTTCTAGCTCAAAAACATCCCTGACAAGATTACCACTCCCCTTAAACTCCCTTGTGATTGAAAGTTTTCAGTTTTATAGCAAAAACTACTTTAAAATAAAACGCACCTTGTAGTTGGATTTATTTATTATATATTTTAAAGTTGGGAACAAATTAAAATGAACTGGAACAAGTGGTTGAGCTTTTATATTACAGCTCCAGACATGACGTCATTTTACTTTGGGTCGGAGACTTTTGCACAATAACCATGAAATGTGTGTTTTACATTGAAGCGAACGGTCCTGCTGTTTAAACATCAGTGCTGAGCTCTGATTTAAAGTTTCCTTTAAAACACTGAAGTGTGTTTTCTTAAAAGGGTTGATGTGAAGCACTAAAACAGTTAAATAAAAATTTTTAAAAAGAACATTATTAAATTAGACCTGTTTGTTCGGTGCTTACCGTTCCAACCAATGGGAAGAGGAAACCAGCCCCCACACTGGCTCGGATGTCTCTAATCGGCAGGACAAAACCAGTGGGCACGCCTTTCTTTTCAGCCTCGTGAGAGAGAGACAGATGTGTCTTCGCCATGCAGATTGGAAGGTCACCAAAGCCCTGCAGGGGAAGACAAAAAATATTTTCTTTTCATAAAAGAAAGAGGAAATTTGAAATGACTCTGCTGATGGCAGAGCAAATGAACAGGCATTCCTGAAGCCTGCTGACCTGCTTGGTGTACAGCTCCACCTTGTGCTGGGCCTCAGGGAGAAGCTCAATATCATCCGCTCCATAGATCTTCTGAGCGATTATACGAATCTTGTCAGCAACAGGAAGCTAAAGAGAAAATTGTAAAAATAAATTAAAAAAAAGTAAAATAATAAAACCTAGAAAAATTGCATTTCCTGCGAAAATGCAGTGTGAATGCTTATTGCTGAAGAAGTTCCTGAAAACAGCTGAAATGCTGCTGAAATGGAAGAACAAAACTAAGTTAGAAGAAGAAAGCAGAAAGAACACATATTTCCTGAATTTGGTTTAAATAAACAGATATGAGCACAAGAATTGGGAAATTAGCTAAAACAAGAGCTTAAATTATCAAAATAATAGCTGAAAAGAAGCTGAAAAAGCTTAAACTACCAGAAGGAAGCAGAAAGAGCTGAAATGAGCCCAAAAATGTGGAATTAACTGAAAAGGCTGAACTTAGCATAAAAAAGCTCAATAGTAGCTGAAATAGCAGAAAATGCTGAAATTAGCAGAAATAACTTGAAGGGAGCATAACATGCAGAAATTAGCAGAAATAATTTAATTAGGCTGAAAGTACTTGAATTCAACTGAACACAGACGAAATTAACTAGAAAATGTTAAAAATGTAGCTGAAAAGGTAGAACAAGCTTAAATTAGCAGAAGAAAGCAGAAATAACATGTTTATCCAATTAGGCTGAAAAAAAAAAACAGAAATGAGCACAACAAAGTGGAAATTATCTGAAAGAAGCTGAAATTACCAGAAGGAAATGGAGAGAGCACATTTTTGCTGAATTAGGCAGAAAAAAGTTGAAATGAATGCAACAATGTGAAATTAGCTGAAAAAGCTTAAATTAGCATAAAAACAGCTTTAAACTAGCTGAAATAGTAGAAAAAGCTGAAACTTGCAGAAATGTGCTGAAAGGAACGCAACAAGCTGAAACTTGCAGAAATGTGCTGAAAGGACGCAACAAGCTGAAACTTGCAGAAAAAGTTGCAATAAGCACAAACATGTTGTAACAGCTAAACAGCTAAAATACAGCTGAATTTAGCTGAAAATAGCTAAACAAATGTTTAAATTGCACAAGGAAGCTGAAAGAAGCTGAAGCAGAACAAAATGTGAAAGGAGCAGTAAAAGGTTGTAAACAGATGTAAAGATTTGACAAGCTCAGTTAATTTTCTATGAGAGAAAAAAAATAGCAGAAAAGGCTAAATATTTCAAAGAGCTAAAGTTGCACCATTAGTCATAGCAGGATTGTCCTGAAAGAGCTGAATGTTTTGATGTATGATTTGTTGAAATAGCTTGAAAACTGCGGGAATGTTTCATAAACATTCACACTATAAAATAACTGGAGACGCAATAACGTGGATAAAAGTCTATACCTTTAAATCGTAGAGGAATTTGAAGTCGTTGGGGGCCTCACTGGCCCTCTGGACAGCCTGACCCAGGGCCACGGCGCCGGCTCCACCTTCAGCCCAGTGGGAGCATCGGACTGCGTCGAAAGCTCCAGCATCTTTAGCCAGGCTGCAGAGCAGGTCCAGCTCAGCCTCAGTGTCCGTCCTGCCGGACAGGACATGTAGTAGGTCAAAGTGCACATCAACATTGACGGTTTGCTACTTAATTTAGTCTATTTTGTGTTTTCTTTTAATCAGTAACTCACTTGAAAGCATTTACAGCCACCACCACCGGCACACCAAACACTTTAGCGTTTTCTATCTGTTTCCTCATGTTGCTGCAGCCATTTTCCAGCAGCTCAAGGTTCTGCACACAGACACAAAAACCACTGCTAAACTTTCTTCTGCCATATCTGATTGAGTACGCAGACACGACTCGGACACTGCGCATAACTTAATCTATACTATAATAACATGCAGAAAACACGGTTTAGTTCGTTAGTTTCTGTTTTACCTCCTCCACATATTCTTTAGGCAGCGGCATCCCAGCAGTGACCTGAACACAAGAAACACGTCAAACAGCTTTTATAAACCAATTCACTCATCGTCCAAATTAAACTGCAGGATGGTTTAGCTCATGTGAGAGCTGTAAACTTTGAGGCAAACTCACTGTTGGTCCTCCACCGTGCATCTTCAGGGCTCGAACCGTCGCCACCAGAACCACCACGTGGGGCCTCAGTCCTGAGTAGCGGCACTTAATGTTAAAGAACTTCTCCATGCCGATGTCGGCGCCGAAACCAGCCTCCGTCACTGTTGGACACGACCCACAGAGGACGTGAGACATCAAGGTTAGGAACTGAATTGTGGTGAGTCCATCTGTGTGCTCCTCTTACCCACAAAACCATCAGGTCCAACCAGCTTCAAAGCTATTTTATCAGCCAGAATGGATGAGTTTCCATGAGCGATGTTGGCAAATGGGCCGGCATGAACAAACACAGGTGTTCCCTGTGAATTCAGATGTTTGTAATAAAATAAAATTAACACAAGCTTCTTATTTGGTTTAATAGAGTCTCAGGTTCACCCACCTCTAACGTCTGCATCAGGTTTGGCTTGATGGCGTCTTTCATCAGCACCGTCAGGGCTCCGCTCACGACCTGCAGAGGACAAAACGTCCATTTATAAAAAGTTTAACAGACCTGTAGACAGAGGGTCAGATCGTGGGGGAGGCACGGACCAGGTCCTCGGTGGTGATCGGTTCTCCGCTGCGGCTGGTGGCTACGACCATCTTGGCCAGACGCTGTCGCATGTCCTCCAGGCTGCTGGTGAGGGCGAGGACGGCCATGATCTCACTCGCCACTGTGATGTCAAACTGGGCCTGCGTGGATAAACTGTGGTCAACGTCTGAATAGGCCTGTCACGATAACAAACTTTGCCGGGCGATTAATTGTCTCAGAAATTATTGCGATAAACGATAATATTGTTTGAAATCTACATCTGAACAGTAAAGCTGCTCGAAAAGGAAAGTGTTGGGTATCTTGCACGAAACTCCACTCCTCCCTGATTAAATGTACAATTTGTGCAAAACTTCATCTTTTTAAAGATTAAGAGCTAACATCCAGTTGCATTACAAGTGAAACTAGAGAAATCACACTTTCTGCAAAACGTCAGTGACCGTCAAGCGCTGAGTGACTTTGCCTGAATTTGCAGAAGCAGAAACTGAGATGTTAAAGTTAAAAGAACACTAGCTACAAGTTAAAGGAAGCAAACCACTAGACTAGCTAAAAGCTAAAATGAGAAAATGCTAAATGTAGAAAAACAAGCTTAAAATAGCAAAAAGCTAGCTAGATAGCAAAAGGGTAAATAAAAGCAGCAAGGGATTAGCTAAAAGTGTCGAAACGCTTCCTAGAAGCAAAAAAGGCAGAATGGTGGCTAAGAGCTAAAAGTAGCAAAAGGCTAGTTAGTAGCTAAAAGTAGCAGACCAGTAGCTAAACACTAAAACAGCATAGGAAGAAAATAGAGCCAGTAAGCTGAAGCAGATTTCAGGAAGAACAAGGTTTTTAAAGGAACTAAAAGAGATTTTCATGTATTTTTATGAAAATAAAATAATTAAAAATAAATAAATGTAAAAAACTAAAAGTCATACCACCTGTCTCCTGAATGAGGTGAACATTTTGATGCAAGAAAAACTAAAACAGCACAACGTATGCAAACGTAGTTAAATCATAAAACGTAGAAAGTGTTAAAAACACAAACCAAATGTGTGAATGCTGATTCAGCACTATCAAAATGTACACTGCAGACACAACAGTCCCACCTCTCTTGTGTACCCCTTCTCCGTAGGAGACTGTCCGATGGTGATTTTCCTCAAAAATCGATCATTTGTGTCCAAAACTGCCATAAAAATGTAGATTTTTACATGAGGCTGAATCCAGTAGCTCACCACCAGAGGGACACGTATAGAAACTCGTACCTCTCTGCCAGGTAACTGAACTTGGGTTGATGTCCAAGCGAGCAAAGCGAGTGATCTCCTCATCGGTGAGAGTGGCAGGATCCGTCTTCTCTATCCCCAGTTTCTAGACAAATAAAGAACAGCTAAAGATCAGAACGAGAAGAAACTCGGGTAAGTCTGTAACGTGATCGCTTACTTTCAATCTGTTGAGCTGGATCGGTGCGAACGTCCTCGTTCCTCCACTGAGCGGGACCAAGCGATTATACAGAGCCTGAGTGTTCACACAGAAGCAAAAATTAAAATGTGAATAAAGTTGCACTTTGGACATTTTTACGTCCCACTCACAGAAATGAGGACCCACCTTGTCAGACTGTGTGGCCTCGTGGAACATGCGCGCATCGATGGCCGCAGCCACCAAGTTGTTGGCAGCTGTGATGGCGTGAATGTCACCAGTGAGATGGAGGTTAAACTACAGGGACATTAAAAGATAATTAAAACAAGGTGTGTTTGTTTTTCTAAAATAAAACCACAGAATTTATGATGGCAGAGCGATACCTCTTCCATTGGAATGACTTGAGAATATCCACCTCCTGCAGCACCCCCTAGTGACAAGAATGATAATTACAGCTTAGCTGTCGTACACTTTCTTTTTAATCATCAACAATCATACACATCACAATCAAATAAGCAGATTTCATTTAAATAAATTATATTTTATACAAGATAGGAAGAACGTAAATATTCTATTTACTTGATTAGATGTCAGAAAGTGCAAAAACAATCATGAATCACTCATGACTTTTAGAGAACAGTAACTGGCAGACTGCAGGTCAGAGGAAGTCCCTTAATGTTACAATATTTCCCCAACAACTTTCCTAACAGAAACTAATAAATATTTAAGCAAAGCCAGCAGCACCACGCAAGTCCTGGGCACAAAGCTCACCTTTAATCCCAAAGGTGGGTCCCTGGGAAGGCTGTCGAACACAGGCGAACACGTTGAGCTTCATGTGGGCGCCCATGGCCTGAACCAGGCCGACCGTGGTGGTGCTCTTACCTTCACCCAGAGGAGTGGGTGTAATACTGCAGACAGAATAACAACTCAAGTTGTGTTCAAAAATGTTAAAAGAAAAGAAAAAAACTATAACTCTACAAAAATAGTTTTACTTGCTTTAGTTTAACTGACAGAGAAGCTAACAGCTGACAGTACGCACCCTGTGACCACCACATATTTGCCGTCCGGCTGGGACTGCAGCCGTTTCATGATGCTCAGCTGCACCTTGGCCTTTGTCTTGCCGTACAGCTCCACCTCGTCAGAAAGCAAACCCACCTCCCTGGCTAGACCGTCGATAGGCTTGGGCACGGTGGAGCGAGAAATCACAATGTCGCTGTAGGAAGTAACAAGAAAACGAAAATAAATAAATATAACTTGGAAAATTTAGATCATTTATTACGTTAAGCAAACATTAAAATGATTTGTTGGGAGAGTTAGTGAATTTTACAAAACAAACGACAAGAAATACACAAACCTTGGTACGGGCTTTTGGAGGTGGAGTTTGGTGTAAGAAATGTCCCACTTCCCAGGCTGATGGCTCTGCACAAACCGCTTTGCACTCAACACTGTATTCTGAAAAATCAATAAAGTCTTTAACCACTGGATTTCTTTTACTGTTTTACAAAATTAAACTTATCTGCATAGAAACCTCACCCCCATCAGCATGGCTACGGTCATTGGTCCCACTCCGCCCGGCACAGGGGTGATGAAGCCCGCCTGCTCCTTGGCTGAGGCAAAGTGGACATCACCCACCACCCGCTTTCCGTTAGCCTTCGTCTCATCTGAGGGAACAACAACCATCTTACTGCCTGACTCACAGAAGACTTCAGAACCATCCCGACCGTGACAATACCTGGAATGTGATTGATCCCACAGTCAATGACCACCGCTCCCTTCTTGATCCACTCTCCTTTCACCATCTCTGCTTTTCCAATGCCTACAACCAGAATGTCTGCTTTACTCACCTGGACAAGAACAGACAAAGATAAAGGAATATTACAAGTGGAAAATAAAATATAACATTAGTGTATTAATCCTGCTTTGTATTCATTAAGGAGCTTTAGGCAAATAGGCTAAAAGTGGCAGCAGAATAAGCTGCAACAAGCATGCCCTCTTACAAAGACCCTTATACTACATGATGTAAGACGGTCTTTTTCACAGACATTTCTTACTCTAAAGAGAATACGTGCAGGAGAAATGCTGATGAGTCGTCCCACTGCAGCACGTGCAACCAGAATCAACACAAACAGCACGGTGTTCAGAGAGGATGTTTATTTTCAGTTGTTCAGGAATTGGAGGATGGCGACACGGTCATCATCACCACGGCAATGGAGAGTCGCCAGTTCTTTGTATTGTCACCTGTGTGCACACAATTGTCCGATCTCTTTGCACAAGTTCTTTTCTTATATTTATAAGTTTCATTATCATTTTTACTGGAACTGTTGTAATGTTGGCTATATTTCCTCTCAGCCCCTGCCAGCTGCTCCTCAGCAGACGCTGCTTTCAGAGATCAGCTCACTACAGCCACTTTTCCATAAACACACCCACAAAGTTCTGACTAATCACACAATGTTCACCGCATACCCCGGTGAGAACTAGTAGTCCTGACTGGGGGCAATGCACAAGACAGGGAGTCAGCGAGTGGTAAGAGTAGAAAGTACACAATTGTCGTCATGCACCTACGTCAGCAAGACACGAGAATGGGGCTTCTCATTGACTATAAATCCACTTTTACTCTAAACCAGTTTTTAAATGTATGAAAAAAAATTGAGGTACTTTACATAAAACCATGATTTTCTACAAAAATAGAAAACTCACACTGTTTAGTCCCCCCCCCCCCCCACCCGCCCCGCCCCCAGCCCCGCCACAAAAAAAACAACAACACAAAAACGAAAAGACAAAAAA
>NC_056518.1:19859698-19866890 GCF_014905685.2 Nematolebias whitei
CCCCCCCCCCCCCCCCCAAAAAAAAAAAAGTACTAGAAATTTTGAGGTTTTACAATTGATCCAAAAGAGAGACTGTGATTCTGAAGGACTTCAGACTTTGGCATTACATAACAAACTCTCAAAAAGTTCAATGACATAGTTTGCAATTGTGAAATGTGAAAGAGTGTTGCTCAGTAATCTAGCTCTGCTCATGGAATATTGTTAATTTTATATTTCTGCAACACATTTCCTTTTATTTTAGTAAAATCCAAGAAAAAAAATTAACATCTAATACACTGTAGAAACCATGGTGGATAGTGGAGAACATTCATTCAACCTTAATTTATACAGATTAGTCTCATTGAGTCACGAGGATTCATTTACAAGAGAGACCTGTTCTAAGCAAAAATAACATAAATGAGGTACACACAACAATAAACACTAAACAAACAATAAACAAGCAACTGTTTTAGCTCGACAATAAACAACTGTGTCGTCATCATAGAAATGTATGGATGCCTCAGAAATAATGTGACCTACATTATTTATACAGATTATGAAGAGGTTGGGACCTAAGAGTGAGCCTTGTGGTACACCATTATTGATAGTTAATAGCTGGAAGAAGTACCAATATGTTGAACACATTGCCTTTGATCTGAAAGGTAATTTCAGAGTATCAATTTTTCTAAAACCATAGCAAGAATACAAAGTTTAGAGATTGGGCGATTGTTGTTCAGTTTAGTGGGTTTTCCTCATTCCTCATATGAAGGAGCTCCTGTCCCATCAGAATGTCAAAACTGAATTAGATTATAGTTTGCAAATAAACAAAAAAGGTAAAGAGTATTTTACCTTTAAAGCTCTGCAATAATGCAAAATATGAAATGGAAAAAGATGATTATGATGAACTACGTACCTCCCCAGCAAGATCTGCAGTTTTAGAGTGGCAGGTGGTCACCGTGGCATGGCTCCACAGCAGCAGGTCATGCATCGGTGCGCCAACAATCTTACTGCGACCGATCACCACCGCTCTCTTCCCTGCAATGGTTACACCTGCGGAGAGGCGGTCAACGCATCAAGACCATTTCCTCTTGCGCTCCCACACTCTGTATGGTGTCACAGCTTCCACTGCGAGCTTCACCTGTCTGTCTGATCAGCTCCATGCAGCCGTTTGGCGTGCAGGGGATGAAGCAATCGCCCAGATCCCCACGAGACAGCTTCCCTGCATTGATGCTGGTCAGTCTGGAAACGATGAAAATTAGATACACAAAAAACTGAAAGCTAATTTCCTTCTCACGTACCAACAGCAAAGCTTCAGTTAACCCACCAACGATTAAGTTTGTCTTACCCATCTACGTCTTTCTCCGGCGCCACGGCGTTTGTGACCTTCTCTGTGTCGATCTTGTGGATTGAGTCTAAAGGCAGCTGCACGATGAGGCCGTGGACGGAGGAGTTCTCGTTCACTTCTCTGATACTGTGAAGAACCTTCAAACATGAAAACAGCGTTCACCATCTGGACTTTATCGTGTGAATATTGCCGTCGTTGCTCCACAGTTCTTCCGTTTCCGTCTACTTTTGCAGTCTACTTCGGCAGACATCGTTTCTTTTTTTAGTCATAAAAACATTTGGCACATTCAGGAGATGAATGCTATGAAATAAACTTTTTATCGTTTTTATTCTTTCAAAATATTTAACTTAACTTACTTAGGAAATAATAAATACATAGAAGCCTTTATATATTTTCTTTTTTTTTTCTTTTCTTTTTAGTTACTCTTTTGCTACTTTAACTCTTAGCTAGCTATTCCTACAAATAGATTTTAGCTAACCTTTTCAAGGGTCAAGGTTCTTTATTGTCATTAGCATCACATGTGGTACATGAGGTGGAATGAAATTGTGTACTCAAGGTCCCAGTTACATCCAAAAAAAGAAAAACATATAAAGTATAAAATGAAACAGTAAATAAGGATCTAAGATATACACTAAACAGACGCTTAACAATACGCTAAAAGATCCAAGATATACGCTAAACATAATAATGTAAAATAATATGGTGTATTAAACAGCAGCCCGAACATGAGTCTGTACAGAGCAGTTGAGTATGAATACAGCAGCATAAAGGCAAGAGATTAGCAACCATTCTCGTACTTTTAGCTACTGTTCTACTACTTTAAACTTATAGGCATCCTTTTGCCACTTTTAGCCACCTGTTTGCTAATTTAGCTTTTGGATAAATTGTTGCTGCATTCAGATTTTAGCTAACCTTTTGCTACTTTTAATTAGCTTTATGTGACGTTTAGCTTTTAGGTAGCATTTCACTTTTTGCTAGACTTTTGCTTTCATTTTGCTTTAAACTAGTGTTTTGCTCTCTTTAGCTAGCATTTTGCTATTCTTAGATTTTAGTTAGCATTTTGCTAATTTGTGCTTTTATCTAGCATTCTGCTTCTTTTAGCTTTAATGGTTTAGACTATATTTTTGCAGAAAATGTTTCTTTAGTTGTATTATGTCATTTACTGAGTAAACCACACCCTTTTTTCTTGTTAGGGACACATAAAAAAATTATTTGTACAACAAAAGTAGTCTTTGAATATCAGAAAGTTAATCCAGTTAATCCATAATCTTCATCAAATCTCACCTCTTCTTCCGTTGCCGTCTTTGGAAGCTTCTTGTGTGTTGCATTTATCCCAATCTGCAACAGATATAAACAATTCAAACACTGTAGAGTAGCAGCGCATCCATCCATCCATTATCTTTACCCGCTTTTTCCTTTTCTACCGTTAACGGTCAATAATCGGGATTACCTCCGCTGCTGCTTTCAGCTTCATGCTGATGTACAGACTTGAATCTTCACGGTCTCCTACCTGCAAGAAGAAAAAGTACAACACATCAGCCATATGAAGGAACTAGCCCACTGTCAGAGACGATGCTCACAGAAATGTGCCAAAAAGTGTCAACTTACTTGTAAAACCACCAGACCAGGTCTGAAGTTTGGATCTTTGAGTTTCATCTCCTCCACATCCTTCTTCAGGCGCTCCCTCACCTGCCTGAGAAAACAAGACAAGTGGTTTCAATCTCTGAGCTGTTTGTGCAGCATTGCAACAGAAATGTGCAGGGCATTAAAAAGACCTCTAGTAATCATTCTCTACAAACTGTTCGCTAATCCTCTCGTCCTACGAGCAACAAGCAGAGAAACACTTCAAGAAACAGCCTTATCTTTGGTGGCTGTCTTCCTTTTATCTTTATTTGTTTGATGAGCTGAAATCTAGGACACATTGCAAAGCTTTGTGCTGGGATGATAAGCCAGCTGAAAGATTAGTTGTGAACTGAGCGACTCAAAAGACTCAATTCTGTGGACTTTGGATTATGTTGATCACAAACGATTATAAAAATCCATTGTGTTTGTTTAAAACAAAACGAACCCTGACTGGTTTTTGTTTTGTTCACATTTGTGGTCATGTCTGCGAGTTTGTCTGTTAGCAAAATATCTCTTGAACCACTGAACAGATTTTCATGAAACTTTCAAGAAATAATTAGATGTTCAACTATACATTATTAAGTATTGGAGCCAACCCAATTCAAGATGACTGAAACAGCCAACTGAACTTCAAAAACACAAAATGTTTTAACTCTGTCACTTCTACAGTTATTGCGCTAAAAACTGGTGTAGCAGTAACTGGAACTGATCCAAATACTGATTCTCAGTGGCAGCAGATTGCACAAAATCCTTGTTTTAAATTTTGGCATTAACTATTTGGAGTCAACTTTGCCCATCTATGAGTAAAATACTTAATGAACCACTTGTTGAAATTTCAATTAAAGTTTCAGAAAGTAATAATTGGTTCATCATCTACAGCTGATTAATTTCTGGAGTCAATCCAATTCGACGTGGCTGCGACCGCTAATCAATCTTAGCAAACCCCAAAACAGCAACAAATCAAGTCAGTTTGAATGAAATTGAGCTAAAACTGGAGATGGTAGTAGCCGAGTCGTTCACAATACATACTCTGAGTGTGAAATCTCACATGATATTTTCACGGTTTACCCAAAACAAAGACAACTATCATTTCTCCACACAAAATGATCTCTGTTTAAAACTCTTGCATGAAAGGCGGCGGGTGATATGCATTGATCAGAACAAATAAATTAAGACAGCGTAATCCTGCTAAATTCCTGTATATTTATTTGCTTTTTAACATCTATAATGAGACCTGAGCTGGATGAAAATGCATAATGAAGCCAGGACTCTTTAGCTCAGCAATGGCTCGTTCTGGACTAATTGTTGTCATGCAGCTTTTTTAAGGTTCAGAAATTGAAGATGTCTCTACTTAAGCACAGCAATAGATCTGTGAGGACTTTCCAGTGTTCTAATTTGTTTAATGAGTGCAGTGAGGGACAGCAATCAAAGCAGCATGTTGTCTTGTGACAGGCACATGCAACCTCCAAGCTGCTGCTGCTGCTGCAGGAGAAAATACAGGATAACCAACTGATGGATTGTACAGTTTGCAGATTGATCTTTTATTTACACTGCTGAAGGTTAAGAGTTTAAACAATGGCATGTCAGCTGAGCTTCTATACTTGAGGACCAAAGGGACAAAGTTCTAATCACATCCCCTCCACACATTTTATACAGTGCTGCAAAAATGTGGATTTAGTTAATGGATTAGTCAAGCTACAAATATCTCAGTTATAGTAAGGCATAACTAATTTAGTGCATTTACAATAACCTACTATACAGAATAGAAAAAATAAACTGCATTCTTCTTGAGGAGTGCATCAGGCAAACCAGCTTTAAAACAAGTTTTAAATCAATTTTAGGCTGTCTGCATGTGCAAACCCAGTTCATTTGAAAGACCTAAAAAGAGCTCAAACAATGCTAACTCAGTAACTGTAGTCAGAGACTCGTGGTAACTGTAGCTGCTGAGTAAGCCAAAAGTTTTGTAACGCTGCGGAAAACACTAAAAGTATGTGGATTCTTAAACAGGTTAAATCAAATATTTTACTTACGCTGAGACCTCTTTCCCACTTATGAGCTGAGCTGACATTATCGCTCTGAAATTCGGCGTTTGGACTGCACAGTGCACACTCACAAGTGGACAGGAGCGTGGTGGCAGAGTACTCTTCGAAAGCGCTTACCAAAAGCAGCGCAGCATCTATTCACGAAAACGACACTTGCGCCGAAAAATGAGCGTAGAATTTTGCAGAATCGCCGAGATGGAATCGCCTCTACGGCATGACGTATCAGGATGGCCAATGAGCGTTGACGATGGGCGGTGCAATTTGTAAAGTGTCAATTCTTACAGCCAATCAGATACAAGGTGTTTCTGTGCTTTGACCAATAGCATTCGGTTTAGTTTTTACCTCCCCTAGAATGGGAGGGACTAAAGGAACTAATTTCCGCAAAGAACCAACAGATGGCAGTAGCGTATTTACCACATCGTGGTTTAAACAAATGCTTCGCTGTGTTTATGTAGGCCAACTTGAGACGTGCGAGCGAGATTGTTTGTATCTTATAAAAACGCCACTATTCTATTCTAGTTAGAAATTGCGTGAAATTACGATTTACCACGTCTTATTTGTCGAGCTTTAAACTTTAAAGTGCCGCGTAAGTCATGAAGAAGCACAGAGAGCTATGGAGAATCGATTCAGTAGCGTTTTGAACGACCCCTCCAGATTTTCATACGCCGAGAACAATCTCCACAACGAAAGGTAAGTTCATTTTAGAAGCTAATCTATCGAGTGAGTCGTTTCTTGACCAACTACTGTCCAATAGATGACGTGTTTGCCTCTGTTTACGTCGGTGCTAGCCTGGATGATCGAGTCCAACCCACTGTTGGCTCAATTAGTTGCCATGTCTAAACCTCGGTTTTTTATTATGCATTTGTCTCTTCAGATCTAAGACTCTGTTTGAGGAAATCCGTGCCTCCATAAACAACAATGACGAAGAGGATCGCTCCTTCTGGAGGCCTGTGCTTCCATGGGGGGGCGTCTTCACCATAAAGGCAGGACGGAAGGCCATCTCATGCATCCCCCTGTACGTGGAGGTCCAGCTGAAAAACACATGCACCATTGATGGCTTTCTTATGATCTTGTACGTGATCCTGAGGGACAACCAGGGTTTCCACAGGGAGCTGGCTGTCTTCCTGGGCAAGCAGTTTGTGGAGCATTTCCTCTACCTGATGGACTCCTGTGAGTACACCACGGTGAAGATGCTGTGGATATGGAACAGGATGTCTAAGAGACAGTACCGCTCTGAGATCCACAGGGCAGCCCTGGAGATAGACCTGTTTGGGAACGAGCATGAGAATTTCACAGAGAACCTGGAGAACCTCATGTCTACGACTCAGGAGAGCCTGTGCACCAACTGTGACTGTTCTGGCCGCTTCCAGATCTTTAGGAAAACCACCATCAACATCAGGTAGGATGCTCCTAGATTAAATCCCAACAGCTTAGGGCTACTTCAAAGCAGGTCAAATCCTTAATGTGAAAGACTGTTAGTCATAATGTACTGTACTTTATATGTGTGGAACAGGTCCCTCCCTGTGGCTGAATGAGGCCAGCCTGTATAAATAAAAATTGAATGAATGAAAAATAATTGTCTGACATCGTTTACCTTTTCAGCCCTCCTCATGAACTTCCTCACAAAGACCCGATTCAGTCAGCTGTGGATGAGTTTTTCAGCCCCAAGCTCCTGCTCTGCACAGAACAAGGGTGAGTCTCAATCTCAGTTGTTCATTTTGTGTCTCTTATTTTATTCTAACAAGCTAAATGTCTTCCCAATAGGTGCAATGGACTAAGGGAGTTCTCTCAAAGGCTTTTCTGCCATGGACCTCCACCCTTTGTTATCCTCAACATGCAGCAGTGGAGGTCAGAGGATCTGTCCTATGTCCCTTACCATCTGGCTCTTTGTCAGCACAGGTATGATGCATCCAAAATGTGGTCCATTTGGTGTGTATATACAGTGAAGAATACTACACAAGAAGGCTGGATATACTTAAAAGCACCTACTATGCATTTTCTGGTGTAGGTGTGGGCCTGCATTCATAAAAATGTAGAGTTTTGGCTCATAGTGTGCCATAAAAAAATGTTTGTAACTGATACTTCCAGTAACAATGAACATAACAAGGTTTTGAAAGTTACTGTTCAGTTTGACTCTAAAACCATTGTAAAGATTATTTTAAAAGCACATTAAAAACGACAGCAATTAACCAAAGTGCCTTAT
>NC_056518.1:19867290-19923200 GCF_014905685.2 Nematolebias whitei
AGGGTCATACAAAAATGAGGTAAAATGTATTTAATAATACTTTTAAATTTAATTCAACCTATATATATATTATAAAGTGTGGCAATGGGGGAGGCAGCACAAAGACCTTAAAAGCACATGAAATTTACTTTTCATAATTAAGACATAAAGGGTCATACAAAAATGAGGTAAAATGTATTTAATAATACTTTTAAATTTAATTCAACCTATATATATATTATAAAGTGTGGCAATGGGGGAGGCAGCACAAAGACCTTAAAAGCACATGAAATTTACTTTTCATAATTAAGACATAAAGGGTCATACAAAAATGAGGTAAAATGTATTTAATAATACTTTTAAAATGTATTTAAGCTTTCTTTTAACGATTGAAGCTCATTTTTCTTTTCCTGTTATTGGAGGTCCAATCTGTCAATTAGTATTTGGGTGGGTTTTACTGTAGGCCACGCCCCCTTGGTGTGGTTTTTAGTCTACTACTGTACTCCATGACCTGAATCTAACCTTTTCAACACATAAACATGGTAATCGGCTACCAAAGCTGTCATTCCACACAGTCCCAGTTAACCTTGAGCTTAGAACAAAACAGAGAAAGTATTTTGGGGACAAAATGGTTATGAAGGCCCTTTTTCTGCAGATATTTACTAGAGGGCGCCACACTCTTCAACAAGCAGGAGCATCATTACTCTGCAGCCTTCCAGATAGATGGCTGCTGGATGCACTATGATGGGCTGAGAAGTGATAATCTGATCCTGCTAAACAAACCACCGGAGCTCCTGCTGCTGTCCTCCTTGGTCTACATCCGCGCATCAGACAAATGACGCTCGCCACAGATGGACCAGAAGTCACACCAAACGCCCAAAAAATGCATTGAATGCATCAGACTTACTTTTTTCAGAGCTAATTCCTATTATTGGCATTTTTGCTTATTTTCCTGGTTTGTTATTTATAATTAATTGATGCCCTGCTTGTAAACACTGAAAACTACTTTTTATTTTGGGGCATGCTTGGAATCCAAGAAATCGATGAACTATAATAGTTCTGGATTGATGTACATGAACAATATCATCATTCAATCTCATGAATAAAACAGTTTTGTAGTTTTATCATGCAGTCTCGTTGTAAAGCTAAAAGTGTAATAAATGGTCTGGTGGTTGCTAAACAAAAGGTGGATATACGGTCAAGTAGCCATGTGACGGTTTTGAGTCTTAACTCATTTTTCTAGTAAAAGTATATTTGTTTTAAGCAACATTTGTGCATATCAGCCCTGTTTTAAAAATCAATCTGGTGCTTTATTTACACTGTGATCTAAAGGAAATATAGAACAGGATCAGAGACGAGGGTGATGTCTTGAAGCTTGTTTCAAGCCTTTTTTTTTTTTTAACAAAGTATGAACGTTAAATTACTAAGTTTAAGATTTTTTTTTAAGGCTGTGTGAAGATATTTTCATTTTGAATGCTTAAACGTAAGCCATTTGATTTTTGTCTATGCTGATATCCACAGCTCAACTTCCACCGCAGTGTCCGTCTTATTTTGTAAAAGTCTCTAATCCTCAAAAGAATTCCTGTTCTCACACGGTGCCTCTGCCAAAAGCTTCGACTAGTGTCTTGTCGAGCGTTAATCATAGATTAATCTTTTCTGCAGACACCATCTTTTAAAATAAATATTTTTTGAACACGTCTGGATTCCATTTTTAAGGATTTGAATGCATACAGGTGCTGGTCATAAAATTAGAATATCATGAAAAGTTTATTTCAGTAATTCCATTCAAAAAGTGAAACTTGTTTAACTTGTTAAACACAGACTGATATATTGCAAGTGTTTATTTCTTTAATGTTGATGATTATAACTGGCAACTAATGAAAACCCCAAATTCAGTATCTCAGAAAATTAGAACATTGTGAAAAGGTTCAATATTGAAGACACCTGGTGCCACACACTAATCAGCTAATTAAAACACCTGCAAAGGCCTTTAAATGGTCTCAGTCTAGTTCTGTAAGCTACACAATCATGTGAAAGACTGCTGACTTGCCAGTTGTCCAAACAACGACCATTGACACCTTGCACAAGGAGGGCAAGACACAAAAGGTCATTGCTAAAGAGGCTGGCTGTTCACAGAGCTCTGTGTTCAAGCACATTAATAGAGAGGTGAAGGGAAGGAAACGAAGTGGTAGAAAAAAGTGTACAAGCAATAGGGATAACCACACCCTGGAGAGGATTGTGAAACAAAACCCATTCCAAAATGAGGGGAGATTCACAAAGAGGACTGTAGCTGGAGTCAGTGCTTCAAGAACCACCACGCACAGACGTATGCAAGACATGGGTTTCAGCTGTCGCATTCCTTGTGTCAAGCCACTCTTGAACAGGAGACAGCATCAGAAGCATCTTGCCTGGGACTGCTGCTGAGTGGTCCAAAAGTTATGTTCTCTGATAAAAGTAAATTTTGCATTTTCTTTGGAAATCAAAGTCCTAGAATCTGGAGGAAGAGAGGAGGCACAGAATCAACATTGCTTGAGGTCCAGTGTCAAGTTTCCACAGTCAATGATGGTTGGGGGGGGGGGGGTGCAGGTCATCAGCTGGTGTTGGTCCACTGTGCTTTCTGAGGTCCAAGGTCAACACAGCCATCTACCAGGAAGTTTTAGAGCACTTCCTGCTGTTGACCAACTTTATGGAGAAGCAGATTTCATTTTCCAACAGGACTCGGCACCTGCACACAGTGCCAAATCGACCAGTACCTGGTTTAAGGACCTTGGTATCCCTGCTCTTAATTGGCCAACAAACTCAACTGACCTTAACCCCATAGAAAATCTATGAAGTATTGTGAAGAGGAAGATGTGATACACCAGACCCAACAATTCAGAAGAGCTGAAGGCCACTATCAGAGCAACCTGGGCTCTCATAACACCTGAGCAGTGCCACAGACTGATCGACTCCATGACACGCTGCATTGCTGCAGTAATCCAGACAAAAGGAGCAACAACTAAGTACTGAGTGCTGCACATGCTCATACTTTTCAGTTGGACAACATTTCTAAAAAATCTTTTTTTTTAATTGGTCTTAATATTCAAATTTTCTGAGATACTAAATTTGGGGTTTTCATTAGTTGTCAGTTATAATCATCAACATTAAAATAAATAAACGTTTGAAGTACTGTATATCAATCTGTGTGTAATGAATGAATATAATATACGTTTCACTTTTAGAATGGAATTACTGAAATAAACTTTTTCATGATATTCTAATTTTATGACCAGCACCTGTATATCGTGCTGCATTTCACACCAGAGTTTTAATCTTAGGAATATTTTATGAAGAAAATGAGATGCTGAAAATAAATTGTCACCTTGAGCAGTGGGTGTTGATAAGCCGTAAAGAAACGTGGAGAAGCAGATGTTACCTTTTAAGACAGGCCTTTTATTTTAAACTGGGTACAACTGCACCACACAAACTGACAAAAAAATGTACATAAAATGTCTTCAGTCAAAAGTGATAAAATGTGAAAAGCTACAGGTTTTTTTATATTATCTTGTATTTCCAGCATTAATCCACAGGATATAAAATTCAGATCTCATTGACTTTAGTCCAGACACACGATGGGGAAATGTAAAAGAAGCAGAGTGGTTGTTTTGGCTAAACACTGACATCAGTTTCACAAGAATTTTCTTTGACACAAACAGAAGAGGGGCAGCCAGATGCAAACCAGGTTTAGGTCATCCACCTGCTTCATTTGTACAAGCACTTTGGTGAGAGTTGTGGCAAAAACATGACATTAGTTAGGCCTTAAAGAAATGCATACAAACTCCCTTCTTTTTGCAGATTCACATTTAAAGATGTTCTCAAACACTTTCTAGTAGCAGTTAGCGTACAATAAACAAAAGACGTTAATCGACTAGATGAGTCATGGCAGCAGCTCTTTGTTATATTTGCGTGACTTTGTGCTGCGCTAAAGTGAACACAGATTACGTGAACGAAAACAGAAATTTGGTTACAGAACATAAAAAATATAAATACAAAACTCGTGTCATTTCAATATAAAACGACGTTTGCAGGATTACAAACTTAATTGTACAATAAATTCAAATGAAAGTACTCAGAATTATGCAGGCAAACGGTAAACAAAGTGTCACAAGCTGACCAATTTGCAAAGCAAATTGCGTCATTTAATCTAACACAAAAGTGCAAAGCAGAAACAATTTTATATATATATATGTAGTGTTTTAATGACCTGTGTGTGGTAACAGTGGAAATGTTCCAGTTCATAAATAGTGACCTAAATAAACACATTCCATACACGAACAAACAAGTTGACACCACAGAAAATGCTAAAGTAGGATGAAGCAAGGTCAATGGTTACATTAGATGCATTCATTAGACGTCCACGATTACCAGTCAACACGTGTGGGGGTTCAGTTACAGCAACATGAGAGGCCTTGGCTTTTTAAAGAGACAAAACAAAACATTCAATCAAAAGACAAAACCGTTGTCTTATTGCATCATCTAAATGCTTAAATAACATACATGAACAACAAATAGTTTGATAAGTGCAATGCAGAGCTCGTTTAAAGTTTCCAGTAATGTGCAAACGCCAGCGCAGAGCAACTCAAACTAGACGTGAAGACGAACGGTGACTCAGCAGGACACGCCACACCTAACCTACTCGTAGAACCCCTTGCTATTGCTGTGCACAGCTTGATGTGTTGGCGAGCCCGAGGCTGCACAGTGACACCCTCAGTCAACGCACACACCCCCAGGGATGCACTCGAATTTCTCTTTGAGGACAGGGGAACTTGGCCTGAGTTGGCTTGTGCAGCCCTTGGTGCTTTATCTTTGACATCCGTATGACAACATGGAAGAATAAGACGTCAGCAACAAAATGGAGAAAACGTTTCCACTGAGGCACGGAAGGGAAGTTGATACAACTAATGCTGGGCAAACAAACAAACAAACTAAAAAAAGTTTGGCACTTGCCTTAAGGTTTAAGTACCTTAAACCTGAGCTACCAATCAAAACATGGCAACATGTGGTGTGTGTGGTAGCTTCTGTGATGGGTTAACAAGTGTCAAATAGCAAAATGTGTTTTCTGTAAAGGAAGGGGAAATATAATTGCAAAGGACAAAGCATGAGGCTAATCTCTAGGCTTATTTAGTTTGTCATTTTAGGACTACTTTCTTTTCATTGTTATTGCATGGTAAGGGCTATTTACGATTTTGTGCATTTAAATGCCCATAAAGCAAATTGCTAGAATCAAATGAAATAATGGGTTGAAGACATGATTGACTGAATTTAATGAGGCAACAGACAAACAGCTAAATCCTGAATCCTAAATATAGCACCAGTTAGTATTGTGGACAGACCAAAGGGGGACAAGAAGAGCCGAAGTCCAGATCAACCGTTATAAAGATTAGCAACTGCATGACCTGACCTTAGAGGGATGTGAAGTTAGAAAACAGGAATTATTTTTAATGGCTTTAAAGACGAAGCGAAGACAAGTACAGAAAAAATGGGTGAAATTCACCTTTAGGAATCACACTAGATGCATCCACACACATATTAGTGACCCAGTGCAGATAAACATTTACAGGCAAATGCACTAGAGGATATATTCATATCTATATTTCATGTATACTATTTACACAAGAAAGGCAGCCCTTTGAGAAAATATAAAGTTTTTAACTTTGCTCTTTTTTTGTGAAGCACTGATTTGAATGCAGAACTCTTTGCGGCACTGAGCTCCAGTATCAGTTCTGCACGCAGACATGTAACAAAACAAACAGTATCTGACATGCATGTACCCCTCGATTATACACACTACACAGCCATCACCACATACTCTTACACAGACACAAGCAAACTGCAGTGTTCTACAACATTGGAACACAAATGTGACTGCAGCAGGAAAATTTAAGCTTTAAACCTAACGACAGAACAAAAGTAAAGTCTGCAAAACGTAACAGAGTTTTTTACGTTTCCCACAATCTTCTGTAACATGGAGCAAAGTCATGGTGGTCTGGCAACAGAGGCATAGTCGCCTCTACAGCCAGCACCCATCCAAAAGTCTTCCTCATTTATCTGCCTTATACTTATGCGCTTCCTAATCTCTGCACGCAGACTGCGAGGCCATTCTAACCAGCCAGCCAGCTAGCCGTCCACATCCATTTACCCAGCAAGCCCTCTGATGTTCTTACAGGCGTGCAGCCAAGCTAATCTGCACCTGGAGAATGAATGTGGGGAAAGAGGAGCAGACAACAAAAAAGAAAAGTCTTTGTGTCTAAAGTTGTTTTACTGGGTCCTAGCTGGCTGAGCCAAGGGTCAAAGGGCAGTCAGACCAAAGTTACAACGACAGTACATCATGCCACTCGAGTCCAACCAGCTGTCTGAGATGGGGTCATAGCGCTGCACGGTGTTGAGATAGGATGACCCAGAGTGGCCTCCTACCACGTACAGGTAGTTGTCCACAATGGCAGAGCCCACACCTGAAAGAAATTACACAACAATTAGAACACAGCCACAATATTTTCTTTTCCAAGGTCAGAAATACCAAACTTCACCAAAAACAGTTTGCAGAAAGCTTACCAGTGCGAGGCTCGTTCATTGGCCGGCAGGCTGTCCACTGGTTTTGGTGTGGGTCGTATCTCTCAATGCTGGACAGGTGGGACACTCCATTGTGTCCACCCACCACAAATATAAAGCCGAGCATGACGCCCACACCAAAGTTGATCCTCTTGTCTGCCATGGGGGCTACCATTTCCCAGGCATCCTTGCTAGGGTCATACCGCTCCACACTGTGTAACGCAGATGCAGCACAATCAGCAAAATTACACACAATGTTTCACCTCATCTATATCCCCACTGAATGCTTGATACCCAAGTGTTGTTCTATGTAACAATGGTAGAAAATGCCCATTTCCACAATAAAACCAAGCATTAACTGCAGCTTAAAGTACGGTCACACTGAATTTATTTTACTGAACTTATAGTTCGTAAATCTACAGCGAGTCTACAGAGAAACTGATGCATTGTTTTATGAAATTTACTATGCTAAATTTATGCATTACTTTAAAAAACAAATAATCAGATTCTTTGTCAGGACTGCATAAATGCAACATCTCTAAAGGATTAAAAACAATGTCATTTAACTTTTATCTTATGTAAATATATTAATCCATCCATCCTTCATCTTTATCCGCTTCTTCCTTTTCGGGTCGTGGAGGTCACTGGTGCCCATGTCCATCTATCACTGTGCAAGAGGCGACGTGCACCGTGGACAGGTCTCAGTCCATCAAAGGGACACATGGAAACAAACAACCATTCGCTCTCTCACTCACACCTAGGGACAATTTAGAGTTACCAATCAGCCTAACACGCATGTTTTTGGTCTGTGGGAGGAAACCGGAGTACCCGGAGAAAACCCACGCATGCACGGAGAGAACATGCAAACCCCACCCAGAAAAGGTCCTGGGCCAGGATTTGAACCGGCAATCTTCTCGCTGAGCGGCAACAGCTCTACCAACTGAGCCACCATATCGCCCTAAATATATTAATATGCAACAATTTTAGAATCTAATTTCACAATACTATATGACCTAGCCACTACTTGCTGCTATATTCTCAAAGTGCAATATCCACAGCGCTGCTAACTTTGTATCCGTGTATTCTCCACTAATGCCCCTTCAAAGCTTAAACTTTATTCCTATAGCTTTACTGTTATAAATGCATTGTTTTGTTTTATAAATGACGTCTTGAAGTCTTCTTATAGCTTCTGTTAAACGTATAGTATATCTGACTAGCAAACTCTGCACAAGAATTCTTAAGTACCTGAACCCTGAGTGAAAGTACAGATGGCAAATAAAGACTCTGGCTCTCTGACCTAACTCACTGGTTATGAGATAATTTCAAGCTAAATATACTAAAGTTACATAATAATGAGGCAATCACAAGTTGTACCAAAGTTACATGAAACATTGGGAATCTGGGACTGTTTTGTTGCACAAGCAAGGACAAAAAAAACCACAGGAGAAAAGGTAAAAACATCCCCAAAGAACCTCTGTCCAAACACATTCTCCTGAGAGACTTCAGGTGTCAAGGAGACAACTGCGACGCAGCTCTCTGGTGAACAACAGGCAGGCATCTTTAAAATGAAGCAATAATGAGCACTTCTGTTACGACTACAATTCATTTATTAACATGCCCATGATCATTTTCTCAGCAACACCTGATATTTTTCACTTGATTGCTAGTTCTATTAAATTTCTAACAAGACCCTGATGGGAAAAAAGGTCAGGTCCAGGGGTCTAGAACTTATCAATGAGATCCAAAACCATTTACAACTCTTAAATTCCCTCAACAATGTTCATAAATCCAGATTATCCTGTTGAAGAAAGTTATTCATTTTCAGATTTTGA
The DNA here is from genome assembly GCF_014905685.2 of Nematolebias whitei. NCBI lineage: Eukaryota > Metazoa > Chordata > Actinopteri > Cyprinodontiformes > Rivulidae > Nematolebias > Nematolebias whitei. Next base: position 19,875,690 of record NC_056518.1, read on the forward strand.
CCATTAATTCATGGTGACATGAGTTTAAACAATTACAATCACTAAGTGGTGTTACCTGTTCATGTGTGCTGGGCCATAGCCTCCAATAGCGTAGATCATGCCATCTAGCACAGCAGTTGCAAAACAGCTGCGGGATTTTGTCATGGGAGCCACAGGTTGCCACTCCTTCAGCTTGGGGACATATTTCTCCACAGACTGAAGGTAGTACTGACCATCGTAGCCACCCAGCGCATACAGTTCTCCAGCTAAGACCACCACACCAAGCGTGCTGCGACATTCTGCCATGCGCTCCACCGAGGACCAAGTGTTGCTTTCGGGGTCCCAGCTTTCAACTGTGCTCTCATGTCGCCGATAGCTAATGCCCTGTCTCATGTGTGTGGCAATGCCTCCCACCACATATACTTTGTTGTCCAGCACCGCCACCCCAAACTCGTAACGGGGAACACTAAGAGGGGCCAGTCCTATCCATGAATCTGTCTGAGGAAAGTACATTTCCATGCTGAAAAAGGTTAAAAAAGACAATTTCAATTAATATATAAGTTTGAAAGGATTGCCTTCTGACAAGTAGATATCAATAACCTTACCTTTCTAATGTTGCGAACAGTCCAGCCTTGCCTCCTACTGCGAGCAGCACCTTCGGGGCACACCTGAGCCGTGCTGACAGCACAGTCTGGTAGGAAAGTCTGTGCTCAGGCATAAAATGATATTTGAGGGCCTCATTGAGCAAGTGCTTGCACGCATGGTCATCTCGTATAAGGTGGTTGGCTTCATATAGGCGAGTGAGGAATTTGACGCTGAGAAGTGGAAGGCGAACACAGTGCAACAACTGAGCAAGATGCTGCTGTCTCTCCGTCACGTCATATTTAATCCACGACTCCAGAGCATAAAATACAGTCTCCTCTGTGTCCACCTTGAGACAGTCATTAGACACAATTTCATCGAGCTCTGCTCTCGTCAGTTCAAAAAACTCTTCCGTCTGACAAACCTCCTCAAAGTTCTCACAGATGAACTTAGTTGCAGCCAGGCACAGGTCATGACAGCCATATGTCTCTGCAAAGCGGGAAATACCTATACAGTTTCCAGCATCCAGCTGGCTCTCCAAGAAGGAACAGCACTCCTTAAGTACAAGCTTAACCTGGAGTAAATTAGCAGCCGGCAGCAGAGATTCAACCGTTTCCTGGGAGATAAACACCGTGCCAGTGTATGCATATTCGACAATGGCCTGGAAGAGAAACAGTAAAAGGCATTAGTAAACATTTTTGCAGCTGATATTCAAGCAGCTAGAGTCTGTGGTCTCTGAGCATACCTTCAAGGCAGTCTCGTCAACACATTGGAACTCTACCTCAGACGTCTCCTTTTCTGAAAGGTTACCGGTAAACATGGCCTTGAAATATGGACTGATGCTGGCCAGCACAACTTTGTGGGCATGGATCTTGGCTTCACCCACACGAAGGACAATGTCACACAGTTCATGATCCTGCCGCAAGAGCTGGAGGCCTTGCAGCAGCTGCTCCGAGTGAGGACGTGTGAGACTTGCAAACATATAGGACTGGTCCTGCTGGTCCATCTAGGAATGGAAATCCAGACATGAATGCAGAGTTTGTACAGTTTTCTCAATAACAACTTAAACATTTACTGTCTGTCATGAGACCCAAGGATATTTTACATAATAGAATGAAAAAAAAAAAGTCAGATCAAAGAGTGTTGAATAGAAAAAGGTATGGATCACGTGTTATGGTGAATATGTAAGATAAATATAAATAAGCATTCATGGTAAAATGGTAAATAGACTATACTTATCTAGCACTTTTCTATCTAATCAAGATACTCAAAGCACTTTATACTACAATCTCTGCCATAATTTACCCATTCATACAGCACTCTACTATTTCTGTACAAAGAACAATCAGTGTTTATCATATTCATACGCCAATGGGACACACATGGGAAGCAATGAGGGGTTCAGTGTTTTGCCCAGGGACACTTTAGCATGTGACTGCTGGTGGAATCAAACTCCCAACTCTTGCATTGTACGATAACTGCTCTAACCACTCAGCCACAGCCGCCCGCCCCTGTGAAGTGTTGCAAGTTTCAAGGGAGATCATTTCAGTGGGTCAGCTTGATCGCAAAACATTTTCCACTATGGTGTGAGAAAAAAGTAGCAGGTCAGTGTCAGAAGACCATAAGTACTGAGATGAGGTGTAAGGGTGAGGGAGGTCAGAAAGGTATGATACGGAGCACAATCATTGAGTGATTTGTAGGCGAGAGGAACTTCATTAAAAAACAAAGACGGTGACGCTGAGTACAGGTTGAAATGAAGGTTTGATGCATCTGAAAAATCTGCAAGCAGAATTTTGGACATACTGTAGTGTTTCAAGGACTTCATTGCAATTGTCCACACAGAAAGTTGTGAGTTTCTGCTACTCAGTCAGAAGAAAATAGACAGAATTTTGAGATGCTTTTAAGAATAAAAAGGCAGGTTGGATTTAATGCGAGGAAGGGCAGATGGAGAACCCTAGCCCTAATACGTCCAATTTTCCTAATAAGTGTCTTTAGGGACACAACAAATTCATTCAACCTTTATTTAGACAGGTACATCTCACTGAGCCTCGAGGACTCATTTACAAGAGAGACCTGATTATATACCTTTTTGAATTTATAGTGTTTATTTGAATACCTCAAACACTAGTTGAGCTAAAATAAGTGTTCACATGTTGAATGAAGTTGACCAGGAAGGGTGGAGGCTACAGATTAGGGCTGATGCAATTTGCTGATCAATATGCTTTAAATTATGAGACAATTCAGAGACTTCAAGCTTGAAGAATCGATTAAAAACACAGCGCAGTATCGAAACATAATGAGCAGCAGACAGCATTAAGGGCCATTTTGAACTAATACAGTAGGTATTTCAACGCATATCAACAGTCTCTTTCTAGTTAAGGTAAAGAAGCATTAACCTTTAAATCCAATGCTAAAGCTGCTTAAAGTCAACCAAACGTATGGGCTAGAAAGTGCAAAAGACACGTCTCCATCCACACTGTTGAAACGTGGATATAAGCTTCACGAATAAATGTCAGAATTAAAATTGCGAGTTACTAATAAAAGGCCTGTCTTGACTTTTGACCAAAGGACCAGGTAAGATCAAAATGCGCTAGCGTTAAACACTGAAAGTACGGCAGCGGCGTCGCATTATTTCAGCGGATATGCTAATTTACTCGGACTTGTGTTCAGAAGATTTATCCATTATGTTTTGCAGCAGTGCGCTGCAGGTTAGCCGCTAAAAATAAACACGGTTATTGTGCTAGCTGCATCGCTGATTGATATACAGCAACATGGCTGCTGAACGATACAAAACGTGACGTTTTAGCTAGCTTTTTGTTAAATGATTTATCGTCAAAGTCGGGAAGCCATACCTGAAATTTGTGGTCCGTCAGATGCGCCAAAGTAGTGACAGACTGCGCAGTGACGACGGCTAAACACCCCGAGTAGCTATCAGCAAAACAACCGACAGCCAACCAACCTAGCCTCAAAGCTAACGACGAGCTCTTACGACAACGACCTATCAGAATAAAACACACTTCCGGTATTGTCAAAATAAAAGATCTGCAATTCAATTTTCAAGTCAGCTATAGCGCCAAGTCACAACAGAAGTTGTGCCAATGTATTGTACAAAAACATTCACGTAAATGAAAAAGCCAATTAGTAAAAAGTATCGATCTAAGGAAGGCAGCAGATTGTGTTGGATCTTTGCTTCGTCATAGTCTCCCATCCTGAGCAAGAATAAAGGAGAAGGTGGAAAGGAAAAACTCTTAATAGAAAGAACCCTCCAGCAAAAGCAGGGTCAGGACGAGCAGCCATCTGCTTTGACCGGCTGGGGTTTGAGAGGACAGGAAGTAAACAAACACAGAATAACAGGTCCATGTGTTTGTCCAGGTCCAGGTCCATTGGAAGAAAGACAAAAAAAAAAAAATGTTAAGGATAAAAATAATTACATGATTATGCATGATGATGATGATGATGACAAAGATGATGAAGTCGACAACGATGATGATTGTTATTGAAGGTCAATAACTCTCCTGACTTCCTGACTGGTCACATAACTTGTAATGTTCATGAAGACTCAGCTGTAGTTTTTTTATTTTATTTTATGTTTTACTTTTGCCAAATGAAATTTGATAAATTTCTCAAGTCCTGTGTCAGATATTTGCCTACCAACCTATCCCTCCAAAATTTACAAAAACAGACCCCCCCCCCCACCCCCACCACCCATTACTTTGGTAAGAACAAAAGTCGACATGATCAACAAATTGATCATCTTTCAGAAAAAGGGGACCTTTTTTTACTGGGGCATGGGGGTCTGGCAACGCCTGTGGTGGACTGTATACTTTTGGGGTAATTTCTCTGAATTCGGTACACTTTGTGTCTCACCTCAAAGATTTTAATTTAATGTAAACCACAAATATTATTCAAAAACAAAAAATGGAAATATTCATGTATTTTTGCAATATAAAACACAAATATATTTTTAAAGTTATGTTTTGAAAAAAAAAATTATAGGTTGCTGAGGCATAGAGGTCAGCCAAATGAACATGTCTCCACTGACCACCATTATTTTTTCACTGAATATAAAATAAATAAAAAGTCAGTAAGTCATCTATGTTGGTGGCACCCAAGATTCAACCTGCTTTACCTCCATTTCACCGTCCAAATGTAAGAGTCCAGCTGCCATGTGGGAACATTTGAAACCTGCACTGGACTATGTGCAGACCACACACCCAGAGGTGTCGGTTGTGCACTTTTTTAGTGATGGGTCCTGTACACATTACAGGCAGAAAGGAAACTTTTTTCTCTTCAGCACAGAGCTTGACAAGAGAGGACTGAGAGGGACCTGGAATTTTTTCGAGTCCAGGCACGGCAAAGGAGCACCGGATGGTGTTGGTGCTGCCTTAAAGAGATCAGCTGATAACCTTATCAGCCATGGACGGGACATCAACAATGCTTATGAGCTCTTCAAGGCGCTGTCCGAAACTGACTGTTCAATCAAATTGTATTATATTGAAGAAGAAGCTGTTGAGCTGGCACTGCATAGGATGCCAGCCACCATTCCACCAGTCCCAGGAACCACGCACATCCATCAAGTAATTACTCTTGCTCAAGGAGAGATAACATCACGGGATGTCAGCTGCATGTGTTCCACCTATGGAAAGCTTGAATGTTCATGCTGGAACACAAAGCATTTCAGCTTTGTCAGGAAAGTCCCAGCTACTGCGTCACAAGGGCAAAAATAAATCAATTGGGATGACCCAGAGGTAATAGGGGAGTGGTGTGTGCCCATCCATCCATCCATCCATCCATCCATTTTCTTTACCCGTTTATTCCATTTTGGGTCACGGGGGTCGCTGGTGCCCATGTCCAGCAATCACTGTGCGAGGGGCGGGGTACACCCTGGACGGGTCACAAGTCCATCACAGGGACACATAGAGACAAACGAGACAAACAACCATTCACTCTCTCACTGTCCAGGAATAATCTTTTCCATAGACGAAACCAATGGTCAAGTCAAACGCATGCACCATGCCGGGATAAACAGATTATTTTGGCCTCTACAAGAGGATGTACTGTGGTATCCATTTGATGAAATTCTTGAGCTCATCCCTCCTCAGCCCGTGACAGGATGTGATGCACGTCACATGCAAATTCAGAAAGATCTGGGACAGACTTGACTAAAGGATGAAAGAACCGCAAATAGGAATATCAGATAAAACCATCCACATTCACTTTTATTCATCAAACATGAGTTCAGAGTTTAGTTAACGCTCAATTCCCATTTTTTACAGCTGATAGCAATGTACTTTTGCTGATTCAAGCACATAAAATTATTATAATATTAACATTTATAGTTAAGTGTATATCCTTTGTTGTGACATGTCAGTTGTTACAGTGTTAAACTGATTCCAGTGAAAATTTTGTATAGTGTTCATACGTTGTCCTTCATTTTTTTCTACTCATAAAACAGAACTGTTCAGTCTAAATGTGATGTTACTTTTAAACAATGTTACATATATTGTTTCATTTGTTTTAAGGAATTTATTAAAGTCAATTCTAATTATTAAATGTGGTCATTCAACCCTGTTACGTGATACATTGTTATGCATTTTTTTGACCTTCACAAACAGATGAGGGAGCGGTTCCTTGAAGGAGTTTGTTCTGGTGACTTCACCCGTGGTGAAGATGAGTGGGTGAGCAGAGTGGATGTGGTTAAGCGAGCAGAGCAGGAAGTGCAGCAGGATGGGTGATAGGCATTACAGAGACTTTGTAACATAAACCAGGGCATGAATGAAAAGAGAAATATGGCAGGTTGGAGCAGAAACGTGACAGTAACAAAGAAATTCGTAATAATGTTTGGGATTTCATGCATAAGGTGGGAATTGGGAAAACATTTTCTCAGAGGTTCAGATAGTCATTCAGTAGATGCAATGCTCAGAAACACAATTTTTTGTGGTATATTTTTCAGAACCTAAAGTGCACCGAATTCAGAGAATCACCCTCTCACAATTATACAATAACAATTTACTGGTAAATATATTAATCTGTTTTAACCTTTTATACTTATTTATTATAGCAGTGCCTCCAATAAACAGAAAAAAAGTTGAGCTACTTTGTTTTAAACTCATTAAGAGTAATACATTTCATATTTTAAACCTTATGCATGCCTGTAATAATAAAATTAGGACACAACTCAGAAAGTTTAACATCAAAAGACAAATTTGGCAAGTAAAATACATTATTAGGACCTACAATAACAGTTAAATAAGACAATGTGTTCCAACAGGTATCAGTCCAAACTAATAAACGAACAAAAAAACAGAATATGACATTTTGACAAAATAGTTCCCCTTTAAATTCACATAACTTTACCATTTAAATAATAAAATATGTTTTCTCGTCAGTTGGGTTTTATATAAATGGTACACAGAGACAAAAGAGCAAATAAACAAGTTGAAAAGCATGAATTCCTTTGACCATTATGGAAATGAAGAAAAATTCTGATTGTATAAAAAGGTACTTTTAAGTTATAAAAACTACACGAAACGCGCCAAGTATAAAACACAAATTACTTAAAAATATAATTCTTTCAATTAAATTTTTATATTTTGTTCTACGTGTTTTCTTCGCTGCTCTTCATCCTGCCGCAGCTCTGTAGTGATGATGATGATGTTTCCGCCTCGAGGAGCTTGGACCTCGCGCGCGTCACCATGGAAGCGCTCAGTTTGCTACATGCATTCGCCATTTTGCTGCCTCGCTGCGTGTGTGTGTGTTGGGGGGGCTCCTTTCGAGGCGAATACCTCCATACAGCTTCCAAACAGTCAACACTTTCAGACCCGGCTGAAAGAAGAAGACATGTCTCCGTTTGTGGACCGAACCGTCGCTGCCGCCGCCTGACATGACGACGACGGAGCAGTAGTTTCTTCTTCCATGGTGTTCGAGGAGGGCCAGGGGGAAAAATTAAAGGTTCGTCTTCTAACTTTGCTCGCCCAGATAGTTCGCACTAAACACGGTCAAAATGAGCGTAAGACACGCTGTTCCAGCGCTAAATACCGAGGCTAATAATGCAGATAAACGTCTGCTAGATAACTGGAAATTGTTCTTACTGGAGGCATTTTCTGACAGTACAAGCTACCTGAACCAGTTCGTTAAAAAAAAAAAAAAAAAACCGAGAGCCACAAGTGGTTGTACTCATCCGTGTATGTTTTATGAATTTAAGGAGCTGTTACTTAAATTGTGTTGTCAGATGCTGAACGAGAAATACCACTGGACCTTTAATGAATGCTCCAGAGGAGCAAAGCACAACAATTTAAACTGATGCTAACGCAACAACACAAAGTGCAGTAATTAAATATACATTTATATATTTTCAATACAAATAAATTCTTAGTAAATACACGAGAAACTGCAAAAAATGGCCATTTTTGGACGCCACATTTACAAAGTAATTTATTTGTTTTTATTTTTGTTACCATTTTTTATAAGTTAGATTTCTTTTGTTGATTTTTTTGGGTGTGTTGCCTATATTTTTCAGGGTGTTTGGTAGAGAAGCACTATTTGTTAAATTTAGGAGTACTGCAAATACAAAGTTAAAAATATGAATTGGATAATAAGGCTGCACAGAAGTCTGTTGGAGTCAGCCTCCCCACCATCACAGACATTACACCTCTAGATGCAACCTAGATGCAGGAAGAGGGCCACCTGCATCATGAAGGACCACACTCACCCAGCACACACACTTTTTGCTCTGCTCCACTCAGGAAGGTTAAGGAGTATTAAGTGTAGAACCACTAGACTGAGGAACAGCTTCTACCCTGAGGCTGTTAAACTCATGAATTTCTAACCAGAATAATCACTGTGGAAAAAATCACATCATGTTGCTGCTGATCTGTTTCATGTTGCTGCTGATCTGTTTCATGTTGCTGCTGATCTGTTTCATGTTGCTGCTGATCTGTTTCATGTTGCTGCTGATCTGTTTCATGTTGCTGTGTTCATTCGTGCACATCTGCTCACACTGACTCATGTTCAGGCTGCTGTTCAGCATATTGATTTTATTGTGTTTATGCTATTAGTGCTTAGTGTATATTTAGTTTATGTTTTTCTTAATTCATATCTTAGATCTTATTGCTGATTTATTTTTATTTTTTTACATTTTACTGTTGGATGTAACTGGGACCCTGTGTACATAATCTCGTTCCACCACATGTACCACATGAAGTGTGTATGACAAATAAATCTCTCTGACTCTACAACAATAATAACAATTAATAAATAATAAATATCATTAAAGTAACTTAACAATTTAGGAGTATTTTAGGCCTTCACTGTACTTTGTACTATTTACATTTATTTACACAACTGTTTTAAAGCAAATCATTTAACATAAAATTTTATAGCTTTTTAAAAATAATTAAAATATTTTTTGCATATTTTCTCTTTGTGTGGTGAGTTATTACTTTACATATTCAGTGATTTCTCAGTGCTTTGTAGGCTTAATGAGATATTCTGTGAAACGTAAATTTAATGTAACAAACTATTTAAGTTTCGAGAACAATCAAGGACACCATATAAATATCAACTCTTGTTATTAGTTCGCATTATTTCTCTTGTCTCTTGTTTCTATTTTTGTTTTGTTGCTTTGTGTGGTGTTTTTTCTTCAGGACCTCTGTAGTTGAGTGTTGCATTGACTGTTTATTCTCTCCGTGTGTTACAGTCATACAGCTTGACACACAGGACTGCAGTTTTCCATCACCATCTGCCAAAGATGAAAGCACAAAGTAAAGGGGAGGAACATTTCTGTCCTCGTTGGATTCTGTTTGCCTCCTTCGATTCTCCAATGTGACACATCCAAAAGACCACTAATAATGATACCTGGATTGATCTCTCAAGAGTTACATGACCAGCTTCTGGACCTGAGGAATTACCAGAATCGCACAAATGGGGTGGAAAAGCTTAAACATATCCTCTCAGAAGTGGACATCAAGTCGGTCCCATCTGCTAGTATCGAGGAGTTCATCAATTTTCTTCCAAGACTTCTAGATGACAGTAATTTTAAAGTGCTCTATGGCACCTTAAAAGTTTTAAACTTACTAATTCAGAAGTTAGAGACGGGTGTAGATAAATTTTTGAAACATATTGTTTTAGTTGCCCTTAAGGTTCTTGGTGACACTCGTGCTGTCACCAGGAATGAATACCTTAATGTGTTTCAACAATTGATGAAAACCGTCCCACCGCAGCAGGTTTTGGATCTCGTCATTGGCAACTTGAAACACAAAAACTCTAGAGTTCGGGAAGATGTCCTTAACATCATCATGGCAGCTATGCTTACTCATCCGAGGAAAGACTTCAACATTCCCAAGCTTTGTTTTGAGGTTGCACCCTACTTAGCAGACAGTAAAAGGAAGGTCCGCCACGCTGCCCTGGAGCTGTTTGCTGTTTTTGACCATTGCCTGGACACAGGGAGAAAGCAGCCGCTAATGAAAGCTGTGGACATGGTAGAACTTAACGAGGATGCAGAGGGTCTGATGGCAGCTGTACAGGCGAGACGAACCAGACACATTCTTCCAAAACTAACCTCGGAGGGGACTGTGGAGTATGGTTTGGTGGTGCCCAAACCTGGACAGTGGTCCTCAGTGCAGTACGGTTCTGGAGCGGATCTGGACTGGGTGATAAATGGAGGGCGGATAAGCAGTGCCAGGAGCTACAAAGCAGAGCCAGACAGCAACCGATTGTATGGGTACGGCAGCTTAGGCTCTCTCACCGATGACCTACCACTTCAAAGAAGAATCGTCAGTGCAGGCAAAGGGAAGAACAAACTACCTTGGGAGATATCAAGCTTCTCATCGACTGACAGCGAGCAGCAACAGTACAGCACACTTAACGGCAAGTTCTCTGAACAGGTGAGCTTTGTCCTCATTGGCCTATCACCATATTCTCACGTTTCTCTCATTGTAATTACTATTCAATTAACTTTGCTTTTTGTTTTTGATAGCTGACTATATTGTTTTGGTAAAAGCCACTAGTAAAATAAATCTGAAGTAAGCAGCTGAAAAAAAGTGCAAATCTAGCACTTTTTCATTAAGGAAAAAAAAACATCTTATGGAGAAAAATAGGAACTCAGCAAACTTCTACAGGAAGGAAATGCAACGAGTGTTTATTCAAGGAATAGTTATCTTTGTGGATATTTGAGATATTTCATATATAAAAAAGTGCTAGTGTATGAGTTTTTCAAAACAGACAAAAATCACCTCAAATGAGTTAAACTGTGGTTTAGGATGGCATTATTATATATATTTTTATTGTTGCTATTCAGATATCTTATTCAGATCTTATAGACATACTTGCAAAAAGACCTGAAGCGCTCGGCCTTGACCTCTCTAAGTGACTTTAAACATCTGTTAAGTTCCTGGCAAAAACCACTGCAGACATGTTCCTGTTATTAGTGTTCTAAATCGCCTTATAATCTAGCTGGTTTTTTTGCTACTATTCCTCTTGATTGTCCTTTTGGTTGCTATTTTGTTTTGATTTGTTAAAAAAGAGAGAGAAACTTAAATTTGTGAACCTATGCCTATTTTATGACTGTCAATCATTGTCTTTGTTATTCACTGTTGTCATCATTCTTTGTTAAGAAATCAGGTGTCTCTTGCAATTGAGTCCCCGAGGCTCAATGGGATTAACCTGTTTAAATAAAGGTTGAATGAATGAATACAGTCAATTCAAGTGACAATGGAAAATTTGCAGATGGTTTTAGACAAATGACTGGAAACCACTATTTTCAGGAAATGACATAAATTAGCCCATTAATTGACATAATTTATAAATTTTATTGTTGGATGTAACTGGGACCCTGTGTACATAATTTCGCTCCACCACATGTACCACATGAGGTGCGAATGACAATAGTGTTCTTATCCATCTTACTGAAGAGGTTTCAAAACCGATCTCATCACTTGTCGGCTGCATCTTCTTCATCTATTCTTATTCATAGACAAAATATCATAATGGCTTTAGTAAAAATGTTGTTGACTAATAAATTTAAAGACTTAAAATGTGGTTTGACTCATTCAGAGTGTATTTTTACGTGAGAAGAAAGTGTACAGAGCAAGAAAGTCTTCGTGGTAGCACTTTCCTCAGAGACAGTTTGGGGTGAAAAATCTCTAAATATAGAGTCAATTTTCGAGAGCAGCAGCACTGAGGGAGGGGTTTATCCTATTTTGTTAATTTTCTGTTTACATGTATGAGTCATGCATGCATCCTTAAACACATAATTTATTTTTAGGAATGCAGTTGAAATATTTGATTCTAATACGTGGGATAAACAGAAAGATGTATAACACTTTGCAGTATCCCTGGCACTATACCTGCTGGAAATACATTGGATGACTCATTTTCTTGCACATCAACACTTGCTGCAAAGATGAGCAGAAACTATTTTGAGAATATGCCTTGTAGTCACAGTATTCATTTATAGCTATTCAAGTAATATTTGTTGTTATCTAAGTTTAGAAACAGGATACGTCTGCCACCATCTGCTTTATTTACAAGTATCCATTTGCTGTGGCATGTAGCTTTGTTTTACGAGGTATTTCTTATAAATAGTTTTGTCAACTGTTTTCCATCTCACACCTCATTTGGAAAAGAAAAAAACTTCTGTTTTCAGGGATATCTGTTTCCCAGCAACACCAGTAACATGGAAAGCACATACTGGAGAGGTGATGAAACATAATTGGTTATATCACAGGGTGTAAAAAAAAAAAGCTTGTTTAATTCTCTGCTGTTGATTGCACTCACCCCAAGTGCTCTGCAGTGGGTGTTGATCTGATTGTAGGCTATGGGAGTTCAGTTTTACTGTTTTATTTCAAAAATGGAAAAGCATACATTTATTTGAATCTGTCTTAAATGTGATTTTGCATCTTATTTACGTTTACTGTAGGCTTTACATCCAGCAGATACATGGAAGTGACACCCACAGATTGCAGTATTTTGTTTGAAATATGTATCTACATCCTTTTGTTTAGTCTATAGGATGGAATTACACAGAAGCCCTTGTTGTGTTTATGGTTAGGCTAGTTACTTGAACTGTAGCTGATATTGCTGCTGCTTTTAAAATAATTGTACTTCTGCCTGATTCTAGGTGTCAAGTGAGGATTACTTACCTCATTCTACGAAGCCAGAGACCTACATACCAAGTTTCAGTAAGTGCCAGGAGATCTCTTAACATTTCAACCCCTCGTGCGTGAGACTAACACAGATGACTGACTGTCATGGTCAACTTTAGCTTGACTCAATTTAGAGCAGTTTTAATTTGGATTATCATACTGAGTTAAAGGAGTCACCATTCCAAATGCCACTAAAAGCTCTGAGATAAGAGAAGTTCAAAGCTGCTTGGCCATACCAGTCTCGCACTGTGACAGAGGAGGCAAAGTGGGAAATTAGGACTATCAAACCAATTACAGAAATTGTCCACAAACTGAAAATAAATAAATAAATACATGGTAGACTTTTACTAATATACCACTGATTTCAAGACACTCAACACCAGAGAAGAACCTCCTGAGAGATACATTTAACTGCATGAATGTTCCAGCTTTTCTGTAACATTAGAACCCATAACAACAAGGTTAAGGCTCAGTACAGGGCATCACCATTTTCTTTGTAAAATACAGGTCTGTTTGATCTTCTGATATTTTTGTCATATTGATTGCAAAGTTACCGGTAGCTTTCTGCTACATTCCATATTTGTGAGTATTTTTTTATTTTTTCTCCTATTCTACACGCACAGGGCTCATGTTTACTCCAACACTGCGTCTGTGGCTGAGTGGTTAAAGCAGTTGTCCTGCAATGCAGGAGTTGGGGGTTCGATTCCACCAGCAGTCACATGCTGAAGTGTCCCTGGGCAAGACACTGAACCCCTCATTGCCCCGATGTGTTTCCCATTGGTGTATGAATGTAGTGTAAAGCACTGATTAATCTTTGTATAGCTATAGTAGATTGCTGTATGAATAGGTAAATGAGGACACAGATTGTAGTTTAAAGAGCTTTGAATATCTCGATAAGATAGAAAGGTGCTATAAGTGCAGTCCATTTACCATTCCTATTCCTCACACAAATCGTTAGCAGCACTCCATGTTTTCATCGCTCACTGCGTTGAAAGGAGGACAATTATGTATCTGTGTCTTTATGTGCATGGTCACTTGTCTATTAGAAAAATATCTTATGAGACTTTTTATTAAACTGTTAGAAAGTAATCACTGGATATACTGTACATCTGAAGCTGAAAAACTTTCGAAGTCAGCCTGATTCACTATGGCCGCCACACCTAATAGCAAGTAGCAAACATAAAAATGGTTCCAACGCAGACATTTTTGCAGATTTTAAGCTAAAGTTTGGTGTGGTAGTACCTGAGGCTCATCCCCATCACACACTTTGGGTGCAAGGCAGTGGGCGACATACTTTCCTTCAATGCTGCTTTCATTTTAAGTCAGGTTTGAGCAAGTTTGCGTTGCTTAAAACTGCACATTTTGCAGTGTAACTTTTTATATTCAAGCTCGTTGTGATTTTGATTTGTAGATAACATGATGAAACCCTACTTTGCATTTGTGTTTTAGTGAAAATGCACTTTCTGTCTAGGTTCTGCAGAGCCAGAGAAGCCCCAGCCTTCCAGAAGGAGAGAGACCCCAGCAAATCTCAGAAGAAGTGGAAGCCTTAACTTAGACGCTGATATTTTTAAAACCAAAAGCTTTACCAACACAGATGTTGGTAAGGAGTCGTTACTTGAATTTATTTATTATATATTTAAAGTTATTGTTTTTGTTTGATTTGTGAACGCAATATCTTATAGTGACACCCAAAGGACGTATGCTCTCAAGGAACCCCAGTGTTGAGCGAACTTTTTCCCTCCCCTCAAACCCTTCCACGCCTGGCTCCTTCCTTCTGCCCTCCTACCCTCTGGCTACATGCACAGGGCTCATGCTTACTCCAACACTGTCCCATCATCATGCAGACTCTCCTGTCTCCATGTCAAACACCTGGCCCTACAAGAGAGAGAACAGCCCTCATCGGGGAGAAACTAGCTCCTGGTCAGAGACCGCAGGCACAGGTAATGGTAATATAGTAACACAACTATTCATGTGTGCCTATTTCTCAGTGGAATTTAAAATGTTTTGTCTATGTTTGGGGTTAGCTGTGTTTTTGTCTTGCTTATCCTAGAAGAGCTCTCCAGCAGACGCTCACCCAGGCCTCTTCGAGCCCCTCTCGTGAGCTCCTCTTCCACCTCATCCTTCAGGCGAGCTCTGAGCAACACCAGAGCAACCTTCTCCATCTCACCAGTTTTCCCTCCAGCAGAACAAGGTCATAAAGGTTATAATGGTCAAAAATCCAATACTTCAGCCAGCCCTCAGAACCTGCAGATGGACTCTGATAGCATTGGTGCTTGGCAAGATCTTCAGGAAGATGAACCCCTGGACATGCAGGAGGTCAGAGAAACTGTGTGTCTGTAGTCCACACTGTTAAAGTTAGGTGATCGTTGTACTCATTTTTAATGTTGTTCGCAGATGCTGAACTCCCTACGCTCTTTGCGGAATAGCGCTGCCAAGAAGAGGGCCAAAGTGAGCCACAATAATCTAGATCCAGACAGCCCAGATTCAGCTGTGAAGCTGGACTTGGGTCTAGACTCACCATTACACACCTCTCCAGTGCTTACCAGCTCAGCGAGTGAGAGTGGACTTTCCAGTCTGATCTCAGTTGCCAACTCAAGCTTCAGTGGCTTGAAAACCAGGTCAGAGATCCCCATTTTGTCACCTCTTTCATTTATTATTTAATAACTTGTTACTCTGCCTGGGTTATGTGTAATTTGAACAAGGCTTACTTTATGCTGGAATATAACGTAACGTTCTTTTTGCTGCATTAAATATTAAATGTCACAGACAGACTGAAAAGTTTGATCACATTTCATACTGTGCAAAGCAGTTAATTTCCCTGCATATATTTCATGTCTGTCAACAGTCCTAGAAATTCTGCCTCTTCTGTAATGAAACCTCGCATTGCAAGGGTGCCTTCTGCAACACTGAGGTCTTCTGTATCCATGGACTTCAGTAGTCTTCAAGGTATAAAATAAGTTAAATGGGTTCTGCCTGTTATGCTGTTTTGTTCTCCATCGGACTTTATTTTCTATCTTTTCAAGGAATGTACCAGAGAAATGAGCTGACATCCGAGGTGGGTGTCGTTGGGCAGAGGGTTACTTGTTGCAACGGAACAATCAAAACTGAGGAAGAGAACATGGGTTTGTCCCCTCCACTAGTTAAATCAGCCGTCCAGGATTCAGTCAGAGCTATAAAGCTTGCTAAAGGTCAGTGTGCCTCAACAAACAGAAAAAAAAAATCTGTATATACTCTGTGTGTACTTTTTCAAAGAGTTGCCATTTCTGTCTTTTTAAATTTTAGTATCCCAGAGTAACAACAACAGCAGGAATTCACCTGGTGCAGACATGCCTGAAGGAGTGATAGGAAGAGGTCAGTTTCTGCTGATCCATTAGGCTTTAAGTAAAAAAAAATCTACTAGAATAGATTATAATAATATTAAGAGCTTCTTTTTATGCTTTACACTCCTGCAGCTCTGTCTTTTTTTATGAAAACAATTATTTCTTTTATCCTGATGCATGCTCAATAATCCAGGTAGAAAAATCTAAAAAAGTTAAATCTGGTCCTGACTGCGGATGTCTCTCGGATGAGAGACGAAACGTTTCTACATTTTTTGTTGATTTGCTTTGTTTTGTTTTTTTGAATGTCCAGAGGACCAGATTTAACTTTTTTAGAATTATTTCTTTACATCCTCCCTCCAAAAAGAACAATTCTTCATATTGATTAGCTGAGATAAGATTAAACATTGTACATGCACAAAAAAATGACAATTTTAAACATATAACAGAATCATGGCTATTAAAAATAGCCTTTTTTATTTACTTGTTCACGTTGCAGTGTGTATCTTTTCACTCGTGCATCAAATTGATTTTAAGTTATGAGAGCATCCCTCATCTTTGTAGGCATGTTGAGCACCTCAATTTCCTCCACCTCTCCAGGAGTCGTTTTGTCACTCGAGCAGGGTGATTTGGCAGCCAAACCTTCCACTGATCCCTCAGCAGGCATTTACAGCAGTCAGCTTGACAGCGACAACAGCCCACGTCCACATGGGGCTAAAGTTAGTCACACTTTGAACAAATGTCGAGTCACACTACTTCATTGAAAGGTTCAAATGACTGGAGTTTAAATTTGTTTTCCCTGAAATGTGCAGGGGAGGGTGAAAAATCTGAGGACTGGTCGGGATAAAACAAGGCAACAAGGACTCGATCAACCAGAGGGACAGTCAGGCCAAGAGGACAAAACAAAAGAGAGGATTCGCCTTCGTGTCAAACAGATGCTTTCTGATTCGTCTACAGAACAAAATAAAGAACTGATCATAAAAGGTGGGACATGTTTTAGCACCTAAAATCAAGTATCTTCCTTATTTCTTTAAAAATTATTAATAAATTCCCTATAACCCACTATATTTGATTAGTCTAAAATGCATCTTTTTCATATAGCATATTCTGACTATAATTATTAAAAAAAAAAAATATATATATATATATATATATTTGTAAACAAAAACTTAAATGATTGATGTTTTCACGTTTAGATCTACCTCTGAATGACAGCATATTGACATCTACCAAAGCGGACCTTCTCTCTGATGAATCCCCCACCAGTCCTCCGGGACCTCAAAGTCCAAGAAAGTGTTTAACTCCACCCCACCAACCAAGTCCCCCTGCAGTGCCTCCCAACCCAAAAAATGTGTCCCGTCTTAGAAGGGCGCCTAGCCTCACCAGAACCCGACCTTCACTGTCTCACAGTTCAGGTCTGTGGATCGAAGAGACTAAAACATCATACATGTCATGATGACTGATCACAGTCCGGCCACGTTATAAATAGATGAAGCAGTGTTTTAACAGAAAGAAAATGTTTGATATTTAATTGGAAAACCAGTGTTCAACTATACATTTGTTTAATAATGCTTTGTTTTGACAAACTATTGTCAGTGTACCGCTGCCTACATTCACTTCTTGTTTTCGGACTTTTTGAGATGTAACATGAGATGTAACAATGCTGTGTTGTTTGGTGTCTGGCTGCACATTTAGATGAACTGTGCCATGCTACAATAAGAAAGAAGAATCTCTCAGAGCCTCCAGACCTTTGCCCCTTTTCAAAGCCTGACCTGGCGCTCACTCAGAGTTTCAACTTGCTGAGCTCAGAGGACTGGTGAGAAACGCTTCATCTTCCTGCAGTCATACTTAAAACCCTCATCTAAGGTTTCAGTCATGGCATAAGCGTTCATTTGAAGGAAAGTTTCTCACTTTTGACAATTTAAAAGGTTCATAAACATTTTGAAAAAACATACTATCCAACTATTTTTAAAGTTTGTTAAATTTAACAGCAAATAAAGAAATGTCCTTGGTTCATGTTTGTATTATTTTTAGGGAAAAGAAGATTGAGGGTCTAAAGTTCCTGCGCTCTCTGGCCTACAACCACTCAGACACGCTTCAAAGCCGGCTGCATGAAGTTTGTCTGTTTCTCACTCAAGAGGTAACATTGTTCTGTCCTGCTTTGCTGCTAATAACTTCAGTTGTCTATTCAATTTCTATGTACCGTATTTTCCGCCGTACACGTCGCACCACCCTATTAGTCAGATCAGTCCAAAAATGTCTAATAAAGTGGAAAAATCCATAAATACGTCGCATCTATTACGCGTCACCACTGACAAACCGAAAATGTGGGCCGGTGTTGTGCCATAATTTGATTGGCTGCCAAATGGTGGCCGCGAGAGCGTGCGCGGGAGGATTTTAACAAGATTAACACTGAAAAACAATTATTTGTTTGCTCGAAATTATAGCAAAGGTGTGTCTCAGTTTAACTTTTACTTAATAAATGCACTTCAGTGTTCACATTAGCTGCATTTCACTGGGGCAGCGCAGCGAAATGAAGCTGATTTGACAGTTGCTCCAAGTGAGCTGGACGAAAGTGGCAGGCTGTGGCAAGCCAGCTGTGTCATTAATAGCCACTGGTACCTATTACTTGACACAACGGCATGCCATACAACTCTGATGCCATCTAGCAGCTGAAAAATGGTAGTGTTCAATATTTTCAGTCAGAATGAATGAAAACGGTCATATCTCAACCAAAATTTGGTTTATAAATATGGGAAAAAATCCATAAATATGTTGCTTCAGCATATAAGTCGCAGGGCATGCAAATTATGTGAAAAAAATGCAACTTATACAACGAAAAATACAGTGGTTTGTTCAAATGTCATCAGAGAAAACACTTGGTCGGATATATATTGGCTTAAGATTAAAAAAAAAGTTTCCCAAAATTGAATTTTATTAATCTTCCATCTGAAAGCAGAGACCTTTCAACATCTAGAACAGAAAATCCTGGACTTGTTGGCACTAATTATGTTCATTCAAACATTGACAGAACAAAGCTTTATGTCCTACATAATGTAAGATGTCATCCCTCTTGCCCTGGATGAAATATAAATGTTCTTTTTGTTCACAAAGTCGGTAATTTACATATATCACTCCTTCAGGTGAAAACCACGAACATGATAGCGTTGCCAAATCTCTAAATTATCAGCAATTTGCAACTGTTAGACAAATTCATCACCTCCTCACTGCCCGTTTGCTGCTGCTTTTCTGCCATCTGTAGGTGATTAAAACAACTGCTCAGACAATTTTTTTTTAACAATTATTTGGAATAAAACCTATTAGCTGTTGAGTAATAAATATATCAAATTTAAAAATGTATAGTCATCTTTAGGCTGTCACAGAAAATTATTTTTTTACTCGTTTGTTGTTTTGTTTTGTGCTTAAATACCTTTATTTTTCAATAAATAAATGAAGTCGTTCTTTCTTTTAGGTGAAGAACCTGCGATCAGGCGTGTCCAGGGTTGCAGTGTGTACACTTGGTGACCTGTACACACATCTGCAGAGGGCTATGGACCAGGAACTGGAGGGGACAGTTAAAGCTTTGTTGCATAAGGCAGGGGAGAGTAATGCCTTCATTAGGCAGGATGTGGATGCAGCACTGGTCTGCATGGTGCAGCACTGCACCCCGACTCGTTGCATTGCTGCTTTACTAACTGGAGGACTGAGGTTCTGATACAAACTGAAAAAAATACATTTTCACCAGATTTGATTGTAACATTTAAATGCGTATTGTTTGATTGCTTATCCGGTTTCTTCTTTGCTGACAGTCACCTTAATCCAGTGGTGAGGAAGTGTGCAGCTCAACATCTGGCTAATCTGGTAGAGAAGGTTGGTGCTGCACGACTCCTGTCAGGAAACAAAGATCTCACAGAGAGAATTTTACCTGCCATCACTAAACTTACACAAGACTCCTCCCAAGAAACCAGGTATGAAAGGTTAAATGTCGCTCTGTTTTAATATTTACAGCCAGTTTAGACTTATAAGTTTATTTGGTTTTTTTTCCCCATATAAGAACATAAGTACCAGGAATATTTTCAGACACCGTTTCACCCAACAGGTACTTTGGTCGTCGAATGCTGCTGTCGTTGTCATCTTATTCTGACTTTGACAAGATCTTGGAGAAATATATTCCTACCAAAAACCTGCAGACTGTTAAAGACACTCTTATAACTCTCAAGACAAAGGTATAGTTTCTATATGTAGCACAGCAAGATTTACTAATAAGAAGCCTCAAACACATCTATCTAACCTGGAGGTTGCTGGGATTTCAGGGCCTTGGTGAGATGGCCCAAGACACTCAGTCGGCCAGAGGGAGACGCTCCCTTCCAGGCAGTGGGACGGTCAGGGCTTCATCTCTCAACGGAGAACCAAACAATCAGACCAACAAGTGGGTACAGATCTGAAATTACAAACTGTCATGAACTAAAATATACTCGCATGTATTTACATCGAAACTTTCAATGCTTTTCAATCATCTGCAGGGAGTCGAATAGCCGCTACAGCTGCAAATATCAGACACAAAGTATTGCTGATAAAACGGAGTACATTAAGCAGATCTCAGGTCTGTTGGGTTCAAAGGACTTCAGAGAGCGGATCAAAGGCATCGACCAGTTGGTGGCTGACTGTGAACACAACCCCAACATGGTCATCAATAGTCTATTCCCAGTTAGTGCAAGCATTTTGTAATAACAAGCATTGTTTTGGTTCTTAATTATTAACATGCAATACTTTTTTAAGTGAATAGACTAACAGACTGAATGCTCCTCCCTCTGCTTCTTGTCTTGTAGGTGTTTGATGCATTCAAAGCCAGACTGCAGGAGTCCAACAGCAAGGTTAACCTTTACGCCCTGGAGTCTCTGCAGAAAATCATTTATTTGCTGAAGGACAGCTTGTCCCAAGCTGTCAACATCCTGGTCCCAGCAATCGTGGACAATCACCTCAACTCCAAGAATAATGCCATCTGTTCTGCTGCTAACGGAGCTATCGATGCCCTTACTTTAAATCTCGGTACTCATTTTGAACATCTGAAAATTAGAGTTAATGTTGATGTAATAAATGATATCCGTGTTGTTTTTGTTTTTTATTTTTTTTTTTTACCTTTCACAGACAACATTCTACTTCTACAGCCTTTTTGCACCAAGGCACAATTTTTAAGTGGTAAAGCAAAGGTGGACCTAATCGAAAAGGTTGCAGGTTCGTCTGGTGCAGCAGTTCTTAATGCTTTAATCTGCTGGTGTTTGAGACATCTCTTTTTGAATACATTTTTTTTATCATCTCCAGGCCTCGTAACAGAACTCTACCCTCGCAAGCCACAGATGGTTGAGCAGAAAGTGTTGCCCTTACTATGGCACCTCCTGGGCACTTCGACCCACAGCGGCACCGTTCATGGCAGAGGCGGCAGCATAAGGGGTGCCACGGCCAACCTGTGCCAAGCCCTTTACACCCAGATGGGGCCAAGCCTGAGTGAGTGTGCTGCCTCCCAGCCTGCCAGTGTCCTCAAAGGTCTAAATGAGATCCTGAGGACCCTATCCTAAGAAAAGCAGAATCCAGACGTGAAAGAGAACATTAACACTGACCTTACTTGAAGAAAGAGATGTTCCACATTTCTTATAGTGCCTGCACTTTTATATCAATAAGAAGAAAGTCCTTACATTTTCAAGTTGCTCCTACTCATATCAGTGACATTTCCTCTGGCACAGAAACATTGTAACACGTGGACATCAGGTCTTACACAAACACAGCCTGCTCTCTTTGCACTTTGAAAAGTAGCTTATCGTCATAGCTTTCCTCCATCACGTACTGTTGACAAATCAGACACTATTACAGAATGTAAAACTGAAATGCACAAAAAAAAGAGGAAGACAGGGAACCTAAAGGTGTATATTTTTGCTGACGTGATATTTTTGACATGTCATAGATGATTTATGTAATATTAGTACAAAGCATTTTGGAACAGCTCAGTTGTGTATTTGCACAGTATTAGTGTCGTGTACGATGTTTCAGTTATAATTTATCTATTGGAAAGTCTTTAATGATGTGTTGAGTTGGTACCGTTTGTCCCATTTTTGTTTTATTGCATGACCAAATTTGGCAGAATCAAAACTGTATTTTTGTCAATGAAATGTGTGCGTACACTAATGCCTAGATCAAACTTGGTTTTACTTGCTGCACCTTCATGGGGGAGCAGCAGGAAAGAAAAAGAAGAGGAGTTTTACTCTAGTTGTTGCCTGAGAAACATTGAGAAGCCTGGTCTGTTTTTTTCTCAGTATCGTGCCAGTCTTCTAATAGCCTTTTAATTCAACTGTTGTTAAATTATATTTAAATGCTTTGTGAACAAGAGGAAAGACGTATATGAATAAACAGATTTATTTCTCTAAATCTAACTTCAGTGTGCTTCCTTTCAGGACTGGAAACGTTTGATGTCACACACATTAGCAACGTTCCCCTTCATAATCAACTCCTTAACGATAAATAACCTTCAAGTAAAGCTGTGATTTTGAAACATGTAATGAGTTCCCCCTCAGTTTATACTAAGCTCTTGAAGTACCACCAAACGCAGTGGTTCCCAACCCTGGTCCTTGAGGAACACCATCCTGCATGTTTCGATTGTTTTCCTGCTTTGGCACACCTGATTTAAATGAACGGGTGATTAGCAGGCTTTGGCAGAACTTGAAGTAATAAAATCACTTAAACAGGTGTTGGAGCAGGAAAACAACTAAAACATGTAGGATGGCGTTCCTCAAGGATCATGGTTGGGAACGCGGCTCGACTCCCAGCCATTCCCATGTTGTGGTGTCTCTGAGCAAGACACCCAATGCCCAATTGCTCCCTGGGCGCTCAATAGCTGCCCACTGCTCCACCTGGGTGTATCCCAGGTGCGATGGGTTAAATGCAGAGAAACAATTTTGTCATTGTATGGGAACTTGCAATGACGACAACACAAAACACTTAAAACTTATTATGACTTGTTATACAGTGCAAGCTTATATTCATACGAGACAAACCGTTTAAGATGCAAGATGCATTTGTTGTAGAGAAGAGCACCACAGTCTATGTGGACATGTCACTTCCTCACAATTTATTACCAATGTGAAATAGCCCAAATCAAATTTCTATATTGTGCAGTTTTCTCCAAAAATTCCTATAGACGTCTCTGATGCTGCTTGCACATTACCTCGCCTGGCTTTCATCCACTTCAGTTTCCTCAGAGGTTTTCAAAATATACTCCATTTTTAAACAAATTCCATTTAAAGCAACAATTTTATTTTGTTTGCGCCACTTGTTTTCTTTGGTTATCTCATTTATATTTCTTTCCATCACTGTTAGCTTGTTCTTCAACTTGATACCAATAATTCTCCAGAGTACCACCAGTAGTACCAGCACTTGTATCACAATTTGAGAAACAAGGAAGTAAAGTAAACCCCGGTCGAATCAATAACGAATAAATTGATTTTAGAAAATAGAAATAAAGGAGTGCCGTCTGCGTTCTGAGTCAGTCATAGAAACAATACTTTGTTACATAAACAGTATTTATTGAGAAGTGTAGTTGCTGAAAACAAGTTTGATACTTTTTTTGTTACATAAAGCTGATTGTATGTTTCCATTTTGATTGAGCCCTCTTTACATGTAATAAATAAAAAAAGCAGACCAAAGAATTTGAGTCACCAGACGAAAAAATGTCTCGTACTCAAAGATCTTTAAAATGAAAACTAAGCAAGCCAAAATAACCCTTACTCTTTCAAATACATAATTTAACTATTTTTGTAATCGGCTTGTCAGAGGTGGAACGTAACGGCCTACTCACACTGAATCAAATTAAAAACTATTCAGTAATTGAACGATGAAAGTAGCTGCCATTTTGAAATAGCGCTGTAGGTTTATGCCCGCTGCAGTAGACTGTGCACATGCTTTCCAGCACGGTTGGATGAAAGAAGTGTTGTAAAATATTTTGTGTTAAACCTCTGAAGCACAGAAAAGACACTGCCTGCTGAACCTTGTTAAAAAATAAAAAAAGACATTTACAAATTACCTGGTTACCACATGATCAAAACGTTGCAACAATGCACGTACAAGGAACAAATTTGTATAGTAACTTCTTTAAATGCATCTTTTTTTATTCCTTAAATCTATTTTTTGCAGCAAATGTAAAAAAGCAGGGCTTTCAGGCTACCTTGAAACTGCTCCAGAAAACACCTTGGTGGCCTTCAAAGGCCAAATAAATTTGCAACTTCAACATGGTGCCGTTCTCTTACCACTACATAAAGATACATATACGTCTACAAATTAAGCAACACAGCAGGAATGCTACAAACACGAGATATAAATGTATGAATTTTCACAGAAAACCAGGAGCTATGTGACAAATAAATAAGCCAGTTTATCAAAAATGATGAAAACGATTAAAAACATATTTTATCACATTCCTGTTCAGTAGACCATCCAGGATTTTGTGCTGTTAATGAGGCGTTTATGACTTTTGGTTGATCACTCATTTCATGTTTTGCTAAATTCGGTCACAGGAATGTCCCCTCAGCTCAGCTTCGCTGACAAAATGAAATAATAAAATAAAACTGGATCTTCCCACTCAGTTTCTAAGGCAGCAGGTTTAATGCCATGGCAACCAGGGCTTTGCTGGATGTTGGGAGAATGAGTGCAGTCCTGAGCATCTCCGCTCTGTTAGGGTCCAGATGTCTTGGGCAGGTCCTGATTCTCAGCCAAGTGGAGCTTTTGTCTGAACACAGGCGTGTTAAGGATTCACACACGGGTACTTCAAAGTAAAAACAGATCACTGAAATTCACGGAAAGGATACATTGAGGTGCTGAGCTCTTCCAGCTGCACAAACAAACGGATGAGAGGTGCGTTGAAAAACAAAAAACATATATACATACATACAGGGCACTAATCTTTAAATTCGATCATATTACATAACAGCATGTGCTCGTCGGGTCAATATTTATATTAAACTCCTGTCATGTGGCCACAGTGTTTACAAGAGCAGCTTCCTCTCTTATCTCATGTTAAAAAGTCACGTCACCATCCATCTGCTCTGAGCTACAAATGTCCAACTGCTGCGACAGCGCACAAATATTCCTGGCAGCTGAACTCGTAATGAACTGAAGGCCTTTTCACACCTCCCTCAGACACAGCACTGCACCTTAGCTGAACTAAACATACCAGCTGAGGGTGTGGGTAACTAGGAGCCTCACAACAAACTAGCAATAGAAACTGTCCTACAATGCTTTTCACTGTATTCGAGTTGTTTATGAATAGAATCATTGTCTAAAGGCTGATTCAGATATTGTTTTCCTCTTTATAGTTTCTTCATGTTTCTGTACTCAAACTTCTGCATGTTTTGTACGATTTTAAACAATCGCATATCAAAATGTTTATTTTGACAAGATATAGGGTACTAGGACTTATTCTTTGTAGTTTATATACTTTTTGAATTATTTAACTTTATTCACACAAATTCTCTCAATAGAAATATATTCAGATCACTTAAAATTTTTCTAAAACTATTCTAAAACCTTCTTCAGCATCCCTGAATTATTTTGCCTATTATGCTCATTTTTGCTTTTATCTAAGGTTTTGCAAATTTTATCATTTAGCAACACTTTGCTAATTTTAGCTTTTAGCTGCGGTTTGCTAATTTTAGCATTCAGCTTAGCAAATTTTAATGACTAGCCACTATTTTTGCTTACTTTAACTTTTATCTAAGGTTTTGCTAATTTTATCATTTAGCTAGTTTGCTAATTTTAGCTTTTAGCGATGATTTTGACAATTTGAACTTTAGGTTCGACTTTGTGAATTTTAAATTTTTGCTATCGTTTGCTAATTTTCGCATTCAGATTTGCAAATTTTAATTACTAGCTACTATTTTTGCTTACTTTAACTTTTATCTAAGGTTTTGCTAATTTTATCATTTAGCTACATTTGCTAATTTTAGCTTTTAGCTATGATTATGCCAATTTTAACTTTAGATTTGACTTTGCGAATTTTAACTTTTGCTATTGCTAATTTTAGCATTCAGATTTGAAATTTTAATTACTAGCTACTGTTTTTGCTTATTTTAACTTTTATCTAAGGTTTTGCTAATTTAGGCTTTGTGCAACCGTTTAGGTAATTTTAGCTTTTAGCTACAGTTTTGCTAGTTTTTATTTTTAGCTTAACTAATTTCAGCTTTTTGCTGTTTTAGGTTCTTGGTTAAACGTCTATTTACAGTAACTTGAGCCATTTATATTCCTCTAAAATATTTCTAAATTTCTTCCTAAAGATAAAAAAAAAAATTTACCTCATCATCTCAGACTGAGTTTTATGTTTTCCTGGTTTCTTCCTTTTACCGCTTGTATCAAAGTGCAACTTTGCCCTGCAAGATTGTTTTATCTCTACGTCGGAGATAAGCAGATTCCTTCTTCAGGACAAGTCGAAGCGACAAGAATAGCTTTCACTCTGTGTGCTCCGACAGCAGGAAATCTTATACTCCCAGATCAGCCACCATTTCAAACCCCAGAAATGACTTCTTCTAATTAGACCTTTTCACGACCTCCATTATGAGATGAAAAAAACTCTTGTGTGTTCATCAGCTATTTGAAACACCATTTAATTTCCATGTTCATGCAGTCGGGATGAGGTGCATTTTGGAACACGTTAATGAGCTCAAGTGTTAGTTTTATAGACATTAACATGAGCAGCCATTAGTGTGGGTCTATTATAAAGTTAATTAGCTTTTATTTAACAAACTCATGGACATTTTAGCAGCTGTTACTTGGTGTGATTTTTGTAAAGGGAACATGTTTGGTTTTTGAGTGAAGGAAAGTGACTAAAATGTGTTTAGTAGTATCTTGTGCTAAAACATTTTCACATGGTGATGTATTTATAACTTCTGTTAGGTGAAGATTTAAAATTTAAACTGAGACACATTTTCAACTTCAAACTGACACTGGGTCAAAACAGGACCTTAAAATCACAGGTGTGTGTGTGTTTGATGCTACACCTTAAAAGGTGCATTTGAACTAGATGTAAGCTAAAAACCCTTCCCAGCAGGGTTTTGGTTTTATTACGTTAATAAAATTTGTATTATAGTAAACAAATTAGAGGATTAAACCGCCGTAAGCATTGGATCCGTTTCCTGAAACGGACCTCTGTTGAAGGCTGACTTGATTTTCTCCTTGTTAACCCTCAGCTGCTGTGCATCGTGCTTACATTGCAGAGCAGGTGTTCCAGGTTGTGGTCCGAGGCACACTTCTTCTGATCCTCAGAAAGTTCCTCCACGTGGCTGTCGAGGCTGAAGTGCAGTCGTGCCAGCTTCTCCTGCATCTCCCGCACATGTTCCAGCTGCTCAAAGGAGCAAACTTTACCTAAAAGCCAAACAAGGACTCGTGACTATTTTTCTGCAAAAGCAGAAGCATTACCATGGCAGCGTTTTTAAAATAGCTTCTCAGGTAATTGATTTCAGCCTGATTCAATTAACAAAACAGCTTCAGAAGCATTTTATTTTTAACCTGTAACAGAATATTCCCTTAGTGGGCTCTCACATCAAGATTATCTTACCGAAAGCCTGCAATTTGCCTGAGTGGAAGTCATTAAGGAGGTTGAGGAGGCCTCCTTCCATCTCTCTGACGTCTGAGACGTCTGTAAGGAAGGAGTGCTGCAGGGGGGAAGACTGGACTACCTTACTGGGTCCTGCTGGCTGTGGGGCTCTGGGTTTCTCTCTGTGGGGTCTGACAGACAGAAAACAACATTTTGTTAAATTATATGCTCTACTGTCTGAATCAGCATAGTCTTCTTTTGCTACTTTTAGTTTTCAATTACCATTCTGATACATTTAGCTTTTAGCTAGCCTTTTGCTGCTTTCAGTTAGCCACTTTAACCTAATGTTTTACTACTTTTAGCTAATTTAGCTACTTTTAGTTCACTGATTTGAGGTAAGCTTTTGCCACTTTTGGCAAGTCTTTCACTTTAAGCTAACATTTTACTGCTTTTAGCTTGCTTTTTGGCTACTTTTGACTTTTTGTTAGCATTTAGCATCTTACTGTTTTTAGCTTTCCGTTACCATTTGCTACTTTTAGCTTTCAGCTCGTGTTCTGCTTCTTCAAAGTGGAACAACTCCGTTTCAGCTACTTGAGTTGAGTCATTCAGCACTCGGTGTTCACTCACGCTGCAGATAATTCAGCTTCTCTAGTTTAGTCGATTTTCTTGTTTGATGTTGAAATTCTCATCAAATCACATTAGGAGACAAACCTGGTGGTCTTTGGTGGGGGCATGACAGTCGTAAGCACCTCTTTCGGCTGTCCTGGAGCTCCTATGGATCTTTTATATTTGCTTCTGTTCTTAGGGGAGGGGGGCTGCGGCAGGCCGAGGGAGAAGGTGGCACTTTTGCTGGCTGGCAGGACAGAGAGTTTGCGGGGATTGATTGGTGGAGGAGGCGGCTGGGGAAGAGACACCTTGGGGCTGCGCTTCTTACGCTTGTCTTCCATTGTTGTTTACGTTTGAGGCCTTTTAACTGAAGCTCTCCCAGGTTGAGATGAGTGGAGGTGGCAGAACACTGGCTGGTTTGCAGGATGTCCTGAAACATCAAAGGTAGGAAGCTGAAAACCAGCAGCCTCGCCCTCCCTCTGAGAAGTCTGGCTGAGCTAAAATTAAAACTACTGCCCAGGATTCTGTCCTTTGAACAACTAAGGATGATTAACTTATCATCATCATCATCAAGATATAATACACCAACGAAACCATGCTACCATTAATCCAGCTTTAAAAAAAACTGATAGCAAAGAAGAGTGGAGTTCTAATCTACTAAATGGAGTTGCATTTAGGCTTTAATGGACACCACTTAATAGTTCCGCTTCTCAGAAACAAACAAACAAAAGCAAGAGTAGGAACAGTGGCCTCTTTAGATGTTCTTGCTCGACACTACAATGTTTATCCTCCACTGCCGAAGGCAAAAGGCAATAACGTTGTTGCCCCCCTCTGTGTGCACATCTAAAACTGATAAATGTTTGGAGTCAGTCCAATTCAAGATGGCCATCAAGTCAATTGACTATAGGATACACATGAATGACTATAACTCTGTTTTCTGGAATGGACTGAAGATTTGGTGTGGTAGTTGCAGAGACTGATCCCTAACACAAATTCCAATCGCTAACAGATTGTGCAAGATTTTTTTTTTTTTTTTATTAAAATCTTCTCAATTACTATTTGGACTAAAATCCAACTGACTGTTTGCAAAATATTTAATTAACAGATTTTCATGAAACCTTCAGAAAATAATCATTGGATGTACTGAAAACTTCAGAGTCCACCCAATTCAAGAAGGCCTTTGGAAAATACAAATAAAAAAAGACTAGATCTTAAGATTTGTTGTGGCTGTACATTTTGTGGTAATTGCTGAGACTTATCCTGAATATCTGAGAGGCTCACGTAGAGATCTAACAATAAAATAAGATATCCATTCCCTATGCAATCAGCTGCAGCAGGGTTTGTTGTTAAAGCTGTTAACACACAGCTGATTGCTGCACAAATATCCAGTGCAGAATCCTCTTGTAACATGATCTGTGCAGATAAGCCATGAAAATATAAGATAATGATGCTCTCTCGCTGACAGGGTGATAGAAAAAAAATCACAATAAATGAAATTAGCAGGATATGATGCACACTTGTATATGTGAGCTTTAGCTGTCTTACACTGATATAATAAAGCCTCTATATTAGCACGGTAAAGCAGTTCTTATGGGATAAATCTAGCTAGTGTCTCAAAGTGGACTCCAAAAATGGCTACTACAGTACACAAAGGCAACTTTGTACACCGAAACTCCCCTTCACCGCCACTCTACCCGTACTATAAAAATAAAATGAAAAATAAACGCGAACAGCTAGCTGCTACATGAGTAAACCTAGCTTGGCAGAGGACGTGTAAACAGGAATGAGATAAATATTTAGCCTTACCGAATCAATTACGCACCAGAGAGCCAACCTGCCGGGTGTCGCATTTCTCCCTTCTAACATTTAAAACATTTATACACGCTTGTTGCGAATTCACCTCCTTAAATCACGACGGAGGTAAACGATCCGTTTGAGAGTAAATTACTGGTGAAATGTTGTTAAGCGCGCGGCGGCATCGAAACGCGCTCGTGCGGGGCTGTTGTCTTTATTCCTCTTAAAGGGCCAGTACACCCGGCTGAGGAGGAGGAGGAGGAGGATGAAGACAGGTGGGGTTTGTTTGGTGTTTTTAATGTTTTTAACCTCCTGAGACCCGAGCTCTGGTTTGCGATGCATTTTTCATATCTCCTAGATATTTGTGATTAGATGGGCCTGATTTGTGTATAAATAAAGCTTCTTCGAACAGGAAGTTGTATTTTATTACATGGTTATGACATACTTTTGTTTAAAAAAAAAAAAAAAAAAAGTCCTCAGATGGGGACAGTGGGCTTATTTTACAGCATAACACAACAACATTAACATGGCTTAACAAAGTATAAAACACTTTTGAACAGAGTGAAGTATAAGCAGTGGCGGCGCCAGGGGGACGCTAGGGGGCGCTATAGCTACCCCTAGAAAAGTTATAGCACCTCCATAGCACCCCCAGGAAATATTTAGATTTTTTTCTTCATCTAATTTAATATTTTAAATATGTAGTTGTGGCATTTTCTTCTAAAGACAAATATATATAAAAAGAATCAACCATTCTAATTTCAGTAAAAAATAAAAATAAAAAAAATAATTCAACCTGATTTGAACTTTGCGTATTATTACTTCCGGGAAGCAATTGAGAGGAACACGCTGCGCAAATATGGATCGTTTTTTGCAACCAAAAGTTCCACGGATGGAATTTGAGAAGGATGCATTTTTGGAAGCAGAGTCCGACCAACAAAGAAATATTAATCTGGATGAAGAAGATAAACTGTGCAGTTATCCTTCCACTGCTGCTGAGAATGCTAACAGTGTTAGCACTGGACAGCTAGAAGATCTAAGCAGAAGTCCTCAAGATGGACCAAGACGACCACTTCTGCAAAAATACCCATCACGCTTGTTTGGAGTGCAACAGAGAAGTTTTAGTAAAGGCTGGCTCGATCAATATTTGTGGTTAGAATACAGCGTGAGTAAAGATGCCGTGTTTTGTTTTGCTTGTCGGCATTTTCTAAAAGGAGGACACAGGTTCCATCTTGAGCCAGCATTTACCGCGCTCGGCTTTAACAACTGGCGGAAAGCAGCAGCGTCATTGAAGAGCCATCATGAAAGCGCCGGACACAAATTTGCAATGGAAGCGTGGAGTGAATTCAAGTTTAAACAAACGAGTGGATCAAAACTCCCCAACATGCTCGACAAAGGACATTCTGCATTGGTTCAGGAGAACCGGAGGTACATGATGGGTGTTGTAGAAAGTTTGCGCTACACAGCTTGTCAGGGAATCGCACAGCGCAGTCACAGTGAGAAACAGGATTCAGCTAACAAAGGTAATTTTCGTGAGATGCTTGATGTGATTGGAAAATTTGATCCCAATGTCCAAAAAAAGCTGACAATTAATCCATCTAATGCTAAGTATGTTCATCATGACATACAGAACGAAATATTTAATGTTATGGCTGAAATGATAAGAAAACAAATCAGCAATGAAGTGAAAGAAGCTCAACACTTTGCTATTTTGGTGGATGAAAGTAAAGATATCAGCAAAAAAGAACAAATATCTGTTATTGTTCGTTATTTGCAGCCAGATTCAGAGAAGGTGGTGGAAGAATTTTTGCATTTCACCCCAGCAGAAGGATTAGATGCAGACTCACTTTTTGACTGTATCAAAATGACCCTCAGTCGTTGTAATATTGATATAAATTGCTGTGTCGGACAGTGCTATGACGGTGCTGCTGTTATGTCCGGGTGCAACAATGGAGTTCAAGAAAAGTTGAGAAAAGAGGTGCCGCAAGCTGTGTACATTCACTGCCATGCTCACAGGCTGAATCTTGTGTTAGTAGACTGTGTACATAATGTTGATGCTGCAGCCGATTTTTTTGAGATATTGCAAATGCTTTACAAGTTTTTTTCTGGGTCTGTTGTTCATGATCTTTTTTTGAAGAAGCAGGAAGAACTTGTGTCAGCTGTACAGCGCCTAGAACTTAAAAGACTCAGTGACACCCGCTGGGCGTGCCAGTATGATTCCATACGTGCTGTCAAAAAAACTCTCCCAGCTGTTATAGCTACGCTGCACGATGTTGTTGACCAGAAAAATGCTAAAAGGAGGACGGAGGCTAAAGCTCTCAGTGCACTTATAGATAAGAAGTTTGTTCTGCATCTTGTAATTTTTGAGGATATTTTCAGAACAACAAAATTCATGTCTGATCAGCTACAGTCTCCTAATTTAGATCTAGTAGCAGCAAATGACCTGGCTCATTCTGTAATAACTGCTTTAACAGAAAAACGCACAGATGACAAATGGGAGACACTCAGAAAAGAAGCAGAAGAACTTTGCAGCAACACAGGAATAGCAACAGAGACTGTACATCGGCAGAAAAGACAGACTCAAACAGCTAAACATCTAGAGCACTTTATTGTGGATGCCTCAATAGAAAGAAAAGGTGCAGACAGCACGGATGACCTAAAAACAAAATCATTCTATTCTGTTATAGACAGGATGCTAATGGAAATGAAACAGCGTTTTTCTTCAGAAACTAATGAAGTACTGAAAGGTTTGCCAGCTCTAAACCCCAAACACCCATCATTCCTTGACAAAAAATGGATACTGCCTATGGCCTGTCTTCATGGAGTTAACGAGGAGAACTTGTCAGCTGAGCTCCACCAGGTTCGCCGGCTGCTGAAAAGGAAAGAAGAACTGGGACTTATAATCAACAACACACAAGACTTCCTATCTGTGATGCGGCCCTACAAAGATGCATTCCTGGACTTGTATAAGCTGATATCCATATCTTTGACTCTTCCAGTAACATCAGTGAGCTGTGAGCGCAGTTTTTCTTGTTTGCGTCGTTTGAAGAACTACCTAAGCAGCGGAGACAGTCGAACAAGTGACCTGGCACTTCTTGCTATCAATCCTTTAAGAACCAGGACCCTGGACAGTGACAGGATTATTGATGCTTTTGCCCTCAACCACAATAACAGGTGGATTGTCCTGTTATGAAGACTTCTGATGGTGAGTGAATGATTTCAATCTTCTCTGACTTTGTAATGCATTCAGCATTGTGGACTGAAATTGTTTATGTGATACATCTGGGGAAACAATGTGAATTTGTTGTAACAGTTTGCATACTAAGATCTATAAATATGGCAAGTGTGTCACGTTTGTATATGCTTTAAATTAATTGCAGAGTACCACATTATTCACTATCCACTGTATTGGTGACTGCTGATGTCAGAGTTTTCAGTGCACCTGTGTGTGTGTGTGTGTGCGTGCACGTGTGCTTGTGTTTGTGTTGATAACTCTAGGGAAGAAAAATAACCTTCATAGCACCCACAGTAAAATGCTTAGCCTCCCCTTAGCACCTGCTGAAAAAAATTTCTGGAGCCGCAAGGTACAGCAAAGCCAAAATGCAATGTCCCCATGCAGGGTCTCAGGAGGTTAAATCAGTTTTAATATGTCTAAAGCAGGGTGCCCAAAGTGGGGCCCGCGGGCCAAAATTGGCCCGCCAAGACGCTTGAGTTGGCCCACCGAGCTGTCCTCATTACTATAGTAAAATTTCCTTTGAAGAATCAATGTGTTTGCACTCGATTCCCCCCACTGACTTTAATGTTAATGAGCCTGACTACTATAATTGCACTACACGGATTACACAGTAGTGTAGCTGATTTGTGTATTTTTGTAATAATTTAAATAATTTATATTCTTCTATTTTATTTTAACAGACCTCCCACCATCCCTCAGCTTCCTGCCACCGAATAACATTTTCCTTTGAGAACACCTGTTCACCCACCTGTTTTTGTGACACAGAGTGATTGCCTCAGGTAATCACATGTACCAAATTTCCAACTCTGTCATCATGTGACCAGAAGTCTAACCGAAATGACCAATGAGGGATACTCTCAAGGACCCATTCCCCATTATTGACGTGAATTAATAAAGGTAAGAAATGATCCTGCACTCAATACACTTATAAATCACACAGTGTTTAAAAATAAATTAGAAATATGAACTGGTTTCACGAGTTCTGCCACCTGTCAATCAATCCAGTAGGCGCGTCAACAACTGACCAATCAGCAACCTCGATTTGTCCAGAAGTGAACGCCCCTTACCTGTAGAGCTGCAGCAGTTTTGCATTATGAACGCTTTGCAGTCAGAGAGATTTCAATAATAACAGACTTTACATCTTTTGTTTCATATTAATCTACTGTAATGAACTTTTGTAAAATACACCAGAATGCAGGAAATGGCATCTTCTTTATTCAAAATTCTCTGGGGGAGGAACCCCAGACCTCCACCCCCACAGCCTGTTCTGTAATGCTCTTTATACAGAATGGAAGGTTAAATTGTATAATAAATAAATGGACGTTACTCAAACCATTTCATATATTATTGCATTTGGACCGCAGCCCTCTGATATATCTTAAATTTGGCCCTCTCAGGGAAAAAGTTTGGGCACCCCTGGTCTAAAGGTTTAAAGGTACACGTCGCACACGTGGATGTCAAGGCTTCAGATTGCACTTTCCCCAAAATGTTTGCACTACACATTAAGAAAATTCTTAGATTTTCTGTTTACTTTTTCCAGATTTATGTTTTCATATTTTCTGTCAATTTTAGGGCCACTTTGGATAGGAAAAGAGCTGTAAATTTATTGTTGTATACCATGTTTGTACAGCGGAGCAGCTTTATTATATAATTATTATATATTTATTATCCTACAAAGCCCTCAACAACCTAGCTCCATCTAATATTACAGATCTTATTGTTCCATATTTTCCTAATAGAGCACTTCACTCTCAGACTGCAGGTTTACTTGCGGTTCCTAAGAGCAGAATGGGAGGAAGATCTTTCAGTTATCAGGCTCCTCTCTTGTGGAACAAACTTCCAGTTTCTGTCTATGAGGCTGACACATTATTCAGTTTTAAGACTGGGTAAGACTTTCCTTTTTGATAAATCTCATAATTAGGGTTGGCTTGTTATGCTGCTATAGGCTTAGACAACTGGAGGACAAATTGACCTAATTTCCTTAAATTAATTGTTGCAATTGAATAGTTTTCATTTAATACTATTTATATCTTAACATGTGATTCTTGACCTGCCATTGTGTATCTGTTCCTCCTTCCTGTTCCTCTCAACCCCAGCCGGTCAAAGCAGATGGCCGCTTGTCTTGAGCCTGGTTCTGCTAAAGGTTTCTTCCTCATGAGGGTTTTTCCCTTTCCGTTGCCTTCATGCTTGCTCAAAATGAGAGTTCTGTGATGGAGTTACTCAAAGCAGTCTGCTCCTTAGATAAATAATGTTATTAATTTACTTGTATATATATATATATATATATATATATATATATATATATATATATATATATATATATATATATATATATATATATGAATGTTTCTGTTCAGTGCCTTGAGATGACGTCTGTTGTGACTTGGCTCTATATAAATAAACCGTATTGAATTATCTATGTGCAAAGTTATTGAATGCTGCCGTCTTCACTACTCTATGTTCGTATTTCTAATTATTGCTCTTATTAACATGTTTTTCTTTCTTCCAGAGAAATTACACCTGGGCTTTTGTTTGTCTGTCCCCAGCGTCAGATGGCTTCACATTCTGAGCCCGGTTCTGTTGGTTTCTTCTTGTTAAAATGGAGGTTTTTCTTTCCACCGTCTCCTGATGGGACATTATAAAGTGAAGATTCAACACAAGCTGCTGGTTTTCTTACTTAGAAAAGTTGTACTAATTGGCATTTTATGATGTGAATGTTTTTGTACAGTGCCGAGATTATTTTATTGGTGCTTTTTAAACAAACTGAAGGTTTTTTCATCTTGTGATAATGATGCGCTGATTCAATAATGCTGTTTTGTGCTACTTTCTGATAAAACATTTTATTTAAACAGAATTTTTCTGCCCATCAAAATGCATTTTGATCATTACAGTACAAATTCCTATCAGCCAAACATATAACTCAGTTTAAATTTTTGATTTAAATCGTCACCCATGAAGATGAATGTATGCTTTGTAAGCCAAAGTTGTTGCATTTCTTTAGATGACATAAAAACACCCTTGTAGATTCCACAGGGAACTGATCTATTCCTTGTTGATTTTTTTGGATCATTGTGACTCAAATGTAACAAACAGGAAAATATAATTGTTTATTTTCATGTGTAGTTAATGTAAAAAAATGTATCGCACTGTGATGACTGTAGGCAGCAGGCAAAACTGTTTACTGTACATAAATATACTGCTCCAGCTGCCTGAAAACAATAATTGCTGCATTTTCTTTTGCTATAGTGAAAAATATAAATAAATCTGAGGAAACAAACTTGTTGATGCCGTTATTTTTTTTTCTCCTCCTTGTACAGTGTATGAATTTATACACTCCTAACTGCTCAGGGGGAAAACACTGGTCATGTTTCCAATGTGAATTATTAATATGCAGCAAAATGCTTAAAGCATTGCTTCTTCATTTTGGACCACAGTGCTTGAGGCTTTTGAGGTTGTTAGAAATTAAAAATGTAAGATCTGTGAGCTCCGAATTAATTTCCCCAACTATTAATCCTCATTAAATCTATAACAATAAAAACAAACTTTGTAAAGTAATACAAAAATATTTATTTTATTATGGCAGTCAGTTCAGAACAAAAATGTGACACAAAATGCAGTTTGTAGAAAAAATACAGAACTCTCGGGCATGTTTGTATTCGACTGTGAATTCAGGCTTTAGCTGACTTTCTGGTCTGATGAGCTGTTTGAGTACGAGTACGCCTTGCCTAGGACGATTCTGTCTCTGAGGAGCTTGAAGAAGGCGTAGTAGTTGCTGAAGAGAATCAGGGCCAGCGATATCGTCTGATGCCACTTTTCTGAGCATATCAGTGAGTAGAGCTGGTAGAATATCATGGCACCTTCGAGGATGATGAGTATGTTTAATATTCTTAAAGGCTTGTTGAAGAAGAACTAGGGAAAGAAATGAAACAGATCAGCAATGAGATGGAGTAAACATATATATATATATATATTATATATATATATATATATATATATATATATATATAAAAAGCTAGTGTAAAGCATTAGTTTGTGTTATGATACTCACATAGAAGCGATAATGCGACACATCTGATGGAACTGCAACATTATAGTGGCCCATGGCCTTATAGACATTCTTATTATGTTTTACCAGAACTCCCTGTGGCCACATATACTCTTCAGTCCATCTGTGCAAAAACAAACAACAGAGTGTGATTTAAGTTAAGCTGAACTGATGAGTAGCTCAGAAAAGAACAAAGAACAGTGCATACATGTGTTGAAGGACGTTGGAGCAAAGCGAGGGGTCTACTTTCTGCCAGCAGCCGAGGTGAGCTGCAGCTTTGTGAAGCAGGTCACAGTATCGAGGCGGCAACAAGTGGCGCATGAGGATGACTGACGTACTGATCGATACCAGTATGAAGAGCTCACAGGACCACCGTTTATCTACATACTGGGTGCTCTGGAGAGAAATACAAAACAGTCAGATTTTAACATTAAATACTGAATGTGATTAAAAAAAATCTTACCTTTACAAACCAAACGGGGACAAACGCCACGTAGTAAGCACTGAGCATAGAGCTGACCAGCACCTCCTTCATCCTCCAGTTGAAGTCCATCTTTAGGTACTCCACCTCCTTCCGGATGAGATCTGGGGACAGGCAGCAGGCATGAGTGGGCATGGCCTGCACTCCGTACAACTGGCTGGTGTGCTGCTTCCACGTCTCCTTCAGCACGGTCAGGCCTCGGCTCACGCTGCCCACTTCTTTGGAGCCGATGCTGGCGATCGGGGAGAGAGAGCCTGCTCGCCGGAAATCACAGCTCAGCCGGAAGAACGGGATATACATCCCAAACCTGTGGGGATCAGCATCTACAGTTACGTTTTATTGAATCTGAAGATTTTGCGCATTAAACAAGGCAACACTACTGCTTTACTAGTACTGTAGTATTAGTGAGGAGAATAAAGATGAAAATACGAAAGTGAGTTTGGATGACTGCAAGCCAAAAGTACTAACGGACTAAGGAGGGAAGAGATAGTAAAAAAAAAACAAAAAAAACAATTAGATAATGTAAAAAAAATTCAAAGAATTTATTTATATTTTTTAAGTTGAAACATGTCACAGGACAGTCACATAAACCGAGAATGAAGCACACATTAGAGATAAAAGACATTAGTAAGATCTGTCATATCTGGTCCTGCTAACTTTAAATCTCATTTGAATGACCCAAAAATGTAACAAGAGATGTCTTTATGCCTGTCCACTGCAGAATAGTTCCTCATGCACAAAAGCTATAAATAACTTTTTAATTTAGCTAACAGCTCAAGTTAATCCATTTCTTGTTACTAGCGTTAAAAACATAAAATAATTCATTTCTGGTCATGAGATAATACAAGCAATGCAGGTTGTTTACTTTTACTTGTGCATGTTTCTACTTTATGATTTCATCCACTTATGAAATAAAGTTTTTGCATCAGAATATTCAAACTTTAATGCTTCCTAAAATTTATTTTTCTCTGTGAAATTATTGCTAATCCATGTCTTCCTGCACATAAACACTCAGCCGATCGATCCTTTGGAAACAGTCATAGTGAACATGTCTGCAAACATAAGAATGTAATAAAAAATATCTTAAATCAGGAACATGGTGATAAACGATTCAAGATCTATTACAAACTTAATTTGGCAATTAATATTTAATAAACTAAATCAGTATAGCAGCACATCATTTTGGAGGGCTGCGGTAGCTTGGTGGTCAGTGCCGTGGTCTTGTAATCATGAGGTTGTGGGTTTGAGCCCAGGTTGCGTTAGGAAGAGCATCCAGCGTAAAACAATTACCAAATCTTTCATGCGAGTTTGCTCGCTGTGGCGACCCCTGAAGAAGGGAGCAGCCGAAAGAAACTTAGTATAGCAGCACATCAAAGGAGTGTTTGGGAGTTGATACAAAACGGCACGAAACAAGTTTTCATTAATCAAATCACACAGAAAAATCACAAATAAACTTTCTGACCGCGACAATGTTTCAGAAACAAAAATAGACCAAAAAACTGCTCAAAACACAGATAACAGTGGCAAAGACTTTGTTCATTAGAGTCAAAGTGGGGGAAAAGAAGTATTACTTACGGGTAGCAAAGGAAGAGCAGGCTGAGGACTGAGTAGGTTCTGAAGAGGTAAATAAGGGAACGGCACAAGCTCCATCCTGTCAGCGTCAGCACCGCAAACCGAGCCATCACTAGAAATATCGAGTGAGGGAACGAGAGTTTCCCGCTCTGTGATGCCTGAAGGACACAATGGAGCAAAATAAACAAATTTAATATTACATTTTCACCTTCATTCAAAATAAAACTTTGCTCAAAGATGCTTCTTATACAATCCACCTAAAACAAGAATGTGTTGAATAGATTAGAATAATAAGTCTTACCTCTTTAACAATGGCTGCAATTAACCTTCTTGCCAAAATGATGATAATGAATACCAGCATGTTATAATCAATAAGATGAAAATTCTGTAAAAAACAAATACATATTTTGGTTTTTAATCAGTTTAGTGTGTCATCAATTAACAATACTGTTCTTTAAAAAACACAAAATGATGACTATAGCGGAGGGATTGCTCCTTAGTTCTTCTACAAACTGCATTTAAAGTCTACAGAGCAAAACAGAGAGAACAATGGAAGTGTTACCAGAACCACTGCTCACCAGTGACGTGTGTGAGGGAGGATGTGACGGGGGATACCACCACACCGTCTTGTAGATGTTGACATAGTGGACAAACAGTGCAACGAGGTGGCAGAAGAACAGGTGCAGCTCAAACAGCACGTTTCGATCCACTGACAACTCGGGGATCTTGCAGTGCTTCAGAGGAACCACGGTCTGCGCAGCAAGAGGAGGGCTGGACATGCACGTTCCAGAGCCGTTTCTGCAAGACGAAACAAAACGTCATAAAAGCGCTTCAACATGCCATTATGTGAGGTTTTATTAAGCTGGAGCTTAAGACATGAAGCTGCACAATTCAAATATAATGCGTCATTTATTTACCTCGTACGGGATCGCACCCCGGTGACTGGAGAACTGGTTGTGTGGCTGCCATTGCCGACAGAGCCTGGCTCACTGCTTAGAGGAGGTCTGCAGTATGTGGTACGATTTGTCCCTCTCCTTCCACCGGCCATCGCAGACACACCCGCACTTCACCTCTGTCAGCTTTGTGTTTGGCTTGATTCCTCTCCTTATTCTGGCACCTGTCTTACATTAAAGTTGCAGATGTTAAAGAGTTGTGCAGACAACTCTGTGTTTATGAAGCCTTTATTAAACATTGGTAGTTTGTGCTTAGAAAAATGAGGAAAGTGGACATATGGAGAACAAAGAAAAAAAAGGAAATCCAGTAAAAACACAGGAGCTGCATCATCTTTTTGTCAGTCATTTGCTGTGTGCCATCTATTAGTAAATAACTCCTGAGGAACCACCTTGTTGGTGCTAAATTACTACTTTATGTAATCAAACTGTGTTATACTTGGTTTATTTTATTTTTTTTACAAATTCAGCAAAATACTTTGAAAATTGTGTCTGTAAAGATTTAATTTAAACTTGGTTCACCATTGTCGTCTGTTGTGTTTTCAACCAGCACAAGTTCATATCTTGAAGGAAGAAGCGGGTCAAGATAATGGATGGATGATTAATTCATCAGATGAATGTCATTAAAAAATGCATATTCCTCTGAAAATAGTCAAGTACAGGACTGAAAATGAGTAATAAAGGATTCAAAGGTTAAAAACAAACAAACAAACAAACAACAATAACAACAAAAACAGTAGCAACACATATTACCAACCGGTACTTACCAAGTACATGCTGGGTATTTACTGGGTACAGGGTACCTGGGCTGTATTATGAAATGACTTACAAGGTACAAATCTGATAATTAACCAATATTTATCAATAACATACATAGTAAGTACCAGGTGAAGTAAGTACCCTGAAAGTACAGGGTAGCCTATCATTTTATAGTACACCCTGGTCTCCCCTTTTACCATGTAAGTACCAGTTATGTCCCAAGTACAAACTCAATAAGTGCAAGGTAAGTACCCTAGAAGTACCAGCTACGTTGTTAATAATTATCTGGCAAGTACACGATA
Source organism: Nematolebias whitei (assembly GCF_014905685.2). Classification (NCBI taxonomy): domain Eukaryota; kingdom Metazoa; phylum Chordata; class Actinopteri; order Cyprinodontiformes; family Rivulidae; genus Nematolebias; species Nematolebias whitei. Next base: position 19,917,024 of record NC_056518.1, read on the forward strand.
TATGCCAGGTACAACTCAGGTAATTACCAGATATGTTTCCAATAAGAAACAGTTAAGTGCATGGTACTTACCATGCACTTAACCCAGCAAGGGGCAGTACCCTGTCAATATATATTACAACCTGGTCTTGCAGTCGTTAAGCACCAGGTACAGTAAATGCATTTGTACAGCAAGTATCAGGGAAGTACCTTATGAGTACAAGGTACTATCACAGTCAAGTTATCGGTCAAGTACCTGATATATATCAGTTCAGTCATGGCAAGTATATGTAATTAACTGTTAAGTACCAGGTAAGTATTTTGTAGGTACTAAGAATGTACCATGTAGGCACAGGGTAAGCAGTTAATTTGTTCCATTGGGTATCCAGTATGTACCAAGTAAATACCAGATAAGTATTGGATTGAGTATTTCTACCCCCAATAAAACATTAGACACCTTGAGAAAGTTTGGCTTAATATTTTGGTCTGACTGGATGAAAACAGTGAACAGAACCAAAACAACCTGCAACAAACGAACACCTGCAAAGCCAACCAGACTCAATAGAAACTTTAATGTCTTTTTATACGCGTAAAGCCACAAGTTGTTGACGATCAACCAGTTTGCACAAGCCGCAGAACATCCCAAATTTTGCTGCAAGTTCATGCGGAAGCTGTCATAACAAGTTAGCTACGCAGCTAACGTTTTCTTCCCAGCCTGGCCTTGAACCAAAAGTCTTTGCGGAGCTGTGTGTATTCAAACATGGAGCTTACATGGAGAAACGTGGACCAGCACAATGAGGTATGGACCCCTGTCCGTCCGCCCAGACCACGCTTGAATAAAGATCAAGCTTGAGGCCTAAGCTAACAGAAAGCTAACTGGCCATCAAGCTACCAAAACATTAGCAGACATGTCCGCTTACCTGCGCGCGTTTTCACTTGGAGAATGCTCAGTTTCACAGGCAAGGAGTTAAACCCGAAGATGGATTTTCAAAACGCGTTCTTTTTCCACTGAAATCAGCGAACAGACTCATTGTTGATGTGAAACAGGTCGTTGCTGCTGCTGGTGGGTGGAGGCGCGGATGCTAGCTGTGGGAGGAGAATCATTTAAAGGCGCATCCAGACTGCACGTTTACACGAGGGTTTATAAAATCGCACCAATTGTAAACAAAATCTTTTTATCGGCATCAATTCTAATAACTAGGATTTATGTTTTATTTAGTGAACAAAAACACCCACTAACAGCTCTACCTGGTCCCTTTGTCTAGATTTTTAATTTCACGTCCACTCATGCAGCACATTTTCTTTTCACATTCACTTTTAACAAAGATTAACCTTTTTTTAGTCATTTAAACTGCAGCACTGCTGCCATGCATGCAAATAAACACCATTGCTTTGTTTTTCAGCTTCAATTATAGCTAATGGACATATATAAATTTTAAGAACGTGGCATTTTATAATGCATAGCATCCATTATTCCCCCCCCCCCCTACTGCAAAACTATTGTTTTGATAAACATCTGAATTAACCAGTGGTAGGGTTTAAACCAGGATTTTATGACGTTTCCTCCGATAAATCTATTACTCTAACAGGTCCTCTTGACAGATGCAACAAGTAAAAAAAATAATAATTTCATCTTTAATCCAAGACTTGTCTGAGCTGTAATTGGCTCTTATAAATAGCAGCTTCTCATAGTGGATCATCCAGTTTGTTGACATTCAAAAACTTGCTGTTCACACAATAAAAAGGACCGTCGGCCTAATGACTGGTTGTTAGTGCCCTGATGGCCGCTTGCTATTCACAGGAGGCTGAGTGATACTAGCAATAACAGCATTGTAAGAGGGGCACGGCTGAACTAACCAAGCTATGAGCTGGTTATATTAAAACACTTATTACAGAAGAAAGGTGTTTTCAGACTTTTTATTACAAAATGCCAAGTGTAAAAACATTTAAAGTAGACGTTCAATTTAAAAAGTTATAAAATAAAAAAAAAAAACGAGGTCATTTGTTGCTGGTTGAGCGTTTTCTCCCCCAAAAAATAAAAATCAGTGAAAGTCATTTTTTTCCAAACCAAAGAAGCCGTCTACTTCTGCAGGGCCTCTTTCTCCAGGGAATTTTAATCAGCCTATAAAGACAAACAAATTAATTTCAGTAGACCACCAGAACACTTCAAAATCCTCTTCCAACTGACCTTGTGGGGCCTGATAATCTGGATCTGAATCCATCAACTGCTCCTTTATCTTTCTGACAACCTATGAGGAGAAAGGAAATGAGATCTGGGCCATGCAAGTCCCTAATGCACGAGCAACACATGCAAAATTAATTTAAACTATATACAAAAAAAAAAAAAGTCTCATGCAACTCAAGTTGAAGGGTTTTTGTCCGTCAATGGATTTTTTTTAACGTTTTAAGTGAAGCTAAACATTTATTTTCATTAATATAGACTAGTAATCAAGATGGCAATAAGTATTGAGTGAAATGAAACAATTGTTTTATTTGAGCAAGAGTTGCATCACAACCACAGGATTGTTTTGTGCGTCTTATTTTGCTCCGAGTAAATACGAAATACCAGTATAATTTTGTACTTGAATGGTTTTGATGTTTTGGATGACTTTCATTACTTAAATGTTCTCACAGAAAATAATAGAAAATAAAAATAAAATAAATCTAATAAATGAGTGTTGGGGTTAGTTTTACCTTCTTGTGGCGATCTTTAGGCTTTTAGAATCCTCTCCTCTGCGATTTTTTTCTTTTATAAAAACCAGCCAGCATGACTTTGCATCAAAGTCAAGTAAGATCCCTGCAAGCTTGATTTGGGAATACTGTTGAAATTCAGTCATTTCAAGTGGCCGAAGATACAAATGCTCTCTTGAGAGCTTGGAGATACACTAACTAAAGATTAATGACAATACATGTTAAAGCACTGTACCATTTTCAAGTCATACACGTATTTGGCAGCACATAATCTCTTGGAATGAGCTTTATTTTGTCTTTTGAAGGTGGCATTACAAATTAATTTTTAAAAAACAGACGAAGAGGATAAGCTCATTTGAAAAACTCTGGCTCGTTTTTTGTCCCCTCTAGGATTTTTGAAGATCAGGTTGACGTGTATACATACAGCTTATTCAGCATTGTTGGGAGCCGCTGAGGACCATTTTCACAAACTGAAGGCATTCCTTTGGTACAACAAAGGCAAAATACCACGTTTAGATGGATTAAAAAGAAACTAGAAACTTTATTGAAACACGCACTTCAGAAAAACATATTGGGATGTGTTTAGTATCCTATTTAGGCAAAAGGTACACAAGCATTTTGGAGACGACTTATAGCATACACAGGTTTTTCTAAGATTATGTACAAAATATTGAGTTGGCTGCAGCCTTCTTTTCCATACAGCAGATTTTATCCTTTAATTAATCAGTATAAATTTTAAACGTTACAGAACGACTTATTATACCAATTGTAAAATGTAGCAAAAAAGAACTTTATTCCTTTTCCAAATTAAATGTCCACAATATTTTAGTACATTTTGTAATTCAGAAAAAACTAGATTTGTATTTTTTTAACAAATATAAGTCTTTTGATGTTAACCAAAATTTGCACTTGAATTTGTAGCTAGATTTGCTTTAAGGTACAGTAAACTTACACTGAAACAGTATTGGGAGGAATTTATGTCCAGTTGTGAAGGACGTTTGAAAATGCAGCCTACGTGAGAAAGTTTTATCGCCACAATCACAGTTTGTTCAGAAAACAATTAACTAATTAAACCATCAACATCACTAAAAATGTCACACTTTAGTTAGGTTTATGCCACTAAGACTTTAACTACGCAACTGAAACATTAAATGGAAATAGATAAAACAATTAAAGAAACTCTGCGTTCATGTTTTTTCTCTGGCACTCTTGATACATCCAACAAAATGTCTAAGTTTTAAAAACAAAAAAATATATATATAAAATAAATCATAAAAAAAAAAGGAACAAACGAGAAGGGAATTACTTTTCAAAACTTAAGAGTTAGAATCGGAGACAGTTGCCATGGCAACTCTCTACCGGTAGTTGTTCAGTATCTTCCGTAGGGATGCTCTCTATACGCTCCCTTCGTCTGCCGTGACTGGGGCGCCTTGCCACCGGCGCCAGAACTGGACCACGAACTGTCCCATTCACCTTGACCTGCAAAGAAAAGAAAATGGACCTTTAGCCTAAAGAGGCTCATCATACAAAAGGTTCATCATAGCTGCACATAATGCGAACGTACCGTAAGCTTCATATGCTGAATCCTGGGCTTCACCATGCCCATAATCATAATACTCAGTATCCCTGAAAGGAAGGTGTGAATAATTATTGAGAGAACTTTCCCACTTCAAAGACAACGCAAATCAAATCCTTGAGTTTAAGCTTACGCTGGAGTAGGCTGCTGACTGTAGTAACTATCATATCCTTCATAGACAGGCTCTGCATAAGGCTCTTCATATGAACCCTAGGAAAAAAAAGCACTGTTACTAAAACAGAATTATTGTGACGTAAAGAGGAAACCAAATTAGGCAGATTTTCGTAAACCTACATATTCGTCATAACCATCGGGTTTGGGCTGCGATCCTGAAGGAACCTGCTGGTGGGACATGCCTGCAGTGGGCAGCATCCTCTGAGCCCCAGCTGCAGGTGGTCTGGAGCGAGCAGAAGATCCTCCTCTGGTAGGAGCAGAGGGTGGCCCACCCCTACCAGCCGGGGCCCCTCTAGGTGCTGTGCCTCGTCCTCCTGGCCCTCCACGCGGAGCTCCTCCGCGCGGAGCTCCTCTCATGTTTCCACGTGGCATACCTCGCCCCCTGAGAAGAGGACAATTTCTTAAACAAACTGGAGTAATATAAGCTCAAGATTTGTCGTTTGAACATTACATTTTAATGCCACAATAATATATATATTTTCTTACCTTGGTCCTCCTGCACCAGGTGGTCCACCTCTGCCCCTTCCCAGAGCACCGCGCCCCCTGCCTGAACCATCCTGGGATCCATTCAGGAATTGAGGGTCCAGGTAAGGGTCATACTCACCTGGTTCCTGTGAATAAGTCGGACAAATTTACATCTGTGTCCAGTGCATCAAAGTCCTCATAAAGTAACTTGATGAAACATTCAACAAAGACTTACAGGGATAAGGAACTTCTTCACTTCATCCATCGCATGAGCCATGCGCAGATATGCTTCTGGTATGGGTGCAGTTATCTCGATGAAAACGTGAAGCTCCATGGCCAGATGAGCATATTTTGCTTCGCCGCTCTTCCTCAGCTCTTCCTCCTGATGAATATTTACAATTTATAAATCCACAAGAGCAAGATAAAGTCAAACATCCCCTGAACTGTGCTACAATTAAAACACAAACCTTATTCTTGTCTCTCATGGAACCTTTGCCCAAAACGGAGATCTTAGCCCCGGTCTCCTCCTGGAGTCTCTTGATTGTGCTGCCCTGAGGGCCCAAAAGCTTTCCAACAAAGTTGACCTGTAGGACAAGTGGCAATTAATCAAATTGTAGACTAATGGGTGTTTAGAGCATTTCTAATACAGTACCACAGCCACACATTACACTTTTTAACCACATAGACAAGTGCAGAACATTTCATGCAGACAAGAGGACACTAAGCGCATGACATCACTAATACAGAGACTAAATCCAGTGGAAAGCTTTCCCTCCAGATTCTGGGGATTAGCAGGTCACGTGTTTATAAAAAGGCACAGCACTGAGCGCAAAAATGGCTTTGTTACAAAATTTACAACACTGCTCAACTTAGGTCATTAGACATTTTAAAACATCTGATTTTGCTAGGAGAGAAACGACATGCTTACCCTGGGATACTGCTTGGTGGGAATGAGCACACGCTCTTTGAGTTTCAGGTTCTTGGTGGCAAACAGGTCCAGGTAGGTCTCCTTTTCTGATTCAGAGTCTTTTTTACTTTCACCTTTCTGGATCCTCTCAATCTCTGCAACGCAAACACATTAAGTAAAAAAATTAAACTGAGCCAACTAAAACGATATAAAACAGGAGTATTTAAAAAAAACAAACTATTAAGTTGCAATAATTAAAGCTTGGTGAAGTCTGAATCAAAACAGGCATGATAAGAATATTGCCCAAAAATAAGCATTTATTTAAAAAAAAAATGGATTTTGCATTGAATAGTTACACATATATATATATATATATATATATATAT
>NC_056518.1:19923600-19937191 GCF_014905685.2 Nematolebias whitei
ACTGCAAAATGCCAAATTAGTCAAGCCGGATATACATCAAAATAAAACAAAAATTCATGAGGGGCTTCACCCACTTCATCAACCACGTGCTTGCGCGCCATTGTTCAGGCCTGTTCAGTCCGCCATGAAAAAAAAAACTAGGCCACAACAAAAGCAGCAAAACTCGTTGGTATTGGCCTAATAAATCATCAAAAATCCACTTTACCTGCCGCGATAAGCTTCATGGCGTGTGTGAACGATGAATCCAGGCTGTCCTTCTCAGCCAGCAGCTCCGGGAGGTACTTGGTGTCTTCCATTTTGATTTTCTGTTGCCGAGCTCGACTATGGCGGACTCAAGAGTTGCTCCTGTTTTAGCACTCAATTTACTCGAAACTAGCTGTGGCGATTGGTTCTACGAGCGATATTTTACTCCAGCGTTGTTGTTTAAGCAAAAATAATAATAATTGATGGACAAAGCAGCGACAGTGACCGAATACGGAGCAGCGATCCCGGCCGGCGCCTTCCTCCACGTCGATGGCTGTGCTCTGCTTGGCAGACAAAGGAAGGATGGCGCAGGAGCATTTCAGACCGCGAGGGAAGTTACGTCACTTCCGGGCCCAAGATGAGGTGAAATTTAAGAACACTGAATGCAGACATTATAATCTTGAACCTCAACAGTTTTCTTTTTCTTTCTTTATTGAAACGTTTTTTTCTTCTTCTTCCAAATAATATGTATGAAAGACCATTTGTGCCGCTTTGATAAAAAAAAAAAGTCATAATTAGGAGAAACTATCTTAGTTGTGACTTCGCATCACTAAATATTATCTCAAAACTATGACTTAACATGGAATAATTACAAGACAGTATCTTATAATTATACTTCACGGACCATAATTAGCAGCACTGTGGCGCAATCGGTAGAGCTATCCCCTCTCAGCGAGGTCGCCGGTTCAAATCCTGGCCAGGGACCTTCTGGGTGGAGTTTGCATGTTCTCTCTGTGTATGCGTGGGTTTTCTCCAGGTACTCCGGTTTCCTCCCACAGACTAAAAACTTGCATTGATAACTCTAAGACCCTGTACACACGTAGCCGGATATCAGGAAAACCGAAAAAATTCCTGTGCTTGAAACGTGCTAAATAAAATAATAATAATAAATCAACTCTTAATGACAAAGTTTTAGTACAGGCTTATGGGAAATATAAGCTTCAGTTGCTGAGTAACCTAAGGTGTTTTGAAGTTGCAATAACTTGATAATTTGAGCAACACAGTGACAATGTGAATTTCACTGGGCAAAAGAGATAAAATATTCACAACAAGGGCGCTTTGCAACCTACCGAATGGTACAGAGATGTTAGCGCTGATTTAAAGAAACGTCTGCTCTTTTGAACCACATTTAATAATCATTTCCATCAGTGGGAGGCACTTCACACTTGTAGCTATTTCCATTACTGTCTAAATTTAATAAAAAAATTGGAATCATTTCACAAAATTGACAACACTTTTACATATTATTCAAAATGTAGACTTTATTTTAAAGCACCAAAAATTATTTAATTAAACCTCAAAGCATTTGTATCATAAATTAGAATAACAAAGTATTATTACTGTTGACAAATATAATAAAACTCATCGTTCTAAATCTGATTTATTAAAAGAACGGCTAAATAAACATCTTGGTTATTACAGGAAATGTACTTCCAGTGTATCGTTGCTTTTGGTTTGTTTACATTCGATATTCCTCTGATTTCCAAGATGACACGTTGGTGACGTTTCAAATTCTTTAAAATAACTTTCAGAGAGTTAGTAAAAGGTTCACTAACTGTAAAACAGATATTCCTAGTTAATAATCAGTGCCTGAAATAAAAAGGCCACTTGACAAGGCTGTAAACATTTACATTTTCAATGAACCAGGACTGTGACCCGTCTCCACCGGTGTCCTCAAATATCAATGATGGCAAATATTTCTGGTTTTTCTTTATCATAGATCTGCATGGCGGAGTATGTGATGGCTTTCACCTCAGTTCCCTTAAAAGACAACACGTGACAAAAAAAAGGCTTCAATAATCCACATCTTTTTCAGATTTTTTTTGGTATAAATACAGTTCTGTGGACTGGCCTACCTGTGGATGCTTTGCCAAAGAAAATTCTTCACCCCATCTTTTTAAAGACGGCAGAAAACAGGAGTTCTACGTTATTATAAATATGAAATCTTTGACTATTCTTCACACATGTGCTGTCATTAAGATGCAATGTATTTCAGCAGTCACCCGTAAATGCATATAATTACAAACAGTACAAACCCATGAGATGGTCTTAAACAACAACAAAACAACTCATTAAAAGGACCCACATGTTAATCATTAAAGCTCCAGCCATAAGAAGGCAAATCTGGTTGAGCAAAAAGATATATTCACTGTAAGTTTGTAAAAAGGGGGGCCAAACTTACCCAATCGAGCGAATCTTGAAATGCATTCTGTCAAGGGATAAAACTTTGACTTCCTAATAAACAAAAACAGCACAGGCTTTAAACACAAAATACATAAAAACTGATGTGTGGTATTAAAGTTCATGTTCTGTGGAGCATGGGTGCCAGTGATTCTGTCATGAACAAATCATTCAATTTGGAAAAATCGATGGTCTGAACTTGGAAACGACAGAGGTCGTTCTCCAACAGATGTATTCAGTGTTAGTGTCATAAAGAGCACTTCATGCCTTTTACACTTTCACTTCACGACAGCTCATCTGACACAGCTTAAATATTTACTGAATAGCCATAAAATGTCATATGTCACTTTAGTGTTTTCCGTCTCTCTAGCTATGTATTCATGCATCTATCCCTTCATCTTTCTATAAGAGTTTGTGGCCATATTGTTTGGGAGTGAATGGTTAACCCAATTAAGGAGTTCCTTAAATAGAATTTGTGGAATTTGCAATGTGAAGCATCTCTATAATGTCATATATCTAAATTAGTAATTAGATGGGGTAAACATAGACAATAAAAACACTTTTTAAGGGTTTTACTGATCAAAAATAACTGTTTGTAACCTAACCTGATTGTAACAGTTGCATATGCTGAACATTATATTGTCTGGGAAAAGCTGCATCATTTTACTATTTCCTTTCCTGATTATATCAAAGACAGCAAAATCAGATTGATTGCATTTAAAGCAAGCCTTTTGAAGGACTTTACTTCTTAGAGCGTTTTACTTGTGACCGATATCAGCCAACATATGTTAGCATACGTGAACAGCCTGAAAACAAAGAAATAAAGACTACACATACTCACCCTCGGGACAAAGAACAGATCGGCACTAAACTTGTATAACCAATCGTCTAAAAAGTGGAAAAGGAGAGACTCCATATCATCACCTTTTGAGGAAAAATAATTAAATGCAATTAGTTGTACAGATTTTAAAACGGTATGTACCAGTATATATGCTGATGATACAACTATTTACGTGTCTTCTGATAGCTTGGATGAAGTAAATATGGTATTACAACAAGTGCTACTGTCTATTTCTGAGCGGGTAATGGACAACAAGTTAACACTGAATGTTTCAAAAACAAAGTGGGTTCTAAATATTTTGTAAGACAAACTCAAAAGTTGCAAATCTTTGTACAAAAACAATCAATAGAACAAGTTGAAGAGGCTAAGCCACTGGGAGTCATAATAGACAAAACTTGTTCATGGTCTAATAAGATTGTGACTAAGATGAGCAGAAACGTTGCTATAATCTGGCGTAATGCACATTTTATGTCTCTGGAAATAAGAAAATTAGTAATACAGTCTTTAGTTCTTTGTCAACTTCAATATCGTTCAGTCGTTTGGTCAAGTGCTTCAAAAAACATCTGGATAAACTGCAGATATTTCAAAATAAAGCTGCAAGGCTCAATGTCATTTTAGAACAAACGTTGATTTCACGCATCGATGCCTGGCACGGATGAAAGTTCGTGACAGACTAGCATGCAGCCTTCTCCCCTCTTTACACAAAATTTGGACTTCACATAAACCGTTTAGCCTTTTCTCCCAGTTGTTACCCACCTGCAATAAACATGCTTTTAACACTAGACGAGCCCCTGCTGTTACTTTTATATTACCTCTGTCTAGGACTAATGCTTTCAAAAGAACAGCTCTGTATCGAGCAATTTCTGTAATTACATTAATTGCTGGTCATGTTAATTTTAAAAAGAATCTTTAAAAAAAAAAAAAAACTAATAGATAATGAAATAAAACTGAATTGACAAAATTATAAATTTACAATGGAAATTAAAAAAGTTTGTTAACTTTGGAATTGGTGCATGTTTGTGTTTTTAATTCATGTGTGTTTTAAAGTATTTTGTCATTTTGTAATGCTTGTAAAAATTTTGTTTTTGAGATGGTTGATTTGAATTTTTATATTGTGAATTAGTTTTTATCTTAGGTATTTTATTATGTCTTTTCATATGTTTGTAAAAGCATGATTTAATTGCAATGTTTTGGGTGTGGACCCCAGGAAGAATAGTCTCTGCTATGGTAGAAACTAATGGGGATCCTTAAATAAACAAATCTGTGTTATTGACATGGTAGTGGCTACAAAACTGCACAACTGTGGGCTGTTCCTGGTAGCCAGGGGTTAGACAGCACCAAAAGTGGTCCAGGGATGAACAGCAAACCAAGCATGAGCAGGTTCATGGCAGTCTAATGCACAAGTAAAACAAATTTATGGTCACTGAAGAGCTCCTGTTGAACAAATAATTAAAAACAATTAATACTGGTTAAATAGGACTGTGCTTTACATGGTAAGGGGCTGCATACTCACAGAATTATCAACCCAGTTGGCGTTTTGATCTTTTTGTTCAACAACCTGCTTGGAGGCTTTGCGTCTCATATTTTTACATTAGTGCTGACCACATATCATCCTTAATTGCATTCTCTGAGGTTAATGGTCAGGCATAGAGAAATGTACGTATGACCATGGTTTATGTTGCATTCTCACCCTCTGATTCCACTTCAACAGTATCGAGTGGTTCCACCGTCTCTGTATCCGTCATGTAGCCAAACATCCCCATTGCACACTGCTCGAAGGCTTCCTCCAAGGAGTGTCCCCAGGAGTGAATTCTGGTAAGATAAAGTACATAAAATAATCTAAGTGAGCACTAAACATTAGATAAATATTACAGAATCTAACAAAGGTAAGTCATACTTACTGTACATCTGCTGTGTGGTCCAAGTCTGAAATAAAACACAAGTTGACATGATTGGTTAATTGAATCTTGTGGATCCATTAAATAATTGAGGTAATTACGAAGATTATCTATGAAACTTAATTAAGATGCTTAACTTTATGGTAAATAATCAAATAATCAAACCATCTAACTATAACCCAAGTCACACTAAGCTCAAGTTGAGGAGTTGTGTTGATATTGCATCAGGGAAAGCAGCTAAGCTAACAGCGTTTTAATAATTATTTCTGACTTACATTCATATTTTTTGTTGATCGGTGGGTATTTTGATTTGGTAGCTTTCTGTTCGTCTGTCAGATCAAGTTGACGGTCGTCCATTGTAGCTTAAAGTTAATCTTAAGTTTGAAAAGACTGTTTTTATCTACACCATAGTTTCGATGTGCGACAAGTCCACTGCTGCGTTCAATGTCAAACTCAAGCGTTGTTAATTTCCACAACACTTACGTCAAAACAAATCAAACTGCGAAAAACGAGTAAAGAAAACAACTCGTACTAGATTTACTATGTTTCTGTTAGCTGAAAAAGATAAGCTTCTATTCAAGTAAGTAAAAAATGTCCATAATATAATAAAGTACATTGTCTGGCGTTTGACTTAATTAAGAACAACAAAGGAATCATTTTGCGTGGCATTTAAACTGACTTTTAGAAATTATAATGGAATAGTTCCATTTTGGTTAGGAAATGTTCCTTAAGTTACAGACTAATAAATACAACTTTGTGTTACATTTTAAAACTGACGTTGATAATTCTGATTTTCCAGGTTTAATTTAAGGCACCACAAAGAGGCGGTTCCGGAAGTAGTAACACGCTGACGTCACGACTTCCTGCCGGATTCGCTGTTTTGATTGGCCAGTGCTGTTCTACGGAGTTGGCGCCATTGCAGTGCTTCGCGCTGTCTTCTTTGCGTTCTCCCAAGAAATACCTCTTTTTGCTGCGTGAATTAGCTAATCAGCTGCGGCGCAATGACCGATAAAGACGGTAAGCAGACCACAGTTTCCAAATTAGATGATTAAATGGGACTTTTTCCTCGTCCAGTGTGAATAAATAGCTGAAGTCCGGGTGGACTGGTTGTGGTTGGCGCTTTTGCCAGCGTCTCCCTTCATTGTTACAGAGCTGCATGCTAGCTGTTAGCCGCTAACGCGTTGGCGACACCGGGACTTTTAATTTATTAATATAGAATTCCGATCAACGTTGATTTATATTTTGAGTACATGTATTTTTGAACTGACGTCGTTTGCAGTAATAAAATCATCATATTCAGTAGTAAAAAATACAAACCTGACTAATGGTAGCCCTCCATTATGGCTATTTTCATGCCTCTATTACACGTATGTTCTTAATCATGATAGGTTTGAGTGTTTTCTAACATTAAGTGGCATATTTTTCTGCAGCTGCATTTGATGATGCTGTGGAGGAAAGGGTGATCAATGAGGAGTACAAGATCTGGAAGAAGAACACCCCATTCCTCTATGATCTGGTCATGACTCATGCCCTGGAGTGGCCCAGCCTCACAGCTCAGTGGCTCCCAGATGTCACCAGGTGAGAATAGGAATGTGTTGAACCTTATTATGAAACACAAGACGTGGAGTCGTGTGTGTGTGTGTGTGTGTGTGTGTGTATAACTGTCATGTCGATATCCACAGACCGGAGGGAAAGGACTACAGCGTGCACAGGCTGGTTTTAGGGACACACACGTCTGATGAGCAGAATCACCTCGTAATCGCCAGCGTTCAGCTCCCAAATGATGATGCCCAGTTTGATGCCTCTCACTATGACAGTGAGAAAGGTGGTGAGGGACATTCTGCATGTCTTGTGTTGTAACGCATTGCACCATCTGATATCTTGTTTTAATCATTTTGACAGCACATGCATAATGTTATGTTGTCTTTTGTTGCAGAGTTTGGAGGCTTTGGTTCTGTAAGTGGAAAAATAGAGATTGAGATCAAGATTAACCACGAGGGAGAGGTGAACAGAGCTCGTTACATGCCTCAGAATCCGTGCATCATCGCCACCAAGACTCCCACTAGCGATGTACTGGTTTTTGATTACACAAAACACCCCTCGAAACCAGGTAATATGCTGCCAAATGCATGTTCTTCGTTTCCAAAGGTGTACAGCAAGTGTTGTGTCTAACTTTATGTCTTCTTGTTTAAGACCCATCCGGAGAATGCACCCCAGATCTGCGTCTCAGGGGCCATCAGAAAGAGGGGTACGGACTCTCCTGGAACCCAAACCTCAGCGGATGCCTCCTAAGTGCTTCTGATGACCATGTAAGAAATCACCAAACGTACAAGTTTTTTTTTTTTTATGTATATTATTCACTATTGTTACAAATAGTAGTTTTACAATATGTTGCATTTTTGTCCTTGTCAGACTATATGTCTGTGGGATATCAGCACAGTTCCCAAAGAGGGGAAGATTGTGGATGCCAAAACGATCTTCACAGGCCACACTGCTGTGGTGGAGGACGTCTCCTGGCATTTGCTCCACGAATCGCTCTTTGGATCTGTGGCGGATGACCAGAAACTTATGATGTAAGAAGCTACAAACATGTAATCCAGACCGCTGTGGAATTTGAGCTTTTACTTGAACAGTTGTGGCTTTTGTTTGTGGAACAGCTGGGACACACGGTCCAACAACACCTCCAAACCGAGCCACGCAGTGGACGCTCACACCGCCGAGGTCAACTGCCTGTCCTTTAATCCCTACAGCGAGTTCATCCTGGCCACCGGCTCCGCTGATAAGGTGGGCGCACGTTCCGTAGAACCGTCCAGCTGATTGCTGTCGTTTTTGTTTCTGCTGATTAAAATTTCCTGGCTGCTTTTATTTACAGACCGTAGCGCTTTGGGACCTGAGGAACCTGAAGCTGAAACTTCACTCATTTGAATCTCACAAGGACGAGATCTTCCAGGTAAGACTTGAACAAGTGTGGGTAAAGTCTTCAGTGAATCTGTGTAAGTGTATTAATAGCAGCTCTCTAGTATTGAATAAATAAAGTGATGTTTTTTCTCTTAGTCAGCTCGATATAGGGGCACATGAACTACCGGTACTTTTGCACAGTCTTCAGCTTTAGCCTGTTTCATAGTTTTGAGGAACTTTGTGGCAGAAACGTTACACGCTCATCGGTCGTCTCCTTACAGGTTCAGTGGTCTCCTCACAACGAAACCATCCTTGCCTCCAGCGGCACTGACCGGCGTCTCAACGTCTGGGATCTCAGCAAGATCGGAGAGGAGCAGTCGCCAGAAGATGCTGAGGACGGTCCTCCAGAGCTGCTGGTGAGTGAAGATGGTAAACCGACGCCATAGTTCTGCTTCAATTACATCCCAGTGAGAGTTCCATGTCCTCCTGCTTTGTTTCTCTTTAGTTCATCCATGGTGGACACACAGCAAAGATCTCTGACTTTTCCTGGAACCCCAACGAGCCGTGGGTCATCTGTTCGGTATCGGAGGACAACATCATGCAAGTGTGGCAAATGGTGAGTTTTATCACGGATGTGCCACGTCCTGAGAATAATAATGAGTTAATTTATGTGCACCGTTTGTTCCACAGGCTGAGAATATCTACAACGACGAGGACCCGGAGGGTGCTGCGGATTCAGAGGTGCAGGCATAAGGCTGATTTTCACCTCTCTCCTCTTGACCTGCTTATGAAATGGATCCTGGCGCGAGCGCTGCACTTACAAACCAACAAATCTTTTTAGAACCATCCTGTGCAGCGGATTTTGTAGAAAGCAAAAGAACTGCACTGTCGTTGTGTTGTGACATATTTAAAATGTTTCACTCTAATTTTTTAATTATTGTTATTTTTTCCCCCAAAATCAACTCTGGCTTGTAAAGAAACCGTCACAGACGTACATGTGGGCTATCGTTAAAGGTTGTAATTTGATTAATTTTATTATTTTTTTTATCGTTAGTTGTACCGAAAACAAGTCTACAGTGATCCATTTTGAAAACAGCTGTACATACTGTAGGTTCTCCTTTGTTGGCTTTTTGTAGTTGAATTTTCCAGAGTGCGTGTTGTCCTTTGTATGTCCTTTGTATGTTTTAATTTCTGCGTTTCGTTTGTTTCTGTGCTACATCTGATCTTTTGTGTACTTAAGTATATTCATAATAAAATATTTACAGTAAAGCTGTATGCTTTGTTTCTTGACGGTGCATGTTACAGATTAAATTGCAAACAAGATGATTTCATTAAAACGGGTTTGGACCGTGCAGCAAATGATGAAATTGAAATGTTTGATCCGTTTAGGAGGAATTCTCCAGCGATTGTTGGTCTGCTGCTGAGCTGTTAGTGGGCTCATCCTTTGCTCTGCAAAACAAAAGTGCTCGTTAGTCGTTCACTTTTCAGGTAAATCTGAACGGATTCAAACAAAAAATATACCTCAGTATCATGAGCTCTGTTTTAAGGCTGTTTGTGAGTTGCTCCAAATCGTTTCTAGATTGTTTCTGTTCTTCAAACTCCACCTGAAGCTCTGTCAGCGTCTCCTGTGCTTTCTGCTCCATCTCCTGTGGGAACAATCAAAATGTCACCACACCTCTGCTTCTTATTCCCCGTCTTGCAGAGCAGCCGTACCTGCTGATGTGCGATGCTCTCCTCCCTCTCCGTTTCCATAAGTTGAATCTTTCTCTCCAGAAAGGATCTCTGCATCTCCAGTCTCTGCGTGTCCTGTATCAGGGGTCCCAGGCGGGCTCTCAGGTCTGTCACCTGCTCCCTGCAGTTCCTCACCGATTCCTCTCCAATCTGCCTCCTCTTCAGCAGGGCCATGAGCCGAGGCTCGTACCAGCCCTCCAGGGCCCTCGCGCTGCCGCTGAGCCGCCGCTGCAGGCTGATGGAAGCCCGCCGGCACTGGCCGACGTCGCTCATGGCCCTGGGTCTGCGGGGCCTCGAGGCCTGATCCCGGATGGAGTTCAGCTGGTTCTGATGATCATCCTGCAGCTGGGATAACTCCTGGGTCAGATGCTGGAGGTGGACCTTCAGCTCCTCCTGTAAGTAAATGGAAAATGGCACAGAAGAGTACGTTGTCGTATTTTTCAGACTATAACCTTTAATTTTCTCAAAAACCAACAGTTAGATTTATAATCCGGTGCACTTTATGTATTAATTCTGGTTGTGCTTACTGACCTCGAACTGATTTTATGTGGTACATAGTGCCCAAAAATCTGTCAAAATGTTTTAGTTTTGCTTAATGCGCCTTATAGTTAAAAAAGACTGTAAATTAGAAGTAAAATTATTTGACTTGTATAGCAGATTAGCTCTGCCCTGGGATTAGTAATGCACATTTAAAAGCAGGTCAGTGTCGTGTACTATATGTTTACAATATTCTACACAGATCAATATAATTGTATCATGTGTAGAAGTAACTGAAAAAAAATGAGTTGATTTCCTTTTACCCAGACTTGTCACATTGTTTGCTATAATATTGTTGCATTTATCTTTATGTGGACACATTTAAATGCAACTTTTTATGTGCAGGCAGTTTACATACTGTACGTTCACACATGTACATATAAACACAAATGCATACATATATTCATAAAAATACACAATTCCTAAGGCATGGGTTGCGTCAGGAAGAGCATATGGTGTGAAACAACAGAGAAAAACACAGTTCACGTACAAATACATATTCATATTCTTACATAAACACAAACATACACACCTTTGTTTTTTTTATGTCACCTGGTCAGAGACCCTCTCCTACCCTGAACTATGTCAAAAAACTAATTTTTGAACCGCGTCATGTTTGGCGTTGCTTTAGCTGTATTTAATCAATGTCAAATGCAACTCTGCCCAGAAATTATATATTTTTACAACTATAGAAAGCAGTTTTTATATATTGCCACAGGGAGTAGGTTTTGTAATGATTTTTAAAATTTATTCATTCAACCTTTATTTAAACGGGTAAATCACATTGAGCCTCGAAGACTCATTTACAAGCGAGACCTGTTTGTATACATTTCATTATTATGCATTTATTCATTTAATTTTGTCACATTCCGTCCTCCATATGTTTGGACAGACAATAAATGAATCAGATTTGTGAATTTTAAAAGTATTTGCATGATTCCTTTATCTGATTTAGTAAATTATCCCATCTTTATGGCTCGGTTCTCCAATATGGTTCATGTAGATAATGTATTTTTATTTTTTATATGAGTTGCTGCATACCTCTGCACATCACTTCAGATATGATTCCACCAATTCACAGTTTAACATGGACTGATTATTTATCAATCCTTTACCTCACTGAGTTATTGAGAATTTCATTTAAAAACAAATTGTTACCTGCGTCACAGCAGACTGAGCCACCTCGTACTGCTGTGCTGCCAGGGTCACCTGGCTCTGGATGCAGCCTCTGGCCGTGGTGAACAGTTTCCTCTTCACCTGCAGCACTTCCACCTGAACAGCCTTATAATCCAGCTGAGCCAGGGCGAGCCGCCTCTGTGCATCCACCAGCTTCTCTCTGAGGAGCTCCACCACCTGCAGCATGGGTTCCCGCAGAGCGAGCAGCTCCTGGATCAGCTCGTCTCTCTGCTTCTCCAGATGAGACACTTGCTGGGTCCAGTGCTCAAAACGTTGCCCCAGAGCGTTCATGCCTGCCTGGTCCATCTTTAACCAACTGTGTAGGGTGGGTTCATGTTTAGAGACGTCCTCCATGTTTTTACCATCCTCTGCTGGTCTTCGACTGCTCATGATGAGCTGTAAACAAGAAGGAAACAAGCTGATGTCACTTATCTACTAACATTATACATTAACTCACAACAATAAGGTTCTATCATCTTTTTTTTTTAGTTTACTTAGTGTGATTAACTCATCAACCGCTGTCTGCACTGCCATTAACAACAGTTTCAACATAAGTTGTACTTACTTTCTTATTTTTGAAGATAATAGTTCAGAAGTTTCTGTCTTTGAGTAGAGTTTGCTTTTAGTAGCTCTTTGCTGTGTGTGTGTGTCTCCAGAAAAACACAACCGCCTTTTCTGTTTATTAATAACACTGAAGGCACTCGGGGAAATTCAATCCAAGACTTGCTCGTGAGATTTTTAACTGTGTCAGTACTTAGAACAGACTTGCTTAAAGGCCCTGAATGCACCATGCCTAGACCAATGTGTGCCAAAGTAAACTATATTTAGACAGACTGACAGCCTGCTTTTATGTGCATGGAAGTGGGCAGCATTGTGCTTCTTTAAATCCCAAACCGGCCTCGAACAGCTCTGGTGTAAGCAGCTGTGAGCACCTGTAAAGTTTGCATGAGCACATTTGCTTTAAACTTTTTGCATAATTTCTATGAAACTTCACATACATGAAAACGAGCACAAAGAAAGAAAAATACTTTAGAACAAGGGAGTAAAGGGAAAAGACAAGTAACAGTGTTTCTATATCTGCTGTGTCTGCGGTGCTGTTTATTTAAAGCGTGGCAAAGATGTGTGAAATTAATTTTGTTACAATATATGTATGTGTTATGGGTGACTCAGCTGCTACCACACCCATTTATTGCTCAGTGTCTGTAAAAATGACAGATAGGCCTACAGCCTTTTTTTTTTTGTTTGCTACGTTTGCATGGTTGTGGCAGCCTTTGATTTCAAAAGTTGTAAATAAAATATAATTAAATGCTGATTCAGAATTCACATTATTATTTTTGAGAAATTTGGCAGATTTTGTTAGTCATCCAAATGATTGACAACCCAGGGTCCAGTCCAGGAAGCAGACACTCCTCTCTGCTGCTTCTCTGTTACCCACCCAAACCACAGTGCCAGCTTGCACACAGCCCAAATTAAATAAACCAAAAATCAGCTCTAAAAACACAAATCATAAAAATCTTATTAAAATAAACACAATTACTTTACCAGAACAACATAATAAAATCATTGAATGTGGATTATTGAACATCAGATCTTTCCTCTACCTATTTATGATCGGGCTGCTGTTTATTATACCATATTATTTTACATTATTAGTATTTAGCGTATATCATATCTTTTAGCATACCATTTGGCATTCGTTTAGCATATATCTTGGTGTATCTCTTAAATTGTTATATACTGTTCATTTTCACACATTATATTTTTGCTATTTTTGTGTGTAGCTGGGACACTGAGTACATAATTTTATTCAACCTCATGTATCACATGTGATGTGAATGACAATAAACTTGAATTGAACTTGAACTGTTAGTAAATGATTTTATAACCGATCATAATACTGATTTATTATGTCTGACAGAAACCTGTCTACAACAAACGAGTACATTTTGATTTTTTATTTCTCCTCAGATGCAGTTCCTCTTATAGACACTAGATGTCCCCACAGCACCAGGCGGCAATCACAGCTGCAGCTCCTTTACTCGCCACTAGATGTCCCTACAGAACAGGGCGGCCTTCGTGTCTGCAG
>NC_056518.1:19937201-19945301 GCF_014905685.2 Nematolebias whitei
ACTAGATGTCCCTATAGAACGGGGCGGCCTTCTTAGCTGCAGTTCCTCTCCTCGCCACTAGATGTCCCCACAGCACCGGGCGGTCTCACCTGTGCAGAACCTCCTCCTCCTTCAGGTGGGAGCTGCTGGATGTAAACGGGATTATTCTCCTCGTTCCTCCACAGCGTTTCGCTTCAGTGGCTTGTGGGCAGACTGACAGCACATGACAGCCGAAGAAAAGTTTTTTTGTGTGTTGACAAACTCGAGTCGAACCGGCAGAGACTTAAGTTGTTTATTTATTTATTTTTTTTACAAAATAAATAGTTTTTTTCATGAAGCGTACAAAAGTTTTCACGGAAATGCTCCACGTGAAGTTTTTCTGCGTAGACTGAGAAAACAAAACAACTTTGGAGTTGGAATGAGGCCCAGGGAGCCGCTTCAAATGGACAGTGAGTGAAATCAGTCCAACCCGGATCTTTAAAGTTTCTCAAGGTACGATCCACTTCAGTTCTGTTCGAGTTTGAACCAAAACAAGTTGTTTATGCGTAGTTTTATTTTTTGTCCACTCTGTGTAAACCGCGCATGGCGTGAATTATTCATGGGAATATATCTGTTTCAACTGTAAACTGCTGCTTTTTTTTTTTTTTCATTTTGTTTGATTTGCCTCAGCTTTTTAAACATATACACACAAATTAAAGTTCAAGTTTGAACTTTGAAGAGCAGTTCTCATGTTAATAATAATATTCAAAAGGTGTGGTGCAGTGTTTTAAATATATTTAGATGTTGGAGCACGAGGGATCCTGGGAGTTACTTCTGCTTTTTCAGCTGGAAATGGTTTCTGACACTTGGTTCCAGCTGTGCCAGCCACTGGGAGTCCAGAAAAAAAAAGGACCCCTTCAGGGACCTCTTTTTTTCTGTTTGACTGCTGCATCTGCTGGACTTTGGACATGAGGCGAGCTCCAGATCAATAAGTTTTTATAAAGCTGCTGGCTTTTTTAGTTTTTTTTATCTTTATTTTATGTACTCTATGGTAGGTGAGGCTGGGAATGAGACATTTGTTTAGAAAGGGTGTGTCACATTCTGGTGCAGCTCCTTCACTCCAGGCCGCCATGCCAAGGCTTGCACCTGGGGAAATTACAGGTGTGCCATGTAAGCAGCTGAGCATGGCAGAGATTCTGCTGGAGATCCAGCTAGACTTTGATGTAACGATAGGATGATAACACAAGGCAACAAGAAAGGATAATTTATATGTAAATAAATTGAAAAAAAACTGAAATGATGTGTTATTTTCTTTGGAAATGGTACAGTCAGATTTAAAGTTCCTGTTGTGGGATTTCTCAGTGGAGGAAAGGTCGAAGCGGCTGGTCCAGACAAGGCAACGATAAGAGGAACAATCGATAACAGACTCATGACTGACTGAGTGGTGTCTGTGTGTCACAGAGGGCCCGTCAGCGGGGAGGCGCCTGCTTCCTGAGTGATCAGGCTTCTTTTAATCAGAAGGATGAGTGAATCATCTGCAGGTCCTTATCACCACTCAGGAAAAATCAAATAGGTCGCTGTTGGATTAAAGAGCCACGAGTGCTCCCTTTACTGCCCAAGATGCTTTTGTTGTCTCGTGCAAACACGGTTGGAAACATCTTCCATACCAGCAGCCTTTGGACATATGTCTAAAAATAAATGAGTTCATCACCTTCCTTCACATGTTAAAGCCAGGTTTGTGCAAAAATTGGTGTTTTGTGGCTTTAAAAAAAAAAACCCAATCACCAGACGTAGATTAATGCATCTTATTCGAAGCAGCAAGTTAGATGAATTTATGTTTCAGTGAACTCATTTGGCGACTGTTTTTCTGCTATATAATAAAACTGCAATAACTGGTTCTGAACCACTCAGCCAGTAACAGACTGACCCATCTGTGCAGTGCTGGAATAGCAGTTCAGGGCTTTAAATTGTCCATTGTTCCTCCTCTCTGGCTGCTGTAAAACGGATGAATATATGTAGAAACTATGTTTACATCGTTAGTTTAACGTCTGCTGTCACAGGAGTAAACAACGCACCGTTTGGGTATTTTTCATTGCTGCCACTTCCATTGTTTACATGATTTTGGAGCCTATGCTGATCACATGACTGAAGGCAGATTTATTTTGCATATATAAATCAGCTTTCTGTTAAACGCCAGACTTTTTTTTTTTTTTTTTTAACGAATCTCTTGGTACTTCTAGCCTTTCAAATTGCAGAAGCTGTATATTTAAAGGATGTCGTACGCTTCAAGTCTCTGCACCTCCTCTGTGAACTGCTCGCTACAGCTGCATGTTCTTTTCATCCATTGTTTTAAGTGCTTGTTTAAGGGGTCCTAGAGGTCGCAGTCCTAACTTAGACTCCTGGCAACCCCATGGACGTAACTCAAACAGGACACTTTACAGCCATTGTTCCTGCTGATTGTCGTTTTTAAACGCCGCAAGAGGAAAAAACTGGCTTGGGTTCACCTTTTGCTGCACAATCCAATGTAGCGTTTTACCTAAATAGACTAATTAACCCAGGAGGTGCATTCTAAACAAAGTTGTCCTACATTTTTCTACTCCCAGCCTTGCTTTACTCACACAGATAATATCAGCCGATGGGAACGCACAGCCTCGTGTTATAATGTTATCTGAAAATGACTCCCATGTGCCAGCTATTATCCATTTTCCTCCCTGGCTGAGTTTTTGCAGGGGGACTGATGGATGGGAGGAGAAGGGGATGAGGAGTGTTGGACTTGAGCATGCGAGGAGGGTGAAAGCAGATTTTGAAAGAAGAGTTCTTCAGACGGTAATTATCGAACTCTCAGGAATGCAGCTGCAGCTCTCACCAGACAAGCTGCTGCATGGCTGCAGGAGCTCCAGCGCTCTCCGGCGTGCGTTACCCCATCACAGGTCGTCGTCTGCGCAGCCTCGGAAAACCTCGCAGAAGTTTTTGTTTATTTTTGTCCTCCTCGATACCAGCGTGCTCGTTTTCCGCAACTGTATCCTCTTTCTGCAGCAGACAAAGAGACCACATAATGTCAGCGGGGGATTGTCTTTCAGTCCAAGTTCTTTGCTGCATGTTTATGCCGATATGTTGACAGGACAACAAACTACTCTAAACTTTTGGCCACCCTGAGTTTCGGATCTTTTAAGTCTGCCCAGGGGACCTTTGTAGGCAATAACCAGTTTCCTTTAAAGAGCATTTCCATTATTTTTCTTACAGTGACCCTGTCATCTGTCGTCTATTGATTGAGTGCTCACAGATGATTGCGCTGAGAGGCGGTTCAGACAAGGTTACTTAAGTTTGTTCTCAAGTAGCAATGCTCTCCTTTGTTTGATAAAGCCCAGAGAAGCCAACGCCCTGACTGATGTTTGCCTGCAGGTGCTGCACAGCTACACCAGTTTTGCTCAACACTTTAGCAACAGGGTCATAAAATATATATTCAAAACAAAACGGTTAATGTATGCACAAGCCGTTGATATAAAACCTATCCCAAAGTTATTTTTTAGTGTATTCTTTTTTTGCAAAAGGAGACGTTTAACCTTCTGATTGGTCATTTTTCTCTTCCCGTGCAGCTTTAGCAGCGTCGCCGTGTGAATCCAGCAGCTTAGACGTGAACGGCCTAATGGATGAACTGAGCCTGTCCTAATTCAAACAAAGGTGTCTGTATCGCTGCCACTCCCTCCTGCCTTATCCCCATGAGGTCTGCTCTGGCAGCCTCTGACTCATAGTGCGGTTCCTTTTCCATTTCCTGTACCCCTCTCCTTTGTACCTGCGAGATTCTTTTTGCTCATGCAGAGCCGATAAGATTACCGCTCAGTGTGCGAGCTCGATGAGAGCTTTGAGGGGCTGCTGTTGGAGGTCAGGTGTTTAACCCTGCTTCAGTCCTCCAAAGTGGTTTTTATTGTGTGAATCCCACCTTTTTAAATGTGTTTTGCAATCCAGCTTTGACACTGATCTGTTCAGGGTGTGTACATTTACGTTTCCTGGTTGTTTTGAGACATGGCAAACTTTTTTTTTTTCCCCCATTCTTTGCACAATTCTTTGTCAGATTCAACGTCAGATGAAGCTGTACGAGGCGTAATCCCTAAATGAGCACATTACAGCAGCGCTGCGCTTCAGGCAGGGCAGGTGTCCCTGCTTTACATCGCTTTATCATCACTGGCGGGTCGAGATGCAGATTTGTCCTGGAATTTGTGTCCTCAAGCTGCAGAGCATATCCACTGTCAGAAATTCAGACCAGTGCATAATGTTTCCTCATATACTGAGTGTCTGAGTCTCATGTGAGCGTATAAACTTTTTTTTTTGTTTTGTTTCTGTTTACTTTGTGCGGATGTGTGCACATATCCGTCGGTGTCAGCGCTGAAGGTATTGACTCAGCGTGTTGAGGTTTCTGAGGTTGGAGCAGTATCTTCTGTCCGACGGGAGGTTTGACGTGTGTTGTGAAGGCTAAGTAAACAGCATGTTGGGACACATGTCTGCTCCAGGTCTTTAAACCTTCAGATATGTGATGTGAGGGGGAACAGATTTTTATTCAGTCAATCCACCTACAGCTGATGCATGCCACGTTTGGTGTAACAATCAGACTTTTGTGACTGTAATTTATGTACAACCCCTCCCCACTGAAAGGTGTAACTTGGGGTAAAGTAATTGCTGTAATCTGAGTAACGTTGAAGACTTATACACATTGTGCAAACAACTTATCAAACTTATATTTTTAGACGTTAAAAATAGAGCCCGACTGATTATAAAAAAATTGGCTATCATCGATACCAGGAGGGTTAATGCCGATAAAAATGGCGTAAAATTTTTGAGCTTTGTCCACCCCCCCAAGAATCTAAAACTGTGAGCCGAGCGCGGCTTGTTTATTTAGCGCGACTGTTAGTGACCATGAAGCTAAGCTAATCAGTTCCATGGTTTAATTAGTCCCACGGTAGGTTTACAATTCATGCACTGGTCATAAAAACAGTCTTCTTAATGTGCACTCACATTCTCTATCCTCCATTTTTCACCATAAAGTTATCAAGTGTGATACAAAACTATAAATTAACAAAGAAAAACCCTTCCCTGTTCATTGATTAAGCAGTCAGTCACGTATGGAAGGCCTACTTAGTAGTGACTGCAGCAGTGATTTTTTTTTTCTTTGCAGAGAAGTAAAGATTTCAGACAAACAATGCATTTCATTGAGGACTAACGCTGATATATTTTACCTCTGTTATTGTTCTGGCTAAAGTTTTACAAGGCGATAGGTTATCTAAACGTTAGCTTACTAACTTGAGAGGCACGTAGCTAATGACAAGTGGGTTGGAGGATTGAAGATAATTTATTATTGTTGATTGTTTTTAACAGTTCAGTTAAAATAAACTTGCCATGCTCTGTTCAGCAAAATACGCTACACAGTATTTAGTTGCTCCCTGCTTCGGCTGTGCTGAAAGTGAAACTTAAGTGAACAGCCATGACTTGAAAATAGTCCTTGTGCGCCCTCTGCTGGATATATTGTACAATTACGCCATTCACAAGTAAGGACACAGCTTGTTCCCTGCATTTTAAGGGTGAAAACTAGAAGTGTTTATGTCGACACATACTGGGCCAATTATCATTGATGCCGATATGTTCCTAAACGCCTACTATATTGGTCTAAAACGGGGTTATTCAACTGGTGGCCCGGAGACCAAATCAGGCCCACAGGTGAGCTCAGTTCGGCCCACCCATGGGTTAATTTTTAAATAAAACTAGATTTTTAAACTGTAAAACAACCTTAGTTAATGACAATAACTGCTGAATGTCGGGCCCCCTGAGATCTTGGCATTCAGTAACTGTGGCCCCCTGAGCAATTTAGTTGAACAGCCCAGGCCTAAAATATTGTCCCTACCAATATTTTGGTTGGGCTCTAGTTAAAGAGCTCTATGCATCACCCTTGGATTTGTTTGCAGGGCTGGAAATTACAGGTTGTTTTGTGTAACCACAGCATTGGTGGCATGAGTCAATTCCTTGAAGACCACAATAGATGAGCGGTGGTCCTCTGGGTTGTGGCAAGGACCACCCAGAGTACTCGGCATTGATCTCGTCATCCTGTGATGTAAGTAAGATGAGGAGTTGTTGGACCTTCTGCAGCCTGTGGGCTGTAAGTGAATAAACCAGCCTCAAAGAGACGGAGAGAGACGTTTGATTATCGTCGCCAGCGCTGATGCAGGGATGTTAGTCACGCTTAAATGACTGTAATTTGGAGCAGGAGACACACGGGGCCAAATGTAAGGACAGGCCCGGCACTTTTCTTCTAAGATGGAAACTCTGCTCAGTTATTGGGCTTTCACTGCAGCGTACGTCTCAGACTGCCTCCCCTTCACACGAGCTAAAACATCTCAGATGCACTCAGCTCGTCTAAAATAAACTATATAAAAAGGTTGAAGCTTATATCATCCTTTCAGTTTTAGGTGAATGCTCCTGGCGTAAACTTGGATGCAAACTGTTTCCTTAACTGAGGCCTGTACGCTCTGAGAAAAATCTGAGGCGTGACGGTAAAAACATGATTCCATCGAAATGTAATGGATATCCTGCTACAGTAGTTTCAGTTGTGGTTTTATTGTAAAAGGTGTTTTTAACATTAAAGTTAACACTGAACATGAGATTCATGCATTTCTCTTCAAGTTACAGTTTTGTTTGAACTAAAATGTACATCAAGTGTCTGGATTGTCATTGTTGTAACTTAATCAGGAATTTTAGAGCATGAAATAAAATAAAAGTTATTCCTTAAATGTTTAAATTAATAATTTTCTTTAGGTTCATGGATATTTTATATATATTTTTGTAAAAACTCAAGACGAAGCATGTCATTCTTCAAACGTAATATAGTGTTAAAAAACAACCAACTGTTGATTATTTACTGCTAAGCTCTGCTTAGATTGTATGGATTTGTGCTAGCAGATACTGTAGATAAATGTGGTTCAAAATGAACTTATTGAATTATTTAAGATGGATTGGTGCAACTTTGCATAGATTTGGAAGAAAACATTCAGTGTTTTTTCAGATGCTTATTGGTGTTTCCCTGATCAGGCCACAAAGTGATATTTATAACCTCCAAGAGGACTTTCAGATTAGATTTTTGCTTCATGCTTATCATTCCTGCTTTGCAAAAATCACGCTTGTAAAGCTCAGACAAGATGAACCGCAGTAAGTTTCTGTGGTTTGCTTACATGAGGCAGCAAAGTGCTCCTGCACACTGGAAAACGGCTTCATTCCTCATACATTACTAAAATCAGTTTACTCCCCCACATCATGACTTATTAAGCAAAACACAGAAGCCTAAAACTTTTTAAAGGGATTCATAATAATTTATATGTGACACAACTCCTGCTGTTTTGTTGTTTTTGTCATCTAAACTTTTTGCCTACGTTTATAGTGATAATAAGACATAAAGTGGAGGTTGAGCAGTCCACCTCAAAGTAGAAAACAAGGTGACGAGGAGGAGGAAGGAAGCGAGGGGAGGTGGATGAGATCATCCAGGAGTGAAGAAAAACGACAGGAAGATGGGTTCATAAAACACTGATGGATGAATGCACTCTGCTCTGTAAGAATGCTTTAATGCACGCTAGTGAGCGCCGTTTAACTTTACCTCCTCCAAGTGTGTTGCTGTGGCTAAGTGTACATGTGCACGAGCATACGGGTGCGGCTTTGTGAGTGATGACTCCTTGTTCTGGAATGAAGGGAGCGGTGCCAGTTTGTTCTTAACAGGACCCAGAAGTTTGGTTTAGGAAGGACCGCAGTCCGTACTGTCTGAATACAGTGTTCCCCACAGAGACTAGGATGTACAGTATTCTTTGTTGCAAGTTTTGAGTTGTTGTTTTTTAATTAGCTGGCTAGTTGTGCACTGATAGAAACAGATAATTTGATCTAGAAACAGATAATTTGATCTAGAAACAGATAATTTGATCTAGAGTCAGCACCAACAATAATGTGAATATTAATTCAATTCAACCTTTATTTATACAGGTTAGTCTCATTGAGCCTCGAAAACTCATTTACAAGAGACCTTTTTACCAGGTGTTTGAGAGTATACCAGGTGTTTGAGAGTATACCAGGTGTTTGAGAGTATGCCAGGTGTTTGAGAGTATGCCAGGTGTT
>NC_056518.1:19945311-19970851 GCF_014905685.2 Nematolebias whitei
TGAGAGTATGCCAGGTGTTTGAGAGTATGCCAGGTGTTTGAGAGTATACCAGGCGTTTGAGAGTATACCAGGCGTTTGGGAGTATGCCAGGCGTTTGGGAGTATACCAGGCGTTTGGGAGTATGCCAGGTGTTTGAGAGGATGCCAGGTGTTTGAGAGTATGCCAGGCGTTTGAGAGTATACCAGGCGTTTGAGAGTATGCCAGGTGTTTGAGAGTATGCCAGGCGTTTGAGAGTATACCAGGCGTTTGGGAGTATACCAGGCGTTTGAGAGTATGCCAGGTGTTTGGGAGTATACCAGGTGTTTGGGAGTATACCAGGTGTTTGGGAGTATACCAGGTGTTTGGGAGTATACCAGGCATTTGAGCGTATGCCTGTATACCATTAAGTGTTTATGTTCAAGAAATTTTAGCTTTATGTTTAATTCTTTTGGCACAAGTTACTGGGATTGAGCTGATAAATCTGGTATTTTCTGAATTAGCAAATCAATTTAAACATGTTTTTCTCTCTTCTTCAGGGCGTACTCCAGTGTGAGGCGGCATGTCCAACCGGGACTCCCTGGGGTTTGGGGACCTGCTTCCCCAGGATGTGATTAACGTTTTTGCCCAGGAGAAAAACAGCAAGAGGGGCCGGAAGAAGCGCACTCGCGCCTTTAGCCGAGCTTTTGGCTGGTTCAGGAAGAAGAAGAGGAAGAATCTTGGCAGCAATGGGCAGAGCCCTGGTCTGGGCCTGACTTTGGACGGTCACCGAGCCGGACATCCAGGTGGACACAAGGCAGGACAGAAGTCAGGAAGGCAGGCTCATGCTCAGGGAAACAGTCATGGTAAGAGACAACACAATGGTACTCTGGTTGGTTTTGGTACCAGCTCATAGGGTGTGTAGGTTGATGGGTGGGTGTGATGTAGAGGTGGGGGATAGAACTGCTGGTGGCACTGACCCACAACTGACCAAAAGGTGAAAACAATGTGAAAAGGGCAAAAAAGTGCATGCATTTCATTTTTTAATGCAACTCTTAGACCAAATAAAGAAGTCTAATTTATTTAATGATATATTTAATTCACAAATTTATAATTTTATATTTTGCTGTCTATTTATAATAAACTATACACAATCTAATATAAAACGTCAACTTTCCTCTCTTTTAAGGCCATTTATGTTGCACGGGTTCTTCTTTAAATTACAGTTATGTGTATATAGTTTTCTGTATTTTTAACATATATTAATAATATACTGCTGCTTCTAGGGATTTAATTTGTGCAATAATAATGTCAACCATCAACTCATATCACTTTGTCAATTATTTATTAATTTGTTGCGCATTTGGTTTTTAAAAACATGTTTTTCTCATGTTTTCTCTTTCCTCTTTTAACATTCCCATGCAGCGACTCAAGCAAAATGACATAAACCTTTTTATTATTTATAAAAACACACACAAAAAATATTTTAATGTAGCATGAAAATAAGAGGATGGCATATATTATGAGTGTGACTACATAAAATAAATAAAACTGATAAAGCTTATAATTAAAAGAAATATAGCTTTAAAAATTGCTCACTCAGATTCTGTGCCTCTGAAAAAATGACGGTTGGTTTGATTAACAACAAAATGTTGTGTTTAAACCCCTAAAGCTGAAAAACATGTTGAATGTTGGGAAAATTTGCATTTTCCTTCTGACAATAATCTCTTAATGTCAAACTGGATTGCTGTGAGGCTTCA
This sequence comes from Nematolebias whitei, assembly GCF_014905685.2. Classification (NCBI taxonomy): domain Eukaryota; kingdom Metazoa; phylum Chordata; class Actinopteri; order Cyprinodontiformes; family Rivulidae; genus Nematolebias; species Nematolebias whitei. The sequence continues at coordinate 19,947,027 of NC_056518.1, forward strand.
CAAACATTAATATTGTTATTAATATTAATATTATTCATAAAAATGTGTGTATTTCTTGCATCAAAGGCCTCTGAGCCTGCTCAGAGGAATTTTGCCTCCTGACCAGGTCACTCCTGCTTTGGGTCATTTAAGTCTCATTTCCCATCACAGAAAACCAAACGCCAGTGTTTTCTGAATACAATGTTTCAAGCATCCAGCAGAAAATCAACACAGTCTGTTAGGGGACACAGTAGTTACAGTAAATTTGACACCTTTAATTACACACTGCTGATTCTCGGGTGTCAACTTCCTATAAAACACATTCTGGCACAAATAAATTGCCAAATGAGATCAGCACTGCTTCATTAGGACGTTCCTGTTAATAAACAAGACACAACCGACTCTCGCTCTTAGTTTTGTAAATCAGTAAATGTTTGATTTGGTGTGAACTGTAAAATAGGGACCATGTAAATATCATAATAAAGGTTTTCCCACGTTGGTTGTATAAATCTACCCATCTGTGGTTATGATTAAACATCAGCAGATGACACATTACACTATTATTTATTCCCCCAAAATAAGCAAAAAAGCCTAAATAAAGAAGCGGTGTGTGGGATATTAATTACACCTCATGATTAAATATCTTGGAACCACTTACAGCATCAATAACTTGACGTAATCGTCGTTTATCTGTCTCTAACGTCGCCCAGCTCTTTGAGGTTTACAGACATTTGTTTCTGCACAGCCCTCTCCAGGTCCCACAATGTTTAAACAGGTGGAGGTCTGGGCTTTGACGGGGTCTTTTTTTTATTTTCAGCTCTTCAGTTGTAGATTTGTCATTGTTGTAAAGGCTGGACCAAGATTTAGCTTCCAGACAGACCTTCAACTCCAGAATAATAGTGTGAATGCTTATTAAGCGTTCACACTATTGTGATCCTGTTTATATTTATTATTATTCTTCCAGTTACTTATGCTATTCCGTATGTTTTTCAGCAGCTTTTCCGCATTTTTGTGTTATTTCAACAAATCGTATATCAAAACATTCAGCTCTTTCAGGAGAAGGGTACTATGACTTTTGTTATTGGTGCAACTTTAGCTTTTTGAATTATTTAATTTTTTTCTGCATTTTTTTCCTCATAGAAAATGAATTGAGCTCATTTTACATCCTTCAGGTCCTTTGATCGGTTTACAATCTTTTACGGCTCCTTTCACATTTTGTTCCGGTTCAGCTTCTTTCAGTTTCTTTGTGCAAATCAGCTTGTGATGCTCCTTTCAGCTTTTTTCTGCAACTTTTAGCTTTTTCTGCCATTTCATCTACTATGTAGCTGTTTTTTTTATGATAATTTAAGCTTTTTCCACTAATTCCACATTTTTTGCACTCATTTAAACTTTTTTCAACCTAATTCAGTAAAAATGTGCTCACTCTACTTCCTTCTGCTAATTTAAGCTTCTTTCTGCTATTTTGGCTACTATTCAGCTGTTTTTCGTTTGTTTGGGGTTTATTTTTTTTGCAAATTTCTGCGTTTTTCAGCCTATTTGAGCACAATACAGCCCATGCTCTTGTAGGCTCTTTCCACTTGTATCTGGTAATTTAAGATTCTTTCTGCGTTTTTAGCTACTATTCAGCAGTTGTTTGCTAATTTCAGCTTTTTTAGCTAATTTCCTAATTTGTCATTTCATAAGCTCATTTCTGCTTATTTAAACAAGATTCAGCAAATATGTTCTTTCTGCTTTCTTCTGCTTGCTTAGGCTTGTTCTTCCATTTCAGCTATATTTCAGCAAGTTTTTAGCTCATTTCAGCTGTTTTTTTTTTTAGCAAGTTCTTCAGAAATAAGTATTCACACTGCCTTTTCACAGCAAATGCAAATTCTTTAGTTTGGTTTAAAAAGGAGGTCATTGTTGAGTTAGTGAGTGCACGATGCCCAGCTCATGTGGCTGCAGAACAAGCAAATCATCAGCCCTCCTCCACCGTGCTCAGCAGTTATTATTGAGATGTTTCTGCTTGGTTTGCTCCTTCATTTTGTTCTCAATTTTCAAACGCACGTTGCTCCTGATGTCTTGATTTTGGTAAACTTTGCAAACCGAAGATGAGCTGAAAAGTCTGCTTTGAAAATATGTTGTTTTTGTGGTTATTTTCCTGGACATGTTTACAAACAAGCCAAGTTTATTTATTTTTATTAGTCTTTCTGTAACTCTGCTGTCATGATCTCTAAAAAGAAGTTATTTGAAGCGTGTAGAGCTTGGAGTGGAGCAGGAGGTCTGACCTTGGGTTGAACTTCCTGGGACTGCCACTTTAGAATTAGTCACTTGTTCTCATTGTAAAATGAGTGACTTCAGATTTAGTGACCTTGTGACCCCGGGAGATTTATGGACAACAAATATTTCTTCCTTTAAGACGCTCCTATGTCTTTCCTCCTCTGCATTAGCACACACCTGAACGCTCCACACCCACAAACTGAGAAACTTCTTTGATGAAAATGTTGATTAATCAAGGGAAGTAGATCAGCAACATCCAGCTGCTACTTAACTTCATATTTATAATAAAGTAACTTGATGTGTTCACCATCTGAAGTTCTATTTCCTTGCTTTTAAAACTAACAAAGCCCTTTTCTCACCTGAAAGTCCAAATCAGAAGTAAATTTTTGCTCACCTAAAGCCATCCATGCCATCTGTTCTCTTTCACCTTCATATATGAGCTAATTTTCCCCTTATTTGATGCTAGTTCGCTTGTAGATGGATCTGTGCCTCACATTAGTGTGCAGTCTTGTCAACAAGTAGTTTACGACAACTTGAAATCATGAAGTACTTGTTTTGTTGGACAAATAGGATGCAAAAGGGTTAAAGTAAAGGAATAAAGTGAGAACCAGTTCAAATATCATGTGCCTTGGCTCCCAGGCATGTGTGTTTGTTCACTGAAAGGGTGTTTGAACACTGATTTCCTACGTTCTGTCTGACCTGCAGGTCACTTTGTTTACCATCTTTCAAAAAATCCCACTTCCTCGTGTTCTGTATAACGATTACTTACTTACCTGGTCTTCAGGTTAAACACAGAAAGAATGTAGTTATAGTTTAAAGTCTAACCAGGGCTGCAAATAGCCTTGATTAGTCTTTTAAACATAACAAAAACTACATGAATTTAACTTGCCAAACAAATCATAACTATAAAAACTAGAGAAATTGCATTTTCTTCGAAAATGCAGTGCTTTTTAATTTTATTATTATTTATTTATTTATTTTTTATTGCAGAAGAACTTGCTGAAAAACAGCTGAAATTATCTATTTAAAAAAAGCCATGCTGAAATGTAGCAGAAATGAAAGAACAAGCCTAAATTAAGCAGAAAGAGCACATACTTGTTAAATTAGGTTTTAAAAAAGCACAAAAATTAGGAAATCGGCTAATAAACTAAAACAAAAACAAAAACATATAAAGTAGCCAAAAAGGTAGAAAGAAGCTTAACCTACGAGAAGGAAGTGAAAATCGCTGAAATGAGCTCATAAAATGTGGAATTAGCTGAAAAAGCTAAAACTTTCATAAAAACAGCTAAATAGATGCTGAAATAGCAGAAAAAGCTGAAATTAGCTGAAAGGAGCATAACAAGCTGAAATTAGGAGAATTATTTTTTTTCATTTACCCTTTATTTATACAGGTAGTCTCATTGAGCCACGAGAACTCCTTTTCAAGAGAGACCTGTTTAGGGAGCAGATGGTGGGGGTTAAGGGCCTTGCTCATGGGCCCAGAGTGGGGCGAATGAGGGTGGGGGCAGCTGTGGTTGCTTCAACTACCCCACCCACATTTTTTAATGTTGTCGGAACCGGGGCTTGAACCGGCAATCTTCCGATCACAGGCCCACCTTCTCTAACCTCCGCGCCACCACTCCCCCTCTATCTGTAAACCACTCCCCCCATCTGTAAACAGATGAAATTAGCTAAAAATGTCCTAAAAAGGTAGAACAAGCTTAAATTAGCAGAATAAAACACAACATTTTTGCCCAATTAGGCTGAAAGAAGCAGAAATTAGTACATAAAATTAGAAAGTATCTGATAAAAGCTGAAATGAGCAAAAAAAAGGCTGAAAAGTAGCTAAAAAAAAGCAGAAAGAAGCTGAAATTACAAGAGGGAAGAGCACATTTTTGCTGAATTAGGCTGAAAAACATGTTTAAATGAGTGCAGAAAATGTGGAAATAGCTGAAACTTAAATTAGCATGAAGCAGCTAAATAGTAGCTGAAATTGTAGAAAAAACTGAAACTTGCAGAAATAAGCTGAAAGGAACATAAGTTGAAATTAGCAGAAAGAAGTTAGAAGAACGTATCTGAAAGGATCACAAAACAGCTAAAATTAGCTGAAAATAGCTGAAAAACTGTTTAAAATTACATAAGGAAGTTGAAAGAAGCTGAAGCAGAACAAAATGTGAAAGGAGCAGTAAAAGGTTGTAAACAGATCTAAAGATTTGAAGGATGTAAAATGAGCTCAATTCATTTTCTATGAGGGAAAAAAAGGCAGAAAAGGCTAAATATTTCTAAAAGCTAAAGTTGGACCAATACCAAAAGTCATAGCTCCCTTCTCCTGAACGAGCTGAATGTTTTGATATAGGATTTGTTGAAGTAGCTTGAAAACTGCGGGACACGAAAAACACAGAAAAACGTGCGTAAGAAAAATGGATCACAGTAGTGTGAGTACATCATAAACATTCCTTAAAGAAGTGCATGGTGCTCATCACCAGAATCTTTAACTACAATAATCTTATCACGAGAAATGTTGGTGATGTAGCCGTTGTGGTCAAACTGAGAGAAAAGGTGTTCTACGTGATTTCATGCGTGCTCTGCTGGTGCTTGAAATATGAGTTAAGAACAACTCTCACCTACTACCACACCAAACTGAACTCATTATCTGTTAAAATGTAACCATTTTTGTCTTGGCTAACGTTGATTAGCTGTGGTGGCCATCTTCAATTGGATTGATTCCAAAAATGTATGTAAGCACGATTACTTTCTGAAAATGTTTTGCTAATGCTACAAACAAACACATAAACGGACAAAAACATCATCACCTTCACCTTCGGTGGCAGACTTAAGTATTAAAGAAGTGATAAATAGTTGCTGCAGCCTTGTACTTCTAAACAAGACAAAACAACGAGAGCATGACTTCTCAGCTAATGGTTGCATGTGTGCACCGAAAACAGTGTGCTTAAACAAATGTATAAAAAAGAGAGAGAGCATTTAAAGAAAAAAAACAACCATAATTTACCCAGAAAATTGCAGCAACAATTTGACTTTTCCCAGAGCTGTGCTCGGATCGTGTTGGAGCTTGCAGAAGTGCACTCGTATATCAGCAGGTTGTTCTGAGCCAGCGAAGACCTTTTTTTAATTTTTTTTATTTTTTTTATTGTGAACTGTCATTATTAAGTCTAGTGTTTTGCTAAGATTAATCACAACCATGATACATTAAGATCCGAAACTGGGGAATAAAAAGGAAAGAAACGTTCCTCGTATTATTGAGCCGGCTCTCATAAAACAACAGAAGCGGAGGCGGTGTTTAGTTTGTTGCTCCGGGCTGTTTGCTTGTGTTTGGAAGTACTTCTAATCCTGGCTGACTGCTTTACAGACGCAGGAGGCTCCACTTGTTTATTTTGCCGCGTCTTCTCACCATGGAAGCCCAGATCCTATGTGGGAATGCTGCTGGGGATTTCCATGGGATCTGACACATCATCAGAATGCACCTACATCAGAGGAGGACCACGTAGAAGCAGCTCTGCTGGGCGTCTCTGTGGATAATGAATATGGCTGAAACCTGTGCACAGTTTTTGCACAATCGTCCTGTTGATTGCCACAGCAGAGCTCTGTTTGAGAAAGCAAAGACTGACAAGAGATAAGGTCTTTGTCCCAAGGTTGACTCCTATGAGGTCAAAAATCTTATCTTTTTTTTTGTTGTTGTTGTTGCAAACATTTGCAGCAAGTAAGACCTTTTACCTCCTATAATGCAAAGGTTGAAATAAGCATTTATGCTTATGGAATCTGCAGTAAATATTCTTTACAGCTGTGTATTTTATACTTCTAAGTGGCAGGCCTCAGGGTACAGAAATACTACATATCACTATATAGCTCGAAGTGTTCGCTGTGATTTATGTGCAAAATAGGCCGTCAGCAATGATCACCGTATTGGTGCTGGCAACGTTCAGGAGCTACGCAGCTATTTAAACACACCAGAGGTGGTTTATTACAGGAGATGTGCTGCAGTGCAACACTTGCTCAGAAAAATGAACCCCTCAAGCTGAGCTCCTGGTGATCTGTAATGATGCCAGCAGGGCCTCCTGCCCTCCGAAAGCTCGGTAAGATGGGCGCAGAGCCAGTTAATTAAAAATCATGCCAGAATCGTTACAAGAGAGTACAAAGGGTTCTGTTTTTTTTTCCTGACCCCTTCAAGTTTTACAATTATATTTTGTGTTCAGCAAATAAACCAACGTATGGTCAGTCCTGCTGACGTGTTTATATCTTTGAGAGGAACTGCTGTCAGCACATCAGAAACTTCAACCAGTTTTCAGTTTCATTTGTAGATGAATGTGCATGTTGACCCAGTTTCTCCTGTCTGGCTGAGCATCCGAACCATGCAGGAGTTTCTGGAAACACAACCGGTGGAGTTTGACCGATCGGGGAGCTGCAGAGCAGCACGCTTTGGTCTGATAAACCCCGACCTCCTAAACTCTTCAGTGTCACAAACCCATTAATTCTGCATCGTCTGTGTTGCATTCTTGAGCCTAAAATCCTTCCATTTAATCACCTCTTGGGATTTTTTTACCTTTTTGTCAGTGGTTCTGTGCAGCTCTGTCCTTTGACCTTGGTAAAAACTAAACAGGCACACTTCTGTTTCTCTTGTCTTTTCTTTTTTTAGGCATTTAGAGGAATTCACCTCTTTTTTTTTTAAGCTTGTTCGGATTTATTAGATCATACGGTCCTAAGACGATATTCCCAGAAGGTCACCTCTTTGCTCGAAACACTCCCCGAGAGATTCCTGGGATTCTTGATCTTTGAGATATTACTTTGAGGAAGCTAGAAAAAGAGAGCCCTTTGTTTTTGTGTGTGTACACACGTGTGTGTGTGTGTGTGTGTGTGTGTGTGTGTGTGTGTGTTTGCCTTGCACGCTGGGATCAGGCCTTTTAAACCATTTAATTTGCTTTCTTTTGATGGTTATTTAGAGGAAAGACACTACTTACAAAAGCAGGATTTTAAACCCTGATGTATTGACTCTTTCTGTATATTCTTGCAGCATGGTTTTAACCGCACTTGTTACAGATGTTTGTGGAGTCTAAGATGTCAGCTTAAGATGTTAGTTTTGGTTCATATGTGGGAATGATCTGCACACTTTTATGGGTTCAAAACCAGGTCAAACTATATTTGAAGTTGATTGTGATAACGCATGAAAGCAGCTTTAGGACAGTGGAATAAATAAAGCGTAACGAGGGGAATATCCTGATGCATGCTCAATAATCTGAGGGGGAAATTATTTAATGAATGAAAGTGGTTACAGTATCCATCTTTAGACTGAAATTAGTGCAGCATGATATTGGGGAAAGAAACTTAACTATCTTTGTTTTTTTTCTCCTGTAAATGGAGGTAAAGCTAAGATGTACTGGACTGACCTGAAAATTTAGAAACTTAACACCCTGGTTGACTCACAGTAACATAATGATATTTATAAAATATTACCGAACTGATGTAACCTTGTATGTGCTTGTTTTAAGATGTGTTTTTGCACTTGTACAGAGGTTGTTTTTTTTGCTATTCAGCAGCCTACATGATCTTTAAGATGTGTCTGGATTGTGGCAAATTGGGACAAAACCTCCTTCAGTGTGAGATCATGATGATTCTCTTCTGCAGCCTCACCACGCTGTGTATGCCCACTCAAGACACAACTCTCCTGGACTGCTTCAGAATGCATGATGCCAGATGTGTCACATCTGTGCAAGGTTGTTTCCATGATCTTGTCATGATCACAGTTGTAGACCAGACAGGAGGCAACCAAAGCATGTCATAGATCAGTAGAGGGTGGCCAATAGAGGGCACAAGGGTGCTACCCCACCACTCACCACATTACTATTATATAAGACATAAAAAAGTTAACTAAAAATTAAATAATAAAATATAAAAATTTCTAAATATATGTATATATATTTGTAGTTGTGTAAGATAAATATTTTATAGTTAATGATGAGGAAAGTTGTTTCGTTCATCAACTTTGTCTGATTGGTGACGTATTTCTGCCCTGGGGCACCAAAATCTTTGCCCATAGACTCGTGTTAAAAAGTTGTACATGCACAGTAGCTCCTCTTCAATACAAGAGATAGGACCATTCTGAGCGCGCCTCTCCTGCGCCCAGAGCTGCTGAATGCAGCTTTATTTGCATATCACCACCCTCCTGTGGTGGGCCGAACATCACGATTAATCAGCAGTCCAAAGACAGGGAGACGGTGCACTCGGTCTTTTTCCAGGACCTGGTTTATCAACAAGGCTTGGCTAAATGAATGTAGTGAGGCTAATGCTTTATTCTGCTTTCCCTGCCTCCTTCAGACATCAGGATCTGACCCAGCATGGATTAAGACAGGTATGACTGATTTAAAGCCTTTTTTTTTTTAAGGCAAAGCAGCATGAACAATCTGGGATCCACATGGAAAATGCACTGCAACTAGCCATGTTGGGAAAATAAGTAATTCATCTCATCTTGAAGGCTACAGGGTAGGGATCCATAAGCACAATGAGGAGGTTGACAAAAACAGGCACATTCTATCCAAAATAATAGACTGTGTCAAGTTCTGTGGTGCATTTGAACTTGCCCTGTGTGGCCATGGTGAAAGTGAAAGCTCAGAAAATCTGGGTGTTTTTAGAGGATTGGTGGATTTTGTAGCATCACTGGATGCGGTTCTACATGAGCACCTGCAGACTGCCACTGTGTTTAAGGAAACATCTAAGACTGTGCAGAATGAACTCATTGATAGTATGCTATTAGTTTTGAGAGAGTGCATCATTGAAGAAATCAGGAGTGCAGACTTTGTCTCCATCCAGGCTGATGAAATAATGGACATTTCCACTCCACACACTTATCCCCCTCCCGGAGAAAACTCCACCAGCCACCACTGTCATAGATATGCTGCTACACTCCAACCAGGACTATACCATGCAAAGCAAGAAATGGAGACCTCACTGAGTTCTTCACACACATTAGAAAACCTTGCAAAAACCTAGAAGAACCCAACGGTCTGGCTGGTTTTAGCATGTTGTAACGTGTTTTTTACTCAGAGCGAAGGGGGCATAGTTTGCTGTACATGTCCTGCACTATAACTGTGCTCGCTCCCGTTCTTGCAGGTATAGACTGAGTATTTAAATGGACGCTCCACTGAAATGATGGGTCTGTTTCAGGCTGCTGGACCTGTGGATTTACTCAACTAGCACTCGACTGGCTGTTTCATGGAAACTTACTCCAAATGTCACTAAATCAACTGCAGTCAAAGTTAGACCAATTAACTGAAATACTGTAAAGGCACTTTTGTAGCTCCACATGACACGAAAACAATGAAGAGCAGGAGAACAGGTTTGAGAAAACCGACTTGTGATAGAGTTTCACTGTGCCCTTTTGATCGAGAGTTGATCTGCAGCCATTTTTTAATAAACTGTCACTTCCAAGAAAAACTGTTTCACTGAAAGATTGTCATTACTTGGCTTTAAAAATAAAAAATAGTCTATATTTAATATGTTGCCATTTAAAGACTGAAGAGTACCTGAAAACCATGACCGGGTGAGAACTAAGACAAGAACACTGGGAAGCTGGCAAAAGCAGAATTTCTTGACTTGCCTACCTGTTAAGTAAACAGTTATGCAATAGCTTTTATTATTGCTTTAGTCTTTGGTGCATTTAGTGGGATTTTGTTACAATAGATGAAGAATCACCACACCCAGATTGGCAGAAGTGATCACGTTTGACTCACCCAAATAATGAGGTTTGCTAAAAGTGGCAGATATCCGTCTTTTTGAACTTTGAATCGTGCGCTAGTTTCCATTTCATCAAGTTCCTTTTATTCTTCACGTTCTAATGTTAATAAACTAAGGACAGCCAAAGGCAGTGGCTTTAGTTTATGAAATCGCACATTGTTTCATTGTTGGGATGTGAAGATATGACTGGCTTTGTGACTCCAGCTGCACCAGCAATTGTTGAGAGAGGAAAATGTTTGCCAGCACAGTCTGGCAGCTCTACAGAGAAGCTGATAAGATTCTCGGATTTGTAAGTTTTGCAGGTGACCATTCGTGACTTCTGTGATTAAGTTTTTCTACTTTGGAGAAAATGATAGGCTTCACACTTACACTAGTGTCAGTAAAGATAGCATTGTTGATGTTGCCTCACTGCTGTGGCAAAGTTGAGTAAAGGTTGGGTCATTTTGCAGATTTCTTCTTTGTCTGAGAACTGTTATTTTTGATAAATATTAGCATTGGAGCTGCGATACGTCTGATTTTTGCTTGTATGTTTAAACCAGAGTTTTAGAGTATAGAAATGATCAAATTATGGTTTTAGAGCTGATCTATGAATTTGAACCATTCTTGAATAATTTTACTTTTTTTTTTTGTAGAAAGATTTGCTCATTAGCGATCAACATCAAGTTTAGCTCAGGCTGTTTTACATAATTCTATTTTTGTTGGGTTTTGGAATTAAGAGTATTGAATTTAAAATGTACTCATTAGGTAACAAACATGGGGAAAAAACTTTTAGACGTATTGAGTTTTATCTGTCAGCAGTAGCTCGGTGGTACAGTAGTCCCTCGCTACTTCGCGGTTCGACTTTCGCAGACTCTCTTTTGCGGCTTTTCAAAGTAAGAATGGACGTGACACACAATTGGCTGATTGATGGGTGAGCCACACGAGCGACATGGATTGTTTATTGAAAATAAATTATTTTAAATGATTTAGCACTTGTGTGCAGCCCACAGGTACAGGGAGAGTCTCCCTCCTGCAGCCTGTCATGATCTCCACTCTCTGCCACCTGCGGCTCTCTGCCACCCCCACATTTCTGCTCCGTGCTACAGCGGGACAACAGGAAGTGCTGGCCCTGCAGCCCACACATCAGACCAGCCCACCAGGAAATCTCCAGACCCTCCAGCAGCAACACTGGACCTGAGTTTAATTTGCTCGTGACAAATTCCTTCATTTCTCATCATTTCAGTCATGGCGTCAATGGAGGAGGAGGAAGAGATCGCTTGCCTCTTGGGGAAAACAAAAAAAAAACTAAAGAAAAGGCCATTAAACCAGATCAGGGATGAAGAAGGGGAATTTAATGCACTGGTGTCTCATACAAAACAGTCCGTCACCAGGCAGTACGCAGTTGTAAAAATTGAGCTTTGCATGGACATGCCCTGCGAGCATCCACTCGACTATACGCGCAGATCTCCGCGGACCCACGTAGGTGCGAATATACTGGAGGCTTTAGTCCCCACTTTGGTGGTGGCGCAGGGAGTAACACCAGCGCCCAGGCGAAAAGAAGCTGTTTTGACCATTAAAGTGCATTTATTAAGAAAAAGATCAACTGAGACGCACCTTTGCTGTAATTTCGAGCAAACAAATAATTGTTTTTAAATTCTTGTTAAAGTTCTCCCGTGCATGCTTCAGTGGCCGCAATTTTGCAGCAAATCGATTTTTAGCACAACACCGGCCCACATTTCTCGGGGGTCAGTCGTGACGCATAATAAATGCGACTTATTGTGAAGTGATTAGTTTTTTTTTCACTTTATGAGACATATTTGGACTGATGGGACTTATATGCCAGAGCGACGTGTACGGCGAAAAATATGGTATGCCACATTGTAAAATCATCAAAATTACAAAATATAAAAGTGTTATTTTTAATTATTTTAGAACTTCTATGTTCAGGTGTTACAGTGTACTTGATCAAGAAGTACATTTCCGCTTTGTGGTGCTGCTGCATGAAGGGTTAACCCTGTCCTGCGGTGCTTCTCTCTATTTACTTTAAATAAGCAATCCATGCTGCATGGATTGTTTATTTAAAAATTTACAGTATTTAAATTTTTATTGTTTATTTACACAGAAGGAGGGAGATTGGAGTAACAGGTGATGAGTGTGATTACAGCGTGGCAGAGACATCATGACATTCTGTGCTCTTTTAGAGCGTTTAGAGTATAGACACATTATTTAGAATATTGCAAGAGTGTGGGAAGGATTTATAAAGCCTTAAGATATATATATAAATACTAAAACTACTACTTACTACTACTATGCTATTTGTACTTCTGTCCCTACTTCGCAGTTTTTCAGTTATCGCAGGGGGGCAGGGTCTCTCTTCCTAAAAAAATACAACTATTTGTCTTCTTTGGTCAAAGCCATACTTGGTTATTTCAATTTATTCTTTTGATTATGTAAAAGAGCAACCTTTGTTCAGTCTCACTGTTTTGCTTCAGTAATGATTTTCTCCAATGATTTAGTTCAGTTCGTTAGAGTCTTCTCATCGTTTGTTCTGTTGAAAACGACAGGCCGTCCTGGACACAAACTGTCGTGAATCCTCCATGTTTTACAGATAAAATTTGTTCTGCATAAATAATACTTTTTTTATTTAAGCATTTATTTTTAGGAAATGGCAGATATGTAGAAATACTGAATGGTTTTTCTCTTGTGTGCCCTGGTATGATGGACTCCCAAACCAAACCATCAATCCTCTTTAGAGAGTATTTAAGTTATTTAGAAGTTTCAGTGTATTTCTGATATATTATAGTCGCCAAACCTTAAGATAGGGTCATAATTTTTCCACAGATATATATTCCTCAAATAAAACTCACCTCACAAACGACTTATCTGAGCATTTTTACTGCAGAAAGTTAAAAAAATATATATTTAAACTAGTTTGCTTAGGTACAGATCTAATCTCATAAATCCTAATTTTACATCTAAAATTGATGTGTGTAGATATTTATTTTTGGTCAATTGGATTTTGAGGTTGCAACCATATATTCTGTAGAGTCTGGACCGACTTGAATGTGAGCTTGTCTCCTGGTTTGCAGAGCTTTCTTCTACACCCTGGAGGTGGTAATTCAAGTGTTATGACACTGTTTTATTGTCTAAAGTCGCATATAGCAGGAACTTTTGGCAAACTTGTGCTTTCTTCAAACAGGCACCAGCAGGCCTGAATATTTTCTGATTTATTTGTCAGAATTTGTCGTTACGAAGCCGTCTCAACTGATGTGGCTGGATATTAACCGTCATGTGGAAACAAACCATCTCAGTGTTTTGAGTCTGTTGAGTATATTTTTAGAGGAAGCTGATACACGCTGGTTTCCTGGTGGAGTGATTGTATTGCGTGACGTGGAGTGTGACCCTGCGCGCTGCGTGATGCAGGCGGATCAGTTTCCTCGTCACGTTCTTGCTTCTTTTCTTTCAGCCATGATGTTTTTATTTATTTCAGTGAAAACCAGGAGCATGATCAGAGTTGGGTTCACTTGAGCTTTGGGACTTCTCAACAGGCATGTCAAGAAATGTTTTATTTTTAAAGACGGTGACACTCGAGCTCTTTCCCACTGTCATGGCAGAGCGTTTAGTTGGGTTTCTGTTGACTACCGCTGCTTAAATTCCTGGCAGGCACCACCCTGAGAGCCGGAGAGAATATCCCTGAATGGTTGTCTTCCTGGCTGTGCAAAACAAGATAAAGAGGCAAGTTAGGGCAGAGACGAGAGGTGTGTGTTTGTGTGTGTGTGTGGGCTCAGGACTTCTCCTGATTCTCACATCAATGCCGGTTTGTTTGTGTCGAGGTAGACTACAGCTTGTCATTCGTCAGTGAGATTGGCTGCCAATGGCCGTCACTCTGGGACTTTTAGGTGGGCAGAGAAGTTGGTGGGTGATCCCTCCCACCTCAGAAGGAGATTGTGAATCACTTTCATCCAGCAGAGGTCTATACATGGTATCAGGACAAAAACCTTAGACCAGGCAGTTTCTTTTTGTTTAAAGTTGTCTCCATTCTTCTCCATTAGCCTCTAATAAAGTTACATCAACTACAAAGTCTGAGGCGTCTGAGTCACAGTAAAACACATTTCTTGACTTGAGCGTTGCCAAAGGGAAGATTGACACCCTCTTGCACAATCTGTAAACCAAAAGACTAAACAAACAAGTGGATGGTCTTCTTTTATAGGCTTTACTCTAGAGCTGTCATTTCTAACCTCAACCTGGAGCATGGCCCCGCCCGACCTGGATTAGGGCCGGTGTCGAGTTTTTTATTGCGTCAGCGGACGCGCGCGGCTGACGATCCAATTATATGGAAACTTGGCTTGCCGCACCATTTGACCGCGCGCTGACCAGCCTTGAAAGAAGTAAAAAGTTCAGTTCCAATTCAGATGGACTACTGCCAGGCAGCGATCCATCAGCCCAAATGGACGTTCATTCACTGCACTCAGCGGACACGTGCGGTCGACAGCCCAAACAGGTGAGATCCTAAAATATCCAACATGTCAGAGCAGGGTCCATGTCTAAATAATGCAGAGTGCAGGCAGAAGCAGGGATTTAATGTGCTTTGACGGTCATGAAAGGACAAACACCCCCTCAGCTCCGATCTTCTGCCCCCTCAGCCGTGCCCGTCGGCTAATAACTATATAAGCAGTCAAAGCTTAATTTAAAGTATCGGGGGGGTTTTCAGGTTCGGACCTGTAATTACTGTTAATTCGTCGGGTCGGGTGGGGTTCGGAAATTATGTCTACGGGCTGGGGCAGGTTCGGGTTGGATTTTTTTGGTCCTGAATGCAACTCTACTTGACTCATCCACTCGGGTGGACTCGGAGCATCTTCAGAGTCTTCCCATTGGGTGAGCCCACCCACCCCCAGCTCGGTTTTTAGGACTGACTCAGCTGAGGTTCCAAGCAAGCTGGGTCAAAGGAAACATTACTGTTGTTCAAGCAAAGGGCTTTAGCAATAAAGATCACTCCTGTCTGGTAGATCAGCTGTGCTTTTTATCAATAAAGATTAACTCAGCTTTTATTTAAATTTATTTTGAATCATGCAAAAAATATTTTATTCATACTCTTTTTTTTTCTCTCCCCCCCCCCCCCCCCCAGTTTTAAAATACCATATGAGTAGTTCTTGAACTTTTTTTGCTAAATCTTCCAGAAGTAAAAAAAAAACAACAACTTCCATTTCAGATAGTTAAAATCAGTATAGTGAATTCCAAATAATAAATAAATTTGATAAAAAATTTGGACTTTTCAGTATATTATGTTGGAATTGCTTTCTTTTAATTGAACAAATAAGATTCACGGGAATAAAATATTCTACAAAATGTTTGTCATATAATTTTATTTAAAATATGAAAAGTTTTACAATTACTCAAATTAGACTCATGTTCGTGCTGCTGTTTGGCATTTTGTTTTTATGCTACTAGTGCTTAGTGTATTTTTAGTTAACTTTTTTAGTTCATATTTTAGATCTTTTTGCCGTTTTTCTTTTACATTTCAATACTTATGTTGGCTCTAACTGGGACCCTGTGTACACACTTTCGTTCCACCACATGTACCACATGTGGTGTGTATGACTCATAAAGAACCTTGAATCCTTAATTGGATTGTTTTAATGGTCTTCCTTAAAATATTTGCCAACTAGTTTAATATTAACAAAATAACACATTTCTAGTTTATTCATTTGAAGCACCTTTTAATTTTTAAGAACTCAATGAAGATTTATTTCTTATCATTTTAACGTCTTTTCAGCACTGTCTGCATTACAGTTTTATGTTACACTAGTTGTTGATGTGACATATTTACTGAAACAATCTGTTTTCTTTTGGGGAATTTACCCAAACCAAGCCAAAAACAGATTTACGCGCTTCCTGCTGTACTTTCATTTGACTTTACATTTATTTACAACCAAATTAGGACCGTAATCCCCCATTTTGAGCTGATTTTGTTAATCCCCTGGTTTTTTTTTTGTTTTGTTTTTTTAATACTGTTTTCCATCTTTAAATGCTGAAATCTTACACTTGAATATAATGAGAGTCAATCCAAGATGTAAACATCAGTTCGGCGTTCATGAATAATCCCTAACGGCTTTTGCGTAATCCAGCAGGGACAGATGGTGTCATTAATATGGACACAATTACAAAGTGGATCCAGAACCAGTGATAACACGGGCCCCCTTGTTGATGTGCGTTCACGCCCCCACCCATCACTTCATTAGGTTTCATGGTAACCAAAAGGGATTTTCCTGGCCTGAGTAAACTTTGTACAAACTCCACAACTCGGAAGTGTCGACTGTAGAAGCCAGTCCTGTTAAACTAGAGTTCACCGTTTGTTTTTTTTAAAAACTCATTACAAAGTACTGGTACCAGTCCATTTGTTTTTTGTGGAGTGCTTTTGTCTGACTCACCAGTAGGATCACAACCATGGGACTGTTTTCCATTTGCTCAGATGTCAAACATTCCAAGTCATGCCTGCTCAGCACGCCCGGTAGTGAACAAACACCTTTCTTACACTTTGGTTCGACGTTCTTTTGATTAAAGAAATATAAAAGAAAAAGATTAAGCGGTTAGAACAAGCGTTTTACAAAGTATAAGTACACGCATGTGTTAAACTCGATGTAATCTTTCTAAAGATAGTAACTTTTTTTTAATGTGACCAAGTGATCTGGAGCTGGAGGCCTCTTAAAATGTGGTTTGAATTTTGTTTTTTTTAAACCAAGTCATTTACTCCACCTTGTGGCACAACTTTAAAATTTAACCTTTCTAAATGAACTCTTATAGAAGTACAAACATGTCAACTTTATTATCAGAGATTTCCTATTTATTAAGAGAAAGCTGTGGCCCAGATTCTTCCCGGCCTTTTTCCTGAAACATTTACATGTTCGGTATCGGTGTCGTCTGCGTCCTGACCGACTCGTTGGAGCTGCTGAGGGGGAACAACAGTGAGATTCTGGGTGTCTGACTGCTGGTGGGGTGGGGTGGGGTGGGGTGGCGCAGTAGGAATTAGGCTGCTGAGGATTAATGTCTGTTTGTGCATTGGCTGTAGATACACTCTGCTCTGCGTGGACGTAAACTGACAATAACAACTTCATCAAAAACAATCTCATCCTGATTGTTTGGGGACGTTTATCCAACAGATGGATTTTAGTCGACTTCTTTAGAACTGAATATTGCTCTCTTTTTGTCTCCTTTACTGCAGTTTGAGCATATTTTAATGGATTTTTTTTCATACCTTTTACAAGAAGTGATGGTGATACTCCCAACTAATAACTTTAATTTCTACTGCTTTGCGATGGTTTTGCCGAAGAAAGGTAAGCAGAAGCGGCACTACTTGGAGTAGTTTGGTTTTACTTGTTCATGAGTAAAGCCAAGTGTTGATGCTGAGAAACAGTTGAAACTAGGGGTGCACTGATTTGCAGTTTTCTGGCCGATCACTGATCTCTAAAAAGCCTGACCTGCCGGATCCAATTTTGTTTAAAGCGGTACTGTCAGGTGTTATAAAGTCACAATTTCCAATCTTATTTTATTGAAAAACATACCCTTGAACAATATCCTAGAAACAAAACAAACCTGTTTTAACTGGCCATGAGGCGGTAGAAGTGTAAGTCACCAGCTTTACCACGATACGATATTATATTGAATTGTTTGTATGACGATACGATTTTTCTCTATCACAACGTCTGTCGCGATACGATTTCGATTGTTTGATTCACAAATCTGCGATCGATATATTGCGATATCAAATGCCCATCTCACTTTCATATAAATAAATTTACAAAAACAATTCAGATATGATTTAACTATTTTATTTCTGTTATTACAGGCACCAGGCATTTACATTTTTTTCTTAATTAATGGAAAATAAAAACAAATGACTTGTTCAGTATGGTCTCACATTTCTCATGTTGAAGTGCATTTTTAAACCAGTTAACTTAAAAGTTCCCTAATTACGTTTCATTTATAAAGAAACAAAAAAGATATTGAGCTTACATAACATGACTGTCAATATCGTGTTTCTTCTTCAGGTGAACGGACAAATTTGTTGTATTTTAACTCACACTGACACCTTTTGCATACGGCATGAGTTTTGTCTGTTGAGCCGTCCTTCTGTCAGAATCCAAAATATTTCCACAGTGTTGATTAGAGCGTAGCCGTGCACAGAAATGGTGAGACAGACGTGCCTTGGGAATTTCAAAATAAAAGCGTATTTTAAAAATGACTATATGAATCGACGTTTTAGTTTTGCCACAATATAATTGAATCATTAATCATTTAATCGATATATCTATGTAAATCAATGTATTGTTACACCCCTATGAAGTAGTGTTCTGAAATATAAATGATGTTTAGACAATCGTTAAAACTACATAAAAATCGGTAAAATTGGTTTCTCGTGTATCGGCCGATCTCCCAAAATTAAGGAAATCGGGGCCGATTTATCGGTGCACCCCTATTTGAAACATCACGTTTAAACTTTTAAGGATGCTATAGACCACATGTTAAATGTACTAACCTTTAGGTAACTGTTTACTGAGATGTTTCTGTCTCAGAGCAGCATCTATAATTCTGTTCATAGAAGAAAAGTACCAAAAAAATTAGCTGCAGTCACTTGAGAACCTGGCTGTAAACAAAGCGTGTTCTTTCAGCGATGGTGCAGACAGAGCAGCTAAACAGAGCTACTGTCACTCTGGCATGAAGTCCTGTGGCAGGTTTGTAGACCGCTGATCCCGGATTGTGCCCTGAATGTGTGAGGGCACCAAGTAATCACACCACATGGCAGACGAGGTTTTCTTGGTGGTGCTTTTAGGAGGTCATAAAAAAGGTTGGGTTTTTTTTGTTTTTGTCTTGTTTTTGCCACTTTTTATGTAGTTGTTTTGATATTTTAGGTATTTTCAATATAAAAATATGGACTCTTGTACAGTTTGTCATAAATACAATAATCTCCTCCTTACTGTCTCTTTAAATAATACTCAGGTTGGGAAATATGTTGGCATATGTTGCTGATGGTGATTTTTTGATACCATAATCCTCCATTTAGAGCCTTTCTAAAAGTCACAGCAGTTTAATCCTACATAAGAGGAATTGGAGTTCAGCCGATTTAATTCGCACTCTTAAATGTTAAGCCTCAAACATATTTACTGTTTCTGTGCTTAAATTCTCCCTGACAGACACCTGTGTCGTCCCCCCCCCCCCCCCCCCGGTCCATATGCCCCCCTCATTTTAAAGTTACTTTAACGCAGACTCGTGCTGATCTTCATCTCCTATTTTCTGCTTCAAGCTGCTCCAAAGCTAAACGATGATTACAAGACGCCAGCAGCCCCGCAGATCCAGGAGAATGTGTTCATGGAGGGCAGCAGGTCCAAATATGTGGAGGACCTCCACACCGAGGCTCAAGAAGGGTTGAAAATGATGCAAGAAGGTATAAGAGGCAGCAGAGATGCAGTCTGAACATAGTTGCATTGAATTCTACACTGCTGAGTGATGTAATCGCTGTTGTTTAAATTTTTGTTTTTGCAGAAAGCCATATTGGAGAGAAGTTTCAGGATGATGTAAGCACAGTTGTAAGTTCTGTACTCGTATCAATTTAAAGCTTTTCAACACACGTAATTCCGTTTTTTTTTCCCATCCTCGTACAAATATATCTATTCCCTCTTTTTTTCAGTCAACAGTGACAGTCGATACAGACGGGGAAGGGACAGGGTTTGTGACAGACAGCACCATTCCCGACACATCTTCTGTTGTCTCGATGCGCTCATCGGTGTCCACAAGGTCGTCACGCTCCGGACTCACCAGGCAAGGTAACGTATCTGTCATGGCATAAAAAAATAAAAGGAAGATTTAAAAAAACAGCTTGCTGATTTTTATTAATTTATTACAAATGAAATGTTGAGCAGAAAATCCCAGGAATTAAACAAAATAATAATAATGTGTTATGTATTGTCATCATTGTATGTTCCCATACAATGGCAACATTTTATCTCTGCATTTAACCCATCCACCCCCAGGTGGAGCAGTGGGCAGCTATTGAAAGTGCCAGGGAGCAATTGGGGTTAGGGTGTGCTGCTCAGAGACACCACAAGATGTGCAATGACTGGGGATCGAACCTGGGACTTTCTTGTTCTGAGTCGGCTGCCCTGCCTCTAAAATATTACATACTTTTAGTTTTTAATTTGAATTGTTGGTTCAAGAAGACAACCACAATTATTTGAAAATTATGGTTGCTCTGTTTTCTTATATTCAAGTAGAAACCATAAAATATAATCTGTGGATGGATGGAGATTAAACACAGATAGGTTTGTATAGTCTAACATTTTTCCTCTTTTTCAGGATCAACGTTCAGACCACTGAACTCTGGAAAAAAGTCTGAAAAGTCCAAAACAAGAAGAAAACAGAGGAAGAACGTTCCAGGGATTCCTCGACATGTTCAGAAAGAGCTGGGTATGCTGCTAATCATTTAAATGTTGAACAAAAACATTTGCTTCTCAATTACTCATTGATAAAACTATGAGTGTGTTTTTATTTTTTATTTTATTTACTTAACTATATATTTTTCTTTATCATAATAAAACCATGGGGTATTTTTTGTTTCGTCCTTCAGGTTTGGACAGAGTGGGCTGGACAATAAATGAGAAACAGGTTTACAACGGAGAGACTAATGTTAGTTCTACAACTGATGGATCACAGCATGACGCAGGTTCACCAAAGGGGTCCGGTGCTAGCCCGCAAGCGTCTAATTTTATCTACCCGCTCAGTAAAGACAAAGTGGAGCAGCTCAATGCTGCCCATGCAGGACATAGAGATGACCTGGCCTTGCTCCACCGCCTGCATCCTCTTCTCACCGATGAACAGAGGCCCCGGTCTATGGCCGTCCCCTGGATGACTACTTCCTCCAGCCTTCTACAGCAGCCACCCAGTCCTGTCATGTCTATGTCACCCCAGGCTGCTTACTTGTCCAAAATCATCCCCAATGCCGTGTTGCCACCTTCCATCGATGTGGTGGAAATTAGCCGTGGTCGGAGTCGCAGCAGCGTGCGCACTGTCAGCAAGAGCAGCCTGCTGTTGTCCAGCCCAGCTCCCTCCCGTGCTTCTTCTAGAGCCTCTTCATCCAGAACCTCTTCCTCCATGTTCACTTCTGCCTCCCGCTACAATGGTCCCAATATGTCCGACACCTCTTGTTGGAGCAATTCTGACTCAGACACTCTGGTGTCTGACTCTTCAACCATCTCTAGCAGCAGCACCTCTAGACAAAAGTCTGAGCACAGATATACTTTTAAGGAGAACAAAGTTAATATTAATTCCTCTGATGGTACCTCCAAGGTCATCATTAAGGAAGACCAGGTTAAGAAAGATGGGCAATTTGTACGTAGTCTCTCTGTCATGAAGACCAAAAGACCTCCACCTCCTCCAAACCGCTCCAATTCCCTTCACAGTAAAGTGAAGAGAAGGTCACGAGATCTGGCAGAGGTTAGAATTATTTCTGGAGAACAGAGCACACTTGTTCCAAGTGGAGAAAACAAGCCTGGTACATCTCCAGTCCTCTACAGGAGCATAAACAGCCCTGACTACCATGCAGACACCAGTTCTCTGGATGAATCAACAGGCTCTGCGTCATTCACTTTCATCAAATCTCAGCTACAGGAGCCAAAAGCCGAGGATTCAAAGAATGTTGCAGAAATCATTTACAAAGAAGATTCATATAAAAAGCAGCAACCTCTTCAGGAGAACAAGCCCAGCAAAGTCATCTCCCCATCCAGTGGCTACTCCAGCCAAGATGGAACATCCCCAATTCACAAGTCATCTCCACAGCACAAGAACAACACTTTCTTGACAAAGCTTCATAAGTTGTTTGGTGGGTCTGCTCCATCCTTTTCAGCACACCCAGGTGTTGAAAATGTTAAACCCACAGGGGAACCTAAATCTGACACGATCAGCGTCAGCCCTTCTGTGCAGACCTTGAGAGAACTCTTCAACATCCCCCCCCCACCCAAAGTCCACGCTCCGCCACCTCCTCCCCCTGAGGTATGGGCTCACAGTAAACGGACATTTGAGTTACTCCTGGGGCCTCCAGCTCCTGACGACGTCTACGCCATCATAAAAAAGAATCCAAAGGACAGGAGACACCAGAGGCAGTCCCCCTCTGTGTCTACAGAAAGTTCTGTGAAAAGCTTAGTGTTGGAAAGAAAACACAAGAATCCAGTTACCGAGTCAAAGACGGTTCAAGAAAGTAGGATCTTCTCTGCAGAGATTCACAAAGAGAACAATGAAAGTCTAGCTCAGAATGGAAGTTTGAAAGAAATCTATATGGATGAGAAAGTGAGAGTATGTGATATGTTAAATGGGATTTTTGTGAAGGCTGTAGAACAGCAGGCAATAAAAGAAGGTTGTCAGAAAGCAACCAGGCAGGCTACAGAGGTAAAGACCTTCACAGATCCATTACCCAGTATTTCATTAGGACGCATTTCTCCATCACCGTCTCCTCAACTAGCAGACCATCCAGTCCAACGCACCACTACAGAGACCACTGAAGGTGCTTCTGTCTCAAAGGTACAAGTTACATCACCTGAATCATCCTGGCCCCCGCCACCCCCACCAATGAATCAAGGGAAGATCAGTAGATCTGATGAGACAGATTTTCCTCTTCCACCTCCCCCATTGTTTGGTGAGGTGGGACTAGTTTCACTTGTTCAGGTGCAACTAAAGGAGTCCAGCCTCGGTGATGACTTATCTTCTACGTATGTGTCTGTTAAATCAAAGTTGAAAGTAGAACAAGTCACGGTGTTCACTGGGGATGAAGCACAGAAGCGCTGTTCACCTGACAAGGTGGTGTCTTTATCCACGAGTGTCCCGCCTCCTCCACCATACACAGCTCCCCCTCCACCAACAGTTACAATTCAGAAAGTTGTTCTTCCACCAAAAGAGGCTTCTCCACCACCTCCTGTGGGATCCATCACTTATGTTGTTCAAGAGGTCATTCCACGGGTTCCATCGCCAGACAAAGATGCTTCACCTCCTGTAAATGTTGTAGAAGTGTTGACCTTCCCTCCCAAAAAGACTACTGCTCTTTCCCCTGAAAATGCTTCTCAGCCTGCTGGAGACACAGCACCTGAAAGCAAGCTTGCTCCACCACAAAGTATTCCACCTCTACCGCCACTGCCATCGCTTCTCCAACTGTCAGAGCAGCTTACTGATCCTCCGCACAAGAACATCTCATTGGAACCAGAAACTAAAGACTTATCGAACAGTATTTTCATCACCCCACAGAGTATTCCACCTCCTACAGAGCCTCTCCTCAAACATTCAGTCATAATTCAGACAACTGATGATCCAGCAACTGATGATGCACCTCCTTCTCCTCCACTGGAGTTCAAAAACCCACCTTCATTAAAAGAGGCAGAAACACCTGCTCCTAATCCACCTATTAACATTCCCCCGCCTCCACTTTTACCAGCACAGATTCCTGCCAGTATAAATCATCAGTCTAGTCGTCTGAGCACAGAAAACCAAACCCAAGAGAAGAGCTCTGCATCTGATGGGCACAAGGAACTGTCTATCATCACCCCATCCCTTCTGCAGAAGGTCAAGCTTCGGTCCATCAACAGCAGTCCCGAACCCCTTGAAGGTCAAGAGCAGGCCTCTGTGACAGCTGTGCACAAGGAACCCACCTCAGTTATAACCCATTCCCTCCTGCAGATGGTCAAGCTTCGATCAGTCAACAGCAGCCCTGAACCATCAGAAGCTGCTAAAGAGGAAACCAAGTCCACCAGCACATCAGCTCCCTTGCAAATAGTCAAGCTTCAATCAGTCAACAACAGCCCTGAACCACCAGAAGCTGCTAAAGAGGAAATCAAGTCCACCAGCACATCAGCTCC
>NC_056518.1:19970861-20034963 GCF_014905685.2 Nematolebias whitei
AGAAGAAACCAAGTCCACCAGCACATCAGCTCCCTTGCAAATAGTCAGGCTTCAATCAGTCAATAACAGCCCTGAACCATCGGAAGCTCAAGAGCAACCAGAGCCTGAGGCCACAGTGAACCAACAAACGTCCAACAGACAGACCTCTTCATCCAACAATGAGACTCCTCAGAAGCCCATCAGAAAATCCCTGATTGTCCCTTCTCTCACCTCCACTTCAGAACCGTCCCAATCTCTTGTGGTTCCACCAGCATCGCCATCACCTGTAGCCTCCCCTGTGAAAAAGTCTCACACTACCACAACCACTTCTGTCTCTATGAACCTACAAGAGGCCATCCGTCTCAGGACAGCAGCCAGATCAAAAGAAGGTCCTGCTTCTCGCCTGAGCCTGCACTCCCCGGTGTCGCCCCCGAGCACCAGTCCGAGCTTCGTCTTCTCCAAAAGCAACCCTGTGGTAGGAGTTGTGACAAAGCATAAGCAAGTGAACAAGGAAATAGCGCAAACTAAGTCGGAGGATTCTTCTGTGACCAAAGTGACGAGTCAAGCAGAGTCAAAGGTGGGATTAAAGATGCCGCCACCTGTTGCAAAGAAACCCAAAACTAAAAGTAAAGAAGTTGAAGCCAGTGAAGCTATAGAGCAAACTGCAGGACAGGAGGCGCAGCACGATGGTATCAAAGGTAAGACGAATATGAATAAATGAAAGAAATGAAACGGACTTTTTCACATCAGTACTTTACAGTAGTAGGTCTAATCGTATTTAAGAAAACATGGTTTCCGAGTTGCACTGGCAATCCTATAGCGAAGCTGCTCGAACAGCCAAAATTCAAATCAGCTGGACCTTTTGCACGACACTAGTCTAATCATTTTCACACTTTCTGTTTACAGATGTGGCAGAGGAGATTAATGGGACAGCAGGTACTGTTCAAGAGGAGACAACATCAGCATGATTCTTACGTCTGAAGGAGACCTCAGAAGGACTGACCTAGATTTTTTTTAAAGCAAGTCTTTTGTTTGAGAGATTACAAAAATGGATTTGGCTGCATGAAATTCTAATTTGAGACATTCTCTGTTCTGCAGTGGTTGAACCTGATTTTTAAGGCGTGGGTCCTAATGTACTCTATTGCTCAGTTTGTGTTTTATAGAGTTAATGCCGTTTGAGCTTTAAATTGTAGAGATTGTGATATTCTGCCCTCTTGTGTCAAACAGTGATTGTGCCACTTACATTATGTCCTGCTGAATCTAAGCTTTAGACTTTTACTGGTTATATTGGGCTTTTTGGTAATTTTTCTGTAAATAAAACCATATTTTGTATATTTAACATATACCTAATAGTTATGGATCTGTTCCGCAGAGTTATGTAAATTTTCCAAAAAGAATTTCCTCATCACTTATATTTGTTTAAAAGAAATATCTTAAGTTATTTTGTTCCTGTTTCAGGAGGGTTTCTACAGATAGAATGTCGTGTTTTGTAATAAATGAAATTCTGATATCGTATAAATTTTAGTTTTTGTATAAATACTCAATCACATCAAAATTTTCTACACTTTCATTCATGACGACAATGTCAGATACAAAAAAAAAAAAGCACAATAGTTAAAATGAAGCTCATTTTCTGCTGATGGAGTCGAGGCCTTCACAGTTATAATTACTTTGTTGTATGATAAAAAAAAATTTAAATGCTTGAGACTGTAATAGAGGAAATAATCATTTAAAGGAAAATAAAGATTTCTGGATGAATCCAACCGTTTCAACTGGTCTGTTTTTTTGTTTGCTGTAGGCAGAAATGCCCCATTCAAGATTTGTGAATTGACCTTTTATAGTTACTAATGGGCATGCTCACAGTCTGTATTTTGCAAAGCATTGTGGTCTAGATATATTCATGCCTACTTCTGGGTTGTTGAATACAATTAGTCTAACAGTGTTCATGTGTTTCATCTGTTCTATTTTGCAATATAAAGTTCAGGGTTTATTGTCATTACATCACATGTGGTACATGAGATGGAACAAAATTATGTACACAGGGTCCCAGTTACATCTGACAGTAGCAAAAATATAAATATAAAAAGAAACCGTAAATAAGGATCTAAGATGTACGCTAACCCAACGCCAAATGGTATGGCTAAAAGATCTAAAATATACAGTATGCTAAACACTAATGTGAAACGATACGGCGTATCAACAGCAGCACGAACATGAGTGTGTGAGCAGATGAGTATGAATGAGTACAGCAGCTTTAAATAATCAGCAGCATGGATAATCAGCAGCACATATCACCAGTCGAAGTGGCATTACAGTGATTTTTTTTCCCCCACAGTGATAATCCTGATTCATGAGTAAGTCTAGTGGTATTCAATTAAAACTCACAGAGGTGCAGTTACTAAAATTTCCTCCTCAAACGAAAGTCCAACTTTTGTCTTATGATCTTGCCTACCTGCATTCATGTTTTCACTGTTAACAAACTGCACTATAGTAAACAACTAGCTCTTTAACCATATTTAAAAGTAGTCCCACACAAATAAATTTAGGGTCTTTATTTCAGATTAAAACAGAACGCTCAGAGTAAAATACATCTTGTGCAAACAGAGCCCAATAAGCCTTTTTTTTTCTCTTAAATTGAAGAGGTCCACGCCTAAAGAATTGAAGACTTACACTTAAAGTAAAAAAGTTAACACCTTGTCTATATCTGTATATGTCCACTTATAGCTATCTATCCATCTATATCTATATTTGTCCCTATATAGCTATCTATTCATCTATATCTATATCTGTCCACCTATAGCTAGCTATCCATCTATATCTATATTTGTTCCTCTATAGCTATCTATCATTTATATCTATATTTGTCCCTCTATAGCTATCTATCCATCTATATCTATATTTGTCCATCTATAGCGATCTATCCATCTATATCTATATTTGTCCCTCTATATCTATAACTATCCATCTATAGCTATCTATCCATCTATATCTATATTTCTCCATCTATAGCTATCTATCCATCTATATCTATCTGTCTATAGCTATCTATCTATCTATATCTATATTTGTCCCTCTATAGCTTTCTAGATATCTATATCTATAACTATCCATCTATAGCTATCTATCCATCTATATCTATCCATCCATCCATCCATCATCTTTACCCGCTTATTCCATTTTGGGTCACGGGGGTCTCTGGTGCCCATGTCCAGCAATCACTGTGCGAGGGGCGGGGTACACCCTGGACGGGTCGCAAGTCCATCACAGGGCCACTATCCATCCATCTATATTTATCCATCTATAGCTATCTAACCATCTTTAGCTATCCGTCTATCTATATATATATATATATATATATATATATATACACACACACATATACACAAGAAAGAGAGCTAAATTAATACTAAAAAATAAATTAATCCACCACAATAAGCACTTTGTTTTTCACATTAAAACATATCACACAGACATTTCACACGTGTCTGCATCTGACCTGTTTAGATCTTAATTGCTGGTATTTTTATATTGTTTTTTTAATATTCTGTTAAATTTTTATATTTTGTGATTCCTGGTGTATGTTCCTTTGTACTGAAACTCTGGCACAGCATTTTCCTGCAGGATCAGTAAAGTTCTATCTTAGCTTTTATCTTAAATGTAGATGGGTGGCACAGTGAATCTAATGTTAGAGCTGGTGCCTCGAAGTGAGAAAGTTGCCCCTTCAAATCCCAGCCTGGGGCCTTTTGTGTGTGGGTTTTCTCCAGGTACTCCAGTTTCCTCCCACAGGCCAAAAACATGCATGTTCGGCTGATTGGTAACTAAATTGTTCCTAGGTGAGCGCGAATGGTTGTTTCGTTTGTCTATGTAATGTCTACACACACACACACAGATTCTAATACTTTTTTTTTACGTTTTAATTTGTGGTGTATTTTCTGCCAGACAGGTTTTCTTGGCACAGAATGTCATACATAGTTTTATACAGATCACAGATAACTCTTTACACTTTTATTTCAACTGAAGGAACTCTATACAAAGAGGGCAAACTCAGGAAAGTTTTAAACTTAAAATATTAGTCTGCATTTGTTCATTTGTTACAGAAATTAGTCCAATTTAAAGTTCTAAAGTAGTCGACTACGTCCAGGTGAAAATCCATGTTTTCTCTCCATCCATCAGACTGCTGACGTTTCTACCGTGCGTCTTAGAAGGCGTCCCCCTCCTGTCCTTGTCCCCTTCACATGCTCTGGTCTTGTCCGTCCTTTCCTCAGAAACGGGCGGTTCCAGCTCTGCCTGCACAACTTCTGATGGTACCATCTGCTCGATCTGTGACAAATCCTCTTTCTTCTGACTCTCATGGATCATCTTCTCCTCGATAATCTCATCCTCACTTCCCTTCATCGTGTCCTTAGCTTCTGGGTGTTCGGAAAAACCCTCGTATCCTGATCCAGTTTTCAAAATATTTAAATGATTCGCTTCAAACTCTTCCAAGATCTCCTCATTGTTTAAATCGTGTGAATCGAATTCTTTTGTCACTCCAAAATCATCCTCGCTTTCTTTAATCTGTTCTCTCTCTTTATTTTTACCATGTTTTTCTAAACTTTCCCAAAGCTTCTGGTTCAGATCCGTGAGATCATTTGGGTTTTTATCTTCTCTTCCAGGGCTGACTGTAGAGGAGCTGACCGGCTGGAAGTCGTGCTCTTCTGTGTACGGCTGATCCGAGACCTGCATTGGTACACTACTGGCAAAACCTTAAAAACAAAAAAAGATACATTTCAAGTTATTGTTTCTTGTAGTTCTCTTAATTTACACATCAGGACAAATAAAATGGGGATGCACAATGTTGCTTTTTTGCCCGTATTTTTTAAGTTAACTCAGTGGAAGTACAATTTGTTTCTTCTATTTAAAAAGGTTAGAAAACGTTTAAAACGTGAATTATCTGTAACATTTTAAGCAAAATGCCAGTTTTCATAAAAAAAAAGGCACTTTTTTACTAGTATGGCAACACCTTTATGATATTGTGTATCCCTTTTTAATCTGATTTAAAAAAATAAAAAGTTTGACTGGACAGACCTTCCAGTAAAACCCTCTGCGGTTTGGAGCTTGCACATGTTGACTCGCAGCACTCACATATAGAGTCATGGCCAATAAGAGCCTCCCATCTTCAATCAAAAGATATTTTAAGATTAGATGAAAACAGTAAAAAATATTAACGTAAAATCCACAGTTAAAAGTATAATCAGCGCTCACCTGTGACTTTTGTAGGTGCAGGATTTGTGCACTGGGTCCGGACCCTCTGTTGTGACCGATAACTTGCAGTGGATACTGACCTAAAACAGAAAATTTAGCCGTTTGTATTTGTTACAAATCCACAAACTTATTCAGTTGAACTCTCACCTCAGTCTTGGGGTCAGCTGTGAACTGAAAGGCCCTTAAGGAGAATTTTAAGGTGCTGTCAGTCCGAGAAACGAACTGTGAAGCCCCGGGCTCATGCTTGCTGTCCACCATACAGCTGTGAACCCATGAGAACAATGTGGACACAAGAACACATGCAGACACCCAACCTTTTGTTTTTACATACCCCAAGTTGTCTATCATGGTATATTTGAGGGAGGATTTGGAGGCACTGGGTGCTGCGTAGCAGCTGCTGATGTAGAGCTTCCATCCAGGAGGCAGATGAGGAGCAGAGACTTGGATGTTAACAGTTTGTCCCAGCAGGTACACCTGAGGCTTGGTGTGCGCTGTGAATGAATCTGAGAGTCGGTTAGTATCACATCATAAAAACAAGTCCTCTTAACTAAAGAAGATGCACCCTGAATGTATTTTTACCATCCATAAAGTTGATTTGGAAGTCCATGGGACGTCCTTTGAGAGTTTTACGCAGAACGACAGTTTGCCATGTGGGCTGCACCGCCAGCTGGTGCACGGAATGATCCCTGCAGGAGTGCAGAGCTGTTAGGATTCAACACATTTTCACACGAACTGAACGCTTTAAAGAGCAAAGAGTCAAGTCCAACCTTTCATAATGACATTCGATGCTGACATGGAGCTGCTGTGCTCTGCTTGGGAAGCGTTTCGGCGAGGCTTCATAATGGAGCACGTATTTGTAGACCAGATATCCCGGAGGGAGCTGTGCGTAAAGATAAGTTAGGTGCTGCGCTTTCAGGATTCAGAGGAGCCACGTGTGCCGTCTTACCTCACGCGCTCCATCGCACTCCGTTAAGGGATAGGTGAAGAGCAGGTCACCTGATGGCCGGAGGACCCCGTTGCTCTTGCAGCTGCTGCCTAAAGTCAACTCCTGCGCGTCTGCGCCCAGGCCGTAGAAAGCTGGTTTGACGCGCACCACGAAGTCCGTCGTGGAGCAGGTGACTGAGACGTCCGGGACGTAGGCGAAGTCCGCCTGGGGCTCTCCAGCACCCACAGACGGAGCCACCATGGAGCTGGAGTGAAAGGTCCTGCTCCAGTTGATGTGAGACAACAGAGAGGAGCCACCCGGGAACCTCAGCGGGGACTTCCGCTCCGCTTTGGCGGACAGTTTGAGGCGTTTGGGTTTCTGAAGACCTGGTTTGAACACCTTCCTCCTTTGCTTCAAGGTTTCTGCAGCAGAGCTGAGCGTGCCGACGGACAGAAAAAAGTTAAACAAAATAAATAAAATAAACCACCGCTTTGTTTTCATCGCAAAAAGACTGGTGTGCGTCTGTCTTCCACTTTCAACCCACGCGTAAAGAGCGCGTCTGTGCGCAGCTGCAGGTAATCAGCGCATCACCTGCACGGCCTGCTGATTAAAAAGGTTCAAGTTCACAAACATAAGTTGGTTTATTTCTTTATATAAAAAAAGCAATTCAATAAATATATTAATACGAACACACAGTTAACCAAACTTATTGTTAGTAAAGATTTATTGTGTGAAAGCTCCATCATTCTCACTGTTTTTATATTTTCCTTTTTTTAATAGTCTGCTTCTACATTGTGCTGAGACGTTCATGAATACAAACTTTTAGCTCATTCAGGAGGTGCTGCAACTTTATTTATAAATGTATTCCTCATAACATATAATTCAGCCTCTTCACTGTTCTCTTTGAACTCTGCTGCAGCAAAGTTGCTCTATTTTTTATCCTGATGCATGCTCTATAATCCAGGTTTAAAAAAAAATCTAAAAAAGTTAAATCTGTCTTTTTCTTGGACTGTGAGGTCTCAGTCTCTGATAGAGGACTTTTGCAAACCGAGGTGTACCGCAAACCCACCCACACAGACCAGTATTTGCAGTTTGACTCCCATCAACCTTTGGAGCACAAGTTAGGAGTCATCAGGACTCTGTATCACAGAGCAGACAGCATCCCCACTAGCTCGGGAGCCATGCAGAAGGAAAAATTCTACACAAGACAGGCTCTAGAGCAATGTGGATATCCTAACTGGGCCTTCCTTAAAGCAGAGAAGAAACCCAAACAGGACTCCAGTCAGCCATCAGGTGAAAAGGAGGAACCCAGACCCAGACCAGTGGTCATTCCATATGTTGAGGGAGTATCAGAGAAACTGAGACGTTTATTTTCTAAACATAACGTCCCAGTGGCTTTTAAACCCCAAAATACATTACGGCAAAGACTGGTTCATCCCAAAGATCCAGTCCTCCAGCACAAACAGAGTAATGTTGTGTATGCTGTTCAGTGTCAGGAGGGCTGTGATCAGTCTTACATCGGGGAAACTAAACAGCCACTGGCCAAAAGGATGGCCCAGCACAGAAGATCAACATCATCAGGCCAGGACTCTGAGGTCTACACTCATCTCCAGGCCAGCGGTCACTCTTTCAGGGATGAAGATGTTCACATCCTGGACAGAGAGGAACGATGGTTTGAGAGAGGAGTAAAGGAGGCCATCTTTGTGAAAAGAAATCGTCCATCATTAAACAGGGGTGGAGGCCTCCGGGTTCAACTGTCCCCCTCTTACAATGCTGTGATTGCTAGTATCACTCAGCCCTCTGTGAACAGTAAACAGCCATCAGTGTGCTAATAGGCTGATGGTCCTTCTTGAGCATGTGATCAGCTGGTTTTGGTTGTCAGCAGCAAAACTGGTTGATCCACTCTGAGAAGGTGCTATTTAAGAGACTGAACTGAAAACAGCACCTCAGACTGAGGAAGTCTCTCAGATGAGAGACGAAACGTTTCTACATTTTTTTGCTTTGTTTTGTTTTTTTTGAATGTCCAGAGGACCAGATTGAACTTTTTTTGGAAAGTCTGTTAAACTTTATCTTTTAGACCTAATAAAGATCTGTTTAAACCTTGTCTGTAGTTTAGACAAATTTTCAATCAGGAAAAATCCTGTGCTGTATTTTAATGCTTTTGACCCAAAGTAAGTTCCTAACAGAAAAAAATACACTTGACCTCAATTCATAAAGAAACAATTTTTTTTTTTTTTTTTTTTATTCAGCAAAGTTTATTCCTTCATACAAGTCACAAGTGTTCAACTCATCGGGTTTTATTTTTGTGCCGATTTATATTTAATTTCAAACTCTGAAAAAGTATTTACATTTTATACAAACAGCAGCAGTTACACTTTGAGAACCACAGAGAGGCGGAGGAGGTTTCATTCAGTGCAATTTAAACTCCTTTAAAAGGAAAAACTACACCAAGATTGTAAAACCTTTCCAGAAACACCACGAGGTGGAAACAAGTGGGAACTATTGCACCCCGTTAAACAATGTTCAATAAATTATACACGTGTTTAATCTGTAATCCTTTAGACTGCATGTTTAAATAAATAGTTTAATAAAGAGTTTTCCCCTCTCGGGAAGTGACAAGCTGCATGAAATGACCTCTAGACTTTAAATTCACATAAAGTGACAAACATTAAAGCTGAAAAACAAAAAATATTTTGGAGTCCAACAGAAAAATCTCTTTGCAACCATAAATACATGTGCTTATAAGGCAGTGATTCAGATATCTCAGTACTCATATTGTAGAAAAAAAATAAACGCCATTTAACCTTCAGAAAATTCAAGTACAGGTCACGTCTCCATTAAATGTTCTTCTGTACAAACTAATCGTAGACGCTGTTGACAAAGCTCCATATGAGTGGATGATGTTTGTGAGCCCCGTAAATAAGGGCCAATAATAAATAATTCCCTCAGAGGAGACCTCTGACTGGAAACACATAAGGTAACATCACACAAGTGGCACAAACCAGCAAATAAATACTTTGTCAGCCACAATGAGACAAAATCAAGTTCATAACGAAGCTTTGTGGATGTAAAGCGGTCAAACAAGAGGAAGAGGTGATAAAAAAAAAAATGCATATTTGTACTAAAAATCTGCAGCATCTCAGTAAACAAGAAAAATCTTTGGAAAAACATGAGGTGGCCGTTTGGACACATTTGTGTCATGTTTCACTCTAACAATGAGATAAAAACTTGTTTTACAAAGTGAAACTATAAAAAGAACTAAATAATTTTGCAGTCTGGTTTTACTCGGACACAATTCTGAGCTGTTAATTCACATGTTGCTTGTTTTTCACAGATTAATTAGCACACAGCTGGTTGTAAAGGCAACAGAAAATACTTCAAAAACGCAGATCGGCCACTAGAGGGCGCCAAAACCGGCTGTAGCTCGATGATGATGCTGATGGGAGCTGTGTTGGTCATGCAAGGCAGCTGCTATACACTGCTTCCAAAATCTGAGGATTCTGAGGTTTCAGACTCAGAATCTCTGTTAAAATAAAGAAAATACTCAGATGAAATTAACTTGTGCAGATAAGCTAAAAAAACATGCAGAAAGTAGATAATTATGGATCAAATGTGTGATTTTTCTTTCGACTTACAACATTTCCTGCAGCTGTTTGCGGTTGCCCTGTCTCCTTTCTTCGTCTATGGGGTAGGTCCTCAGAACCAAGAGCCCCACAGCGATCAGGACTATGGGCACAGGAGAGACCAGAACCTTCAAGGTTGAACTGACCGCCTCAGGTTGGGAGCATTCGCCAGTCGCATACCCAGCAAATCTGCAAAAACACGCAGAATAAATTCAGCTGATGTGGATGTTGACCACATGATGGAGGACGTAATCGCATGCAGAACTTGAGATTATAGATTAAAGGATGAAAACGGAAACGTACAGGAGGAAAAAAATGCAAGAAATACTGATTAGACCTACTTTAAACTGAGAGTGGAAATACCCAGGGACAGCCCAGAGGCGAACTTGGTGAAGAACACGTAGAACGAGTAGAAGAGCGCTTCGTGACCGTAGATGTCCGGGTTTTTAACTTTGAAGTCGTCCACTGCGTCGGGGAGCATCGACCTGAAAACACAAACATTCAGAAGAAAGCTCAAGACGGAGTGAACAGAAAAGACAGATGATAATAATAATAACAATAAATCAGCAAAACGTGCTCACCAAGGCAGGAGGAAAGCTGCTGCCACACTCACACCTGCTGCCACTGAGACCATGTAGGAAATGATCAGGTTGCTCTTGACGGAGACGATCAGGATCATGAAGGGCATTGCCCACTGCAGGAGCAGAAACAAGCGTCAGGGAAATGAACCTCCTGCGGCTTTAATTAAGTTCTGATGCTGTTCAGAGAAGTGATCTTACCAAGGTGCCACAGTAAGTTGCCATCTTCTTCCCAAAGCGAGTCAGAAACCACTGCCACCACGGGATGGTGAGCGTCCCGGACAGCTGGAGGAGTTAAAACAAAAAGAAAACGGTGCTCAGTATTAACAATCCTTATGCAACCACGAGGGCAGCAAATGTTTCGAAGCAGCGCCGAGAGAAACATTTTGTGTTTGCTCCAACACTTGTTGCTCACAAAAGGCTGAATTATGTAACTATATGAAACATAACCTGAAATATTTTCCTCTGAATATTTGGGGATTTGGTACCTTGTAAAACAGATTAGGTTATTTTATTTTGATTATTTTAAAATAGTAGATGACTCTCTTAAATAAAATATAAGATAAAGAGTCTTAAAACGTTCCTGTTTGAATTGTTTTATTGTCAACTGAACTCACTCGCTGGGTAAAATAAAAGCTACCTAAATAAAAAGTGAACTTTATTATTATTTTTTCCCCATTACTTAAACTAAACTTGATTCTCCTACAAAGTCATAATAAAATGACAAATCATCTTAAAAGGAAAAACCGGTTTGTGGAATAAACTCTTTCAAACTTCACCTGTTAATAAAGTTCAGGCCAAACTGACTTTATAGTTCGCAACAAGTACTTTTAATTCAAGAACACCTCTCTAGAGTCAGCAAACAACTAAAATGTTGCCCTCCCAATGGCAATGTAGCAAAGAGGAAAGAAGAAAACGGAGAAAAAGGCTCAAGTGAAGGGTTGTCCTGGCAACAAACGCCCCATCGTTTCTCCAAAGAGTTCCTGCTAAGACACAGTAAACGTGTGGGAGTTCCTCAGGAGCTCCTCTCCCCCTGAAACGCCAACCTCTCAGCCTTGGAGGCACGTGTGTCCTCGAATGGAAGACAGGCCTCAGAAAACCCGGACCACTGTCCTCTAACTCCTGATAAGAGCTGTTCCAGGAGGGGAAACATACTCACCATGATGACCAGAAGGATATTCTGGAAGTCCTCCCTGTGGCCCAGAGCGTAGGTGATGAAGAGAGCAAAGTTTCCCTCCAATAACTGAAAAACAAATCAGTTTAAATTAAAACAGGGAGTTCAACTCTACAACTCACAGCTGACAATAAAAGCTTGTCTAAAGTAGTAAAACGTTCAGAATGATTACCATGAAGCCCAGGGATGTGAAGAGAAACCCCACGAGCAGTTTGATGTACGGTCCGTGACTCAGGATTAACAACATGCCCTGGCGGAAGGTGAGCGGCTCGGAGGTTTTCCGCATGCTCTCTGCAATCAAAGATGAAACAAAAAATTAATTAATCAAGACAAATAAAACACCTTGCTGATATTTCAGATGCATCTTGGAGACATTTAGCCTCTGCTGCTAATACCGTATTTTCCAGTGAATAAGTCAACGTTTTTTTGCATAGATTTGTCACTACTGCGACTTGTATACGTTTTTTTTTTCCATATTCATAGCGCAATTTTTGACTGATGCTTTAAATTTCGAATAACTACAACATTGAGTCCTCCCGTGCGCGCTCACTTCACTCAGCTGGCGCAGGAGGAGGAACGCTAGAGAGCTAGCAGCTCCGGCCACGATGGATGGATAGATGGCGCTGCGCCGCCCAGGCGAAATGAAGCCGTTTAGACCATTAAATAAACGCATAATAAATGCGACTTATACGCCAAAGCGACTTGTATGTTTTTTTTTCTTCATGATGCTTTTTTTGACTGATGCGACTTATACGCCAGAAAATACGGTATATGGTTTCCACATTCCTTTCATTCTTTGTGAAAAGTGAGAAACAAATATTTTAAACAACAGGTGCTAATGAGTCAACAAATGATAATGAATCTGTCCCTTTACACTTGCAGCATGATTGTTTATAGATGTCAGGGTAAAGCAAGCATTTTGTAAAGCCAGGAGAACTTTAAAGAAGTTGACCAAAGTGCATTCAAATAAAAATATGACCCCATCTTTTTGTTTTATACCTTTTTGCTCCTTCACGCCAAAAAACACAATTAGAGCACACAAGACGTAGATGATGCAGATGACCCCTGAAGCAACCATGTACGCTCGTTTCTGCAGACAGGAAGCAGAGACAGAAAGATTTAGGATAACACAAACTTCTTGTGACAATTTCCACAAGCTGACCAGGAGCTCATGGTGGCTACAAACAAGAGAAGGTGCTTGACATTTTCTACAAGAGTTCCTTCTTTGCTCTGCACATTTAAACTGACAGAAACTTGTACACGTTTTATCTGGTGGTACTGTATTTTTTTGGACTATAAGGCACACTTAAAATCGATTTTATGTGGTGCCACTGAACAATGTTGAGTTATTATGAATGAGTTGAATAAAGTTTGACTTATCTGACTTGTTTCATTTAATGCGCCTTAAGGTCTGAAAAATACGGTAACTTGTATGTACTTGGACATCCTGAGACTGAAGAGACTCACCGTCTCTTCCAGTGAAACTCTGGCTGTGTCGGCTGTGGAGTTTGAGCTGTTGGTGTTGTTGAGCTCAGCGGGACAACTGGAGACGCCACCAACTATCTGACCCTGGATCGCAGTGCCCAGAACGGTTCCCAGCACCTCCACCATCATGCCTGAGAGAAACGTGTACGCAGTGTCAGCAAGGACATTAAAACGAGTGCATTTAACCTCGCAGGGAGAGCGACGTACGGTAGGCGGTGGCAGAGTCGCGCTCTTTCTGGTTGCTGCTGATAAACATGGTGAGGGCTGAATATGGCACATGGAAGCACTGCAGTGAAGCAAAACCACACGGTCAGAGACGTGTACACTGTGCCATAAAGAGGAACTAATGAGTATCTAACTAACCGTCTGCATTGACTGGAAGAGGCAGTAAAAGACCAGGTACCAGATGACCTTCCCTTCCTCAAACGAAGGCACGTACCAGATCAGGAAGTACGTTAGTACTGCGAACGGAGTGGAGAAAAGGATCCTACAAGAGAAAAGTGTTTAAATGGTTAAATACAGTGTTTCTTCTTTATGAATGTGTTTAAGGAGTTCTGTAACACATCCTATTAGCTTTTCATCTAATTATCCCCCTGCAGTCGCTTCTTATCTACTCTCTTGCTGTCGCTTTATGAGTAATCCCCTTAATCCTGCCTTGGTAGTAAAAAGAAAAAAGAAAAAGGCCCGGTCAGGGTTAGTGCGAGTTGGCCCGAAAAGCGAGGTCATGCTCGGCCCACCGAGGTTTTCCTGTGTAGCCCTGCAGATGACCTCGGTGTCATAACTCAAGCCCGTTCACCAGCCATGTTTTTAACACCCAGCTGAGTTCAGATTAACCTGTTTTTTTTTATAGAAAACATCTCTTTTCCAAATCATGCATCACGTGACTCTCAGCTATTACCACGTCAAATTTTAGATACATATCTGTAAAAATGAGAGTTTTAGCCATTTTTGGGTTTGGTAATACGTATAAGCTGTGGCAGCCATCTTGAATTCAGCTGTAAATGCACATTAAATCATTACTTCCTGAAAGTTTCATTAAAGTTTGTCCTCAAGTTCATGGGAATTTTCGCTAACACACACAGACGAAGGCAAAAACATAAGCGCAACCATGGATTTTAATATCTCTATGTAAAAGTCAAACAGCTGCACAGTAAAACTTCATCACTTCTCACAATCTACTCCTGAAAATACGGTTAAACTTTAATCCTCGGGGGCGTAAAGTGAAACACAGAGATGCTTTGTGTGCATTCACATGATGTTAGATGAAACGATGTCACTCGTGTCATTAAAAACTCAAGCGGTTGGTTTCATTTTGAGCCATCAGAAGGTCAAACTCTAAAACGCAGATAAGATCATTCAAATTCATAAAAAGTTAGTATGTTCCTCCTAAATTAGCTGAAAGTTCTTTCATGCATTTGTTGTCTTTATTATTATTATTATTTTTTTTTTTTTAAGTGACCTTCCTTGTTTCAACCAAGCATAAACATGAGGTCAGTTTCTGCAAATCCCCCCGCCCCGCTGTTCAGGGAATCAAACATACACGTGGCGCTCGCTCTCCTCTCCTCATTGGTTTGAATCTGATGGTGTGTTGTGGGTTGGACCAATCGCGACAGAAGCCGGCAACTTCCTCTCACCCTCCCCCGCCTCGGCCTACAGCATGAATCATGCACAGCTGAAGAGATCCATTTATTTAAAACTCAGACCGCTGCCACGTTTGGGCGACGACACCGGAGCACCTTCACATCATGGCTTTCTTTCTGTGCTGGCTTCTGAAACAAAAATGCAACCCCTCACTCCAAAAGGCACAACCTCAAAGCCGCCTATTTTTATGAACCCACTTCCTTATGGAGCTCAGCTGCATAAATTTGACTGCAGGGGCTATAAAACAACGAAGAACATACATTTTATTGTCTGCACTTTAACCCCTTGTTATATGGAGTCCTAAAATGCTTTCAGGGGTGCATGTTGAGCGCAGGAGGTGGGACTAGATAACCTTGACACATTCATAATAATGTTAGCAAGTTTCAGGGAAAATATCATTTAATAGCACTTTTTAATAGTTTTAATTGTGCATCTTATGACATGTTTTCACTGTCAGTATGCATTCCTTGACTCTTTATATTTCTTTCCTCCCTAGAAGCTAATTAACCCACTGTTGCCATGGTTACGTTCACATTCTTGTCAGCCTATTTGGCTCGTATGTGCCACTCAACATCCTGGCTGCTTATGCGTTACCTCCTCAATGATCAGAATCACAACCTGGGCACCTACCAGGGCATCATGCGTCCGAAGCGAGTCCATCTGCTCCGGCTCACCAGGAAGCCCACCGTTGGGTCCGTGACAGCATCCCATGCCCTGCCCACGAACAGGATGATGGAGGC
Source organism: Nematolebias whitei (assembly GCF_014905685.2). Classification (NCBI taxonomy): domain Eukaryota; kingdom Metazoa; phylum Chordata; class Actinopteri; order Cyprinodontiformes; family Rivulidae; genus Nematolebias; species Nematolebias whitei. The sequence continues at coordinate 19,986,251 of NC_056518.1, forward strand.
ATAGAAGGGATCCAGCTACAAGAATGGAGGGGTGACACAGGCAAAAAGGATTAACAAATATATGACCTGGTGTGGTTCAAAAGAGGAGTGAATGATCTCATCTTTAGAGCTGAACAGCTATTATTTAAGTTCCTGCTGAGGACAGTGGGAAAAGACTAATTCGGAAACAAAGCAAACAACGGGGAGTCCGGCTTCCTGCGCTTGACTGAGCGCTGCAGAATGAAGACTGCTAAAATGATACGAGAAGGATTAACACAAACTTTGGCCTTGAAGCTAATCAGTGTTGCTACTGGAAAGAAAATGGACTCGGACAACAGCTCGTAAACTCTACAGTCAGAGCTGAGTGCCATTTTGTAATCACACAACAGGTCTGACTCCTTTCTTGTTTTTTTTTGTGCATTTCTTGTGAAATCACCTGTGCGACATCGAGAAGGTAAATCTGGAGGAAGAAGCCCAGAGCGCTGCCTGTAATCTGATAAGGAGCTCCTCCAAAGGCATAGCAGAGTTTATTCCACACAGACAGACCCTTCCTGCGTGCTTTTGGCTGGAAGACAAAAGTAAAGGAGATGATTAACAGAGCGAATACAAAACGGTTTGTGCTCCTGACTGTAAATGCTGGATGACGAGTTTATTAATCCCACATCTTCATCTTCAAACACTCGCTCATCGTGCTGTTTAACTGAGGTTGAATGCGGCCTTGAGGTTACTGGAGTTCATTGATGCATCACTACATCAGCCGAGCGCAGCCATTGGCTCCTGAAATAGGATGTTTGAGGTGTTTTTTATGGCCACCACGGCCAGTCGGCTAAAGATGAATCACCTTTTTCTGAACTCAAACTACTTCTAACATAAGGTGTTAGCAATAGTCTCTCCTGACAAAGTCTGCATTGCAGTATTGCCAGTCTGGAAGAGTAATCATGTCAAACTAAAAATAAAAACTTCAGCTAAATAAAGGTTTACCTCCTGACAACCTTAAAAGTCTTTCAGTAAGGATAAGTTGTTGTTTTTTTTTAAATAAAAAGACTGACAGTCTTTATAGCCTAAAAACATATCTGGAAAAATGTGTTTAATTATTAAACAGACCAGTCACAGCTGGTCAAAGCCAAACTCCAGCTTTATATGCATAAAAATACAAACCAAAGAAAGCAGCTTAAACAACCTCAACATAGTGAAGGTCTAACATTTTGTTTCAGGTACTGCTGAAAAAAAAACAAGTTAATTATTGTACTGTGTTGTATGTACTTTCTTTTCAACAATCCCCACGAGAAAGATCAGACTTCTAAAACCAGTCTTAATTTACATTTATATGAGTTATTACATTTCATAATAAGCGAGCACAACGCAAAAAAAAGGACAATGTGTGATTAAATAAAAGTTATAGTTGTTTAAAATGTTCAACAGCTACGTTAATGTAACCTTTTAACGACGTAGCTAAAAATTCCCACAGTTTGCGCTATTCAAATTAATGTCCCTGAAGTATACACGAGCAAAGCACCTTGCTTCTGCAGCACATCTGTCTCAAGTTTTGAGGACAAGAGTAAGAACTTTAAGACATATTTCTGGGTAGATTAGGTCTCTTTTAAAGCTGGTGTGTAAACTTCTTTAAACATCCCCGAGGACAGAGGAAAAACCAGGTGAAACTCAAATCTGGAGGGCAGGGAAGGACACGACGGGAGGAAGTCCTGACCACAATTTTTAACCAAACTTTAAATTTAGGCGCCTTTTTACGCTCCTAGGTGAAAGTGACGACAAACTAAACTACTAAATTAAAAAGAAATATCAGAATAAGCGTATAAAACCTTACCTTTACTATCTTTATATCCGTATTTATAGGTTTAACCGTCAGTAAAGTTGCAGCGTATTGCTCCGCGCCTTCTCCTCGTGCCATTTGAGCTCCGACAAACCGGTAAAATATAGATCTTAGTACGATATTGATTTAAAGATCATCGAAGAAGTCAGGGTATAAAAAAGACGATTCACAGCATCATAGTGTATTCCTCCGCTCAGTGTAGACTGAATAAATCGAGGCTCGCGCCGCCCTAACTGGCCACCTCATTCATTCTACTACGCGACGTCATGACGTCACACTTACGTCAATCCGATACGTTAAATTACAGGAGTCACGACATAGAATTTCAATTGGCCGATATATAAATATGCAAACATGAGAAACAAAATCTGATAATTTATCTAGAGACCAACTTAGAAGACCCATAATGCTAGGTGGAATGGAGATCACTAAAAAAACAGGTTGCAAGAAGATTATCTCCAGGTAGATTTTTTTTTTTTTTTTGGTCTTGTATATTTGAAGAAGTTAATTGGAATCGAGTTTGGTTAAATGGGGGAGACATTTTACATAACAAATAAAGTTAAAGAAGTTTCATATAAAATTATTCATAATGTATACCCTGTTAAATAAAAATTGGAAAGATTTAAATGTGATATTGACTATTCTTATATATTATGTGAACTACACATGGAAACAATTTCTCATTTATTCTATCAGTGTAATCATATGGCATTCTGGACAGATGTACAACAACTCATACGACAGAAAACTGGACAACTAATTAATTAATTAATTCATTAAATCATGAAATAAATAAATGCACCTTTTAATTTTTTTTCATTTTGTGATTTATTTATTTAATTTTGTCATGTTCCACCTTCCAGTGTCACCATGAAATTCTGTTAACTGTCATCCTCACTCGTCAAACTCAGTGGGCGGGACTATAATTAAATGATACATTTAATAATGTATTTATTTATTTCATTTTGTCACATTCCACCCTCCATCGTTAAAGGCTAAAAGCTAAACATAGCAAAAAGCTAGATTAATGCTAAATATGATTCAGAGATTCTTTGTCATTCGTACCATATGTGGGACATGTGGTGGAACAAAATTGTGTACACAAGGTCCCAGTTACATCCAACAATAAAATGTAAAAGAAAAACAGTAATAAGATCTAAGATATGAACTAAGACTGGGCAGCACGGTGGCGCAACTGGTAGAGCTGCTGCCTCTCAGCGAGCAGGTCCCCGATTCAAATCCCAGTCGGGGGGCCTTTCTAGGTGGAGTTTGCATGTTCTCTCCGTGCATGTGAAGGTTTTCTTTGGGTACTTTCCTCCCACAGACCAAAAACATGCATGTTAGGCTGATTGGTAACTCTAAATTGTCCCAAGGTGTGAGTGAGACAGTGAATGGTTGTTTGTCTCTATGTGTCCCTGTGATGGACTGGAGACCCGTCCAGGGTGTCTCCCGCCCCTCGCACAGTGACTGCTGGACATGGGCACCAGCGACCCCCATGACCCAAAATGGAAGAAGCGGGTAAAAGATAATGGATGGATGAACTAAGAAAAACATTAACTAAAAATATGCTAAGCACTAATAGCATAAAAACAATTAACACAATACGCCAAACAGCAGCACGAACATGAGTCTGTGTGAGCAGATGAGCACGCATGAACACAGCAACATGAAACAGATCAGCAGCAACATGAAACAGATCAGCAGCAACATGACGTGATTTTTCACAGTGATTATTCTGGTTAGAGATTCATGAGTCTAACAGTCTCAGGGTAGAAGCTGTTCCTCAGTCTAGTGGTTCTACACTTAATGCTCCTTAACCTCCTGCCTGAGGGGAGTGGGGCAAAAAGTGTGTGTGCTGGGTGAGTGGGGTCCTTCATGGTGCAGGTGGCCCTCTTCCTGCATCTGGAGGTGTAGATGTCTGTGATGGTGAGGAAGCTGACGCCAACATCTTCTGTGCAGCCTTCACCACTCTCTGCAGAGCTTTTCTTTCTGCAGCTGTGCGGCCTCCATGCCACACGTTGATGCTGGAGCTGGATGCTCTCCACTGCACACCTGTAGAAGTAAAAAAAAGTTTTGTAAGCTCAGTCATCCAGGTAGATAACAACAAAAATGGTTAAATCATGTAGAAGGAGGTGAGGACTGAGCTACCCAGACCAACTCGCCTCAGCCGCCTGAGAAAGTAAAGTCTCTGATGAGTCTCTGATGATGATATGGCAAAAGGTTAAAAGTAGCTAACTGCTTTCAAACTTGATCAAAAAGTGATCTTGAAGGTAAAAAAATGTCTGGTAAAAATAACAAAAGGCTAGGAAAAGATGTAAAAGAAGCAGAAGGCTAGAAAACAGTTAAATGCAGCAAAAGGCTTGCAATAAGTAGAAAAACTACTGTAAATATTACCGGTAGCTAAATTAAATACTAGCTAAATTTATCAAAAGGCTACCTAAAAGCTAAAAAAAAAAAAAAACACCTGCTAAAAGCTAAAAACAACAAAAGGCTAGATTAAAGCTAACATCGCAAAAGTCTAGAAAAATGCTACTAGTAGCAAATGGCTAGCTAAAAGCAATGGTTATAAGCTAAAAGTGGCTAAAGGCTTTCTAAATTAGCAAAAGGCTAGCCAAAAGTAAAAAGTTGCAAAAGGCAAGTTAAAAGGTAATATTCAAACAGGCCACCTCTCAATCACAGGCTCACCTTCTCTAACCTTTACACCTATTTGTAAATAAAGTGAAATTTAAAAAAAATGTACAAATCAAAAGAGTCACAGTGGCCGTCCCTTGAATGAGCTGAACCTCGGCTTCAATGACACCAGATTTATGGAAGTAGTCAGATTGCAAAATAAATACATAAATAATAATAAAACCATTTACATGAAAACAATAAACACTGAATGAGTCAAGCAAACGCAAAAAAAGGACACACGTCTTCTCACTGACAAAAGATTACTGTGAATAAACTTTTCAGATTTACTGCTTCTCATCATTTTCATGAATTTTTCCGGTGATATCAAACACCAGATGGATCTTGCAGCGTTTCATTGTTCTTGGTTTTCCTCAGCAGTAAAATGAAGTTAATAAGTGACCCCACATGACTGTTTACTGTGTCCTATCATTTGTTTATGGCCTCCTTTTGTTGTCCCGCTGATTTCCAAGTCTGAACATACACAAACAGAAAAACCTTATGGAAGCGTGAAGCAGAGTTCAGATAAGAAATGCTAACTGGGGGAAATCCACGGAGTCTGATTCACGATTCTTCAACTCTTTCAAAGTGAACGTGGGTGTTTAGACAAATGTGACCTTGATTAGTCTGGTTTCTCCTCACTGACCCAGCTGAGTCAGAACAAACATGCTTAGTTTGGTGTCAGCCTTGGAAACTTATTCTCGTGATGTCCAACAACCTGAAACATCTTAATCCTTCTTAATCCTGCAGATTGTTTCCAGAGAGGTGGAGGTGCAACAGTCACTCGTGGTAGTCAGCCGCCATACTTTTACTTTTCTTGTAAATTTTATTTTTGTTTAGATCAAGCTGTAAAATAACTAAATCACTTTAATGACAAAACAGATTTTGTTCAAGATGTTTTGAATTTAATTTTTGTTTTAATAAAATATATATATATTAAATCCTGACTTAAAAAAAAAAAAACTTTTGCAACGTCTTTTATATTATTATTTATTTCTCACGTATAATTAGCTAAAGTTGGAGGATGGTTATGGCGACTAATTCATAAGTAACTCCATGTTTATCAGCACGATACTGAATGTTTTTAATTATATTTTCTGGTTTGAAGTTGTTATAATCTTAATACATAGTTTAATGTTATTATAGTTATAGCTTTATCTCATATAAATCAGAAATTAGAAAGCAGTTAAAGCTCAGTTGAGCCTGACTTTTAGCTGGGTTTTAGGTTTTAAATAGACACGTTCGGACAAATTTGGACCAACAATGGACCGTAGTGCAGTCCTGGTACTGACCTGGTTCAGTTTCTGCACCTGGACTCGTTACAAGACAAAACTGTGACCCCAGCCTGGATTATTATTATTTTTAGTAATAACAAAAAAAAACTAATTCCATCAAAGTAAAGGGAACAAGACAGTTATTGAGGAACAAGTGTACTTCTATACATTTGTAAATCTTTCTGGACACTGAGCAAAACGGAGTGAAGCTAATATATCTTTGGCTTATGAGATTAAATATATATATAATTAAAAATATATAATATTTACAAATGTGAAATGCTCTATTTAAGCCTACGAATGTACATACTAATTAACTTTCTGGCGCCATCTAGTGGACAAATAAACACACTGCCATTATGACAAATAGGTTCAAAACTGAAAAACAGAAGTATTACTTCCACTGCTACTAATGAAAGGCATTGCTTTTTAACTTTTACAACCTATTTATCACTAAATTAAGTGATTTTGACCAACCCTTAGAGTCATGTTGCTTTGTTGCCCTTCATTTAGTGGTGGAGTTGGGTTTTATTGTCACATTCCTGTCAGTAATTTCCATTTAAACAAGTTTGTCATCTCGTGTAAAGGATTTAAAAGCGGACTGACTGACTTATAGTTCGATTGTGTTCTAGTCACATTTTACAGTTTTAAAGATTTTCTCTCTAATAATATTAACAAAAATAAATACAGATGATATTAAAAACTTATTGAATTTAACTGATTTGAGATTTCATGACTTTGTTCAGTCAAGCAATCTGAACATTTTTAAATTATGCATTTTATTTATGCACAGTTTGCTTCTTTCCTTAGCCTTGATTTCCTCTAAGTTTAAGTTTGTAGGTTTTGAATTTATCATCATTTACACTCAACAACCAGCAGGTGGCAGCACAAGTCAGCCAGTTTTGATGAAACTTAAACACATACTTCTTTCTTATAAAAACATGTTGCTTTGCAGCTTCATTAAATCAGCTTCATTAGTAAAAAACAAAAGAGAGAAACTCATTGTTCTCAGTGAGCTGAACAACTTTTAGCTTCTAATATCTTCTGTAATGATAAAACTGTAAAAGCTATATTCACACCTCACATTTATTGTCCTTTTTATTCATTTATTTTTCCCTGTACATTTGTTGCAATCTAATTACTGCATACTTTGTGCTGTTTGGGCATCCATCCTTTTAAACATTGATGTTATTCAGGAGGTGGGTGCTATGATTTTTTTTACTTTTATAAGTTTTAAAATTTCAGTCATTTAATTTTATTTACAAACAATTACACTGATATATCTTAAATTCTTTTGAAATATTGTTTAGTTTTTTATTTCACAAAACTTGCTTTTGCAGACTTGCTCCATTATGCTACTTTGAGCTTTTAGCCTTTTACAGCTTTAAATGCTAATTTTTGTTAGGCTTTAGTTATTTTTACTTTGAACAAGCCTATTGCTATTTTTAAGCTTATAACCAGCCTTTTGATACCTTTAAGTAGCTTTATAATACTTTTAGTTAGCCTGGTTGTACTTTTATCTTTGTTGTTTTCTACTTTGCTATTATTAACAAATAGTTGTCCATTTGTTAGCATTAGCTAGCCTTTTGCTTCTTCTAGGTGTTCTAGCCTAAACATAGCCTTTAATAACTTTTAACCAGCCTCTAACATTTTTTTTTTACTTTTATTTAACCTTTTTGGTTTTAGCTAGCTTTTTCTACTTTGAGCTTTTATTATTGTTACCTTCTGATACTTTTAACTAGCATCATAAAAATTTTAGCTTCTTTTCTGGTAGCTTTTAGGTACTGTTCAGCTACTTTTGCAGTGACAAAGCATGAAGTAGTAGCCTTTGCTACTTTTAGCTTCTATCTAGCCTTGTGTTGCTTTTAGCTGGTTTTTAACTTTTATCTTTAAGCTAGAATTTTGCTACTTTAACAAATAGCATTTTGTTGGCTTCATCAGCGTTTTGCTACTTTTAGCTTATAGTTAGCCTATTGTCACTTTAAGTTAGCCAGTTGCTTCTTTAGCTTTTACCCAATATTTTCTTGCTTTTTCTAGTCCCACTTTTGTCTGTTGTAGTTTGTGTTCTGTTTGAGCGTTAAAGTCTCAGCTGTTGGGCAGACGGTGCCGCAGCAGCAGGAAGTGACAGAAGACGAGATAAGATCAGCAGTAAAAACTGATGTCATGTGTTGTAACGGATACAGATCGTTGGAGGGTGTCAGGCAGAACTGACGCTCTGTGTGTGTTCAAAGTGAACACTTCTTGTTTTCAGGGGTGAAATACCATTTGTGATTTACTCCTGTTGTCACCCTCTGCGTAGTTTTTCCACTCTGAACCAGTACTTCTCTAGCTTGGAAGGGGGGTGGGGGAGGTCAAAGGTCAGGGCCAGGGGGTCTCGTAGAGGTCGTGGGGAAAAAGCAGAACACTCCCCTGTGTTGCACATGTGGGCAAAGTCTTGGAAAATATCTTAAGGACTCTCTAAATTCCTGAACTGTACTGGCTTCCAGCTGGACTCGACGGCTCTGCAGAACCCTCACCCGATATGCTGCGTAGAACAATGTGGAACAATAGAGGGTACTTAAAGTTAAAATAGGAAACGACTCAGGGAGCAGGCTATTGTTGGAGTTAAGCACAATGCTGTCCCCACAGTGTCCTTGTTTTAACGAATAAAATAAAAAAATCCTGGGTTTTACAGTCATCTGTGCTTTAGAGATATAAAAACTTACAGAACATTTGAAGTGTTACAGTTTACAAATGTTACAAATCATCATATAGACCTACTCCTTTTATGTGTCATACAGGACAGATTCTTCTTGAAACTTTTCATCTTTTATCCAAAAGACTTCTTCAGTCTGAGAAGCTGCAATAAACTCAAACTTATAAACAACAGCTTCTGTGGATCAACCAGTTTGCTGCCGACAGCCAAAACCAGCTGTTCACATGATACAGGAGGACCATCACAATACATCGTTAGTGCCCTGCTGTTCACAGAGGGCTGGGGGCAAATCCACAAACACAGACCAGTATTTGCGGTTTGACCTCCATCACCCCTCTGGAGGACAGTCATCAGGACTCTGTACCACAGAGTGGACAGTGTCCCAGGAGCCAGGCAGAAGGAGAAATCCCACACAGGACAAGCCCTGGAGCAATATGGATATCAATTAAAAAAGTTAAATTGTGTCATCTGGACCATTTTCTTTAAGTGAGAAACATTTTGTCCCCCATCCAGAGGACTTCGTCAGTATACAGCCTGCCAACCAGATCTGTCCCATAGGTAACCTTCACTGCTGTGATTCAAGCCAACCTCCTGTCTAGAGAAACTTGTCACCAGTATGAAATCATCGGAGTGAGTGAGTCAGCACCTGTGTCTTAATGTTGTATTCTTTTACTTATGATCTGATTATTTTTTTTAATATATAGTTAGGTGTTTTTATTGTTTTACTGTGTTTTGTTTGTTTTTAATTTTGTACAGCACTTCGGACGGCTGCTTGTTGTATTTTAAGTGCTTTAGAAATAAATTGGTATGGTATGGAATCTCAAAAGTAGACTTTTAATGACACACACCCATTCAAAACAATCAATCATCATGTACAACAATCAAATGTTTTGATTGACAGCTGGCCAACTTGCTACTCACAGAAACAGCCTGAGGACAGCCAAGGCCAGGACTCTGCGGTCACTCGTTCAGGGATGAAGATGTGCACATCCTGGACAGAGAGGAACGATGGTTTGAGAGAGGAGTAAAGGAGGCCATCTTTGTGAAAAGAAACTGTCCATCATTAAACAGGGTGGAGGCCTCCAGGTCCAACTGTCCTCCTCTTACAAGGCTGTGATTGCTGGTATCACTCAGCCACATGTGAATAGCAAGTAGCCATCAAGGTGCTAACGATCTATTGTTAGGTTGATGGTCCTCCTTTATCATGTGAACAACTAGTTTTGGCTGTCAGCAGCAAACTGGTTGATCCACTATGACAGGGGTCTGCAACCTGCGGCTCTGGAGCCACATGTGGCTCTTTGGTCCCTCTGCAGCGGCCCTTTCAAGCTTTGACCAAAACTGACATAAAACTGAATTTTATTGGTTGTTATACAAACAACAACAACAAAAAGTACTAGTTTTAGCTGTTTTCCTGTCATTGCTTTTGTAAATACTTACTTTAACATTTTGCTTTGTTTATTTTTTCCACAATAAACAAAAATCACATAGGTCTGCACAGTTAAAAAAAAAAAAAAACTATTTTACCCCCCTCTTTACAAGAATCTGGTCTTTTCATTTGTCTTAAATTGTAAAAATGTCAATAAATGTTAAAAATCATTAGATATATTTAGCTTTATAATGTCGTCCCTACTGGCCACAAAAGTCTCCTCCAAAAAAACCTAAAGTTGCCCATGGGCCACCAGTTGATAACCACAGGTTGTTGCAGCTCTGGACACATGTAATTTATTGAATGAACATGTAAAAATGGCTCTTTTGGTCATAAAGGCTGCAGACCCCTGCACTATGAGAAGGTTTATTTACAAGAGTGAGTTTATTGCAGCTCCTCAGACTGAAGACGTCTTTCGGATAAAAAAACAAAAATGTTTCAACAAAGAAGAATCCGTCCAGATGACCTGACTCAATCTTAGATTTTGCTACCTGGATTATTGAGCATGCATCAGGATACTCAACCCTAAATCTAAACTTGATCCATGATCACGTTTAAGATTGAAATACAAGCACATTAAGCTAAATTTCAGTGTAACAGATTCTACAGTGGGTATATGTTTTTAGGATCTGGTCCCACATCCAACATCTTTTTACCGGACAGTTCATCGGGTTCATCAGACCAGAAGAACTCAACGGATTATATGAGTCCACGAAGTCCACAACCAGTACTCATCAGAACTTGATGATGAGAACGATGATGCTTTGTGAGCTCTCTGTGAATCCTAGTTTGCTGTGGGATGCAAGAAAAATCCTGCTGGGGCATCTGCAGATTACCTCAGGTTGATCGGAGACACTTTGAATTAACGGCGGGCGTGTTTCACGAGTTGTAATTAAATCCGAAGCTTCTTCAGCAAATGTTTAGTTTAAGGGTGTGCACACATACGCAACCATCTTGCTGTCGTTTTTTTTTTTTTTTTATGTTTCTCCACAGCTGGTTTTTATTTTTGTCCTCAGGTTAAGTTGCACGAGAAACATATCACAGTAATGGTGTTTGAAATTATTTAGAGAGGAGCTATTCATAAATTACTCAGGAGGCCACAGTTATTGAAAGCTACGAGCTCAGCGGCCGGACATCCATCAGTTGTTGTCATTAAGTAAGTTTGTTTTATGGTTTAAAATCTAGTTTTATTCAAAAATGAAGCCACTGGTGCCGAACTGAGCACACCGTGGGCCTGATTTGGCCCCCGGGCCGCCAGTTGAATAACCCTGAGAGAGTGTCATTTTAACATGGCTGTAGACGTACGACCAAAAGCTGCAAAAAAAGATAAACTTTCTGCGCTGAAACCATTTATTTCAGCTTTTGTTTGCTGTTTTAAAGCTCCTAATCTCAGGGCAACTCATTCCTGAAGTGATTATGAATTTTAAAAGAACTGAAGCTGAAAAGGAGCTTTGTCGTTTGGTTAGTTTTTTTTTTTTTGGTCAAATTTGGTCATTGGAAACACAAATTTCTGCTCGTCTGCTTCTGCAAATGATCCAAAACCCATTCGCTACAGACGACATGGACATGAATGTGTTTTCGGTGGCTTGCACCATTAAATATAGACTTAAACTGTAATTCCTGGGTGCAAAAAGCAGGTTTTAAACTTTAAACCTAACGGAACATCTGAATTTTAGGAGTCTCATTGAAGCCACGCAGTCAGGGACATTACATGGTTTTTAATTTAGGCCAAGATTGATCCGAGATGCAGCAGCTTTTGTTTCGTTCACAGAGATGATTAATTAAAGACGCTTTGCACAAAATGGATCAATATCTAAGCGGGAGATGAAGGATCCGGAGACGCCGGTCAACTTTGACCTTCTGTTCACTAGTGAGCACGAAGCGAACGACTCCAGACAAACTACGGACAAATCATGTCTCCGGTTAATCAGCTCGTGACTGTGTCATTGTTTGGTTTCAGTGTAATGAAAGGTTTCAGGTCAGGGCTTTTACAGGTGCGGCCTTTTTGCTTTTTATTTAACCACTTTAGGTCGCTGCTGAGGCCCGAAGAGAAGAACTTGGACACAATTAAAGGAAAGTTTGTTTAGGATATAATCTTGTTTGCCGCTGTTGAAACTTGCTCCTGAGAAAAGGTTCGCTTCATCTCCACTTGAAGACTTCAAAACATCAAACACGTTTATTTGGCCCCTCCGCCCAACGGTGTCTTTGTCGAAGAGCTGAGTATGGAAATGTGGGACTACTTCAATTGAAATCTGTCCCTTTGTGACATAAAATCCAGCTGCTCCTCAAAATCCACAACTTTTCACACGAATGAAGCTTCAAGAAACACCCCCGTGCCAAATCTACGTTTTAACTGATTCAGTTCAGTTTATTTATAGGGAAGGCAAAAAAAGACCGAAACATTTATTCAAAACAAATCGTTTCAATATTTGTATCAGATGAACGTTCCTTAGACGAGCTTATATGCGAGAGTGTTAGTTAAAGTGTGTGTTGAGAATGACTCTCAGCTACCACCACACCAAGTTTCAGGGGCGATATCTGTAAACTTGACTGTCTGACATTTTTTATGTTGGCTAACGCCATCTCGAAATGGATTGAATACAAAAGGTAACCATACAAATCTGAGAGTTTCATCCAATTCTATCCACTGATTCATGAGATATTTCGCTAACATTATTGCCTTCACCTTCGGGGTATGACAAATGACCTCAGATAATATTTAGCAACAGTCAACAATGATGAAAAGAAGCCTTCAGACGTCTGAAATGGTCAATTAAAGCCTAATTCTGCTAATTTTAACAGATTAGGGAGAAGTAGGTCAATCTGAGACGTAATCTTTGGAGTCGGGGCTGACACATGTCGACTTTACATCAGAGGATTGCAGCGTCCTGATTCAGAGTCGGGACAATGAAGGCATCAAATGGGCCTGGACACGACCCCTGGGTTAAACTCTGACCTTTTCACACACAATGTGTTTGTGAAATGTTCATTTAGTGCTAGAAACAGACGAGGACGGGCAAATCCAATAAATATGTTAAAGTCAAGAAACGTCACTGTCAAAAAAAGCGACGAATAAAAGAATGCACTTCGCCCGCCGCCGTTTTTGTCCAAATTATGAGATTACGATGAGCAAAACGGATTATGAGAAATGGCTTTTCTGTTCAGTTTTTTTAAATAACTTTTGTTCTTCACAATCTCGTGCAGTATTAAGAGATGCCATGTGTTTTCAATAACTCTCAGCTACAAAATGCACAAAACAGTATCTGTTAAAGTGACTGAGGTTTGATCATTAAGCTGATTAGCCTGAAATTAATTGTCTCCAAAGGTTAACAAGTTGTAGATGCACATCCGGTAATTATTTCATAAACGTTTCATTAAAATCCATCACGTGATTCAGGATATATTTGCTTTAACAGTGTTGACGTCAACAGTTAATGCTAAAGTTTTTAGACAATGTGTAGCGCTCGTGATATGTGTTAAGTATCATGCTCAGCTCCTACCACATCAAAATTTAGCTCAATCTATATAAAACCGGCCGAGTTAAAGCCATTTATGTGCTGGATAAGTTCCAATAGCTTTACCAGCCCTTTTAAAATTGGATTGACTCCAAAAGTTAATCAACTGTAGATGTCAATCCAAGGGTTATTTCCAGAAAGTTTTGTTAAAATCTCTCCCACGGTTCATGAGATATTTTGCTAACAGACAGACAGTTTGCTCAAAGAACGTTTTAGAAGCAGATCGTAAGCAATCGGTTCATGCTAAATGTGTTTGTGTTAGGGATGACTCAGGAGAAGTAGAAAATATTAAATAAAAAGTCAACTTTTACAGCAGAAGTGCTTCAATTTGTATTTTTTACGCTGTTGCCAGGTTGTGCGCAAACTCTTGCATCCACTGTGGGGACTTATGTGAATAATAAAACCAGTATATTTACCATAAGTGGAAAAAATGTTTGCAGAAGCTAAATATTTGATCTGTTTTCATTTTCACCCACAAGTTGTATTTGAACAGCGTGCGCCTCTGATGCGCACAAAGGGGGCTTTACCCGGATGTGCGCCGCTGCAGACATTTCTGCGGCTCCTCCCTGCGCCTTTTCACAGCCGTATAACAGGATCTCTTACTGGCGCGAAAAACGCACTGTGTGGCTCAGTGGTTAGAGGGCGGGAGGGGTTTGCCGCGTGTCCGAGCCCCCCAGCTGTTTCCGTCTTTATTTTTATTGTTTAAGTTGTGGGTTTTGAACCATACCGGGGGCTTCATTGCGTGGATGAACCGCTGCCTAACATTTCATCCGCTGGAGCACAGGGTTGTCCGCGTGCGTTAAATGCCCTGCGTCTGTTCGGACTCTGCAGAGATCCGGTGAGTTGATTTATTGTAAGTTTCCAAGAAGCAAACGGCGCACAGGGTTTAACCCCGCAGAGCAAAGACTAAATCAGGAAACGCTTCACCTACCCTTGTTTTATGTTTTAACTTTGACTTCCGAGTCGTTTTCAAAGAAGACGAGCTAAACAGAAGCGCTCGTGTCATTTCCTTCTGTGCGCATGTGTCCGAGCGCATCCGCAAGACGCGATCAATTATTAATGTGTCCCATTTGGTGAGGCCGGCTGTTCCGGGACGAGGGGTCCCATTAGGAGGATATCTGATCTGTGGTGGAAGGATCGTGTCTAATTTCCTCTCTGTCTGTTTCAGGACCTCCATTTCTGGGATTAACGTGGATTATATCAGCCTCAGCATGGAGTTTGACTGTTTCCAGCCTTATTTTTTCGACCGTTTCGACGCCGAGGAGGATTTTTACAAGTCTACTGCGCCCAGTGAGGACATATGGAAAAAGTTTGAGCTGCTGCCCACCCCTCCCATGTCCCCGCACCGGACCCTGAGCGGGGCGGCTCTCTACCTCTCCCCTGGGGACCAGCTCAGCTGGCTGACCAAGATGCTGGGTCAGGACGAGGACTATGAGGGACACTTCCTCCCGGACACCGAGGAGCTTTTGGACAACGTGAGCGCCCACATCATCCAGGACTGCATGTGGAGTAGTTCTGGCAGCAAGGAGAAGGTCAGCGGGAGGGTGTGTGGCACCCCGGCGCCGGTCAGACCGAGCAAAACACAGTGCGCCTCGCCGGGTGGTCTCCCCTCCGCGCCCTCGGACTGCGTGGACCCCGCGGCGGTCCTCACCTTCCCCGCCAGCAGCTGCAGAAAGCCGGCGTCGTCTGGCTCCGAGTCCCGCTCTGATTCTTCTGGTAAGGACACAGACATGCTGTGGGAGAGCCCCACCCTCCGTGCCTGGATTAACTTGCCCACTAACAATGGGTTATTTAGGGAGCAGGCGGCAGCGCAGCAGCAGGGGTTATCCAGTGCAAAGCCTCAAATAAGGCAGGATTTTTTTTACCCTTCCTGTGACAAAGCACCTCATGCTTCCTCTGAACAAGCCATGCTTTAAAAACCGCGCCCCTATCACTTCTAAAACTCCCCGCCTTTCTTTATCTGTAGCTGCAACACAATCAGGGTGCGGTTAAGGGGCCCCTGTCTGGATGATTTATTGCAAGAGTTTATTCATTTACAGAATTGTTGACCCCCCCCATTTAAATATCTATTGCCTAATTCCTGCTAACTTCCTGGTTTGGGTTAATCAATCCAGTTTGTTGGAATGTGAAACATGTTCCGTACTGTCTTCTTGTGAACCTTTTTAATAATTAGTTTTTCTTCTGTGCTGAGCAGATGACGAAGAGGAAATCGACGTCGTCACCGTGGAGAGCAAGAAGAAGCGAGTGCGGATGGTCAACGTCAGAAAGCCGGTCACCGTCACGGTGCGTGCCGACCCCTGCCCCAAACGCTTCCACATGTCTGTCCACCGGCAGCAGCACAACTACGCGGCACGCTCTCCGGACAGCGACCCCGAACCGGAGGATGATGATGACGACGACGACGATGAGGAGGAGGAACCGCAGAACAAACGCGCCTGCTCGGCGTCCCCCTCGGACACCACCCCACAAAGCTCGGACGTAGAGGACACTGACCGCAGGAAGAACCACAACTTCCTGGAGAGGAAGAGGAGGAACGATCTCCGGTCTCGCTTCCTCGCCTTGCGGGATCAGGTCCCCGGCCTGGAGGCGGCCAAGGCTCCGAAGGTGGCCATCCTGACCCACGCCACAGATTACCTCATGGAGCTGCACACCAAGGAGAAGAGGCACCTCCAGGAGAAGAAGCGCCTCAGATCCCGACAGCAGCAGCTCCTCCGCAGAATATCAGAACTCAAACGCTCATGAGCCGCCGCCTGAAAGCCTCGTCCTGTCACGAACTCATAACCCGTCACTTTGAAAAGCTATCCTGTTGATATAGCGCGATATGCCTCATGTACATAGCTGTGAATTGTTGTTCTGAATATCTGATGGACGCTTATTCCACTGTCGGAGCAGGAGGACTTTCAGTTAGATCTCTTTTATTCTTTGCACAGTTTTAAATTTTAGTTGTAAACAAGGGGTCACAGGCTTTTGTTTTTTTTAATAGCTGGTATGCTGTGACGTAAAAGTCTTTATTTTTTTACCTGTTTGGATGAGTGAACATCTTTGTTTTCATTACGTGCGAATGCCTTTCTACCTGCACGAGCTATTGAGTGCATCTGCTCCGATTGACCTGTTGTACATATCGTTTTGTAAATAATAGCATATTCCTCCGGTTCAGACGGATAGATCCAGTGGTTTGTGAAAAATTTGCTCCTCCGTGCCACAAAACCTCTATTTTGGTAAGAAACAAGGAAGAAAAAAAAAAAGTTGCACTGCTGTACTTTATATTTCACGTGTCACTTTGTGATTTCAATGCTTCTCTGGATTTTGTTTTTAAGCATGCTAACCTCAACAGCATAATTAAAATTTTTATACCTTATTTGCATAGAAACATGATGCCTTTTGGTCTTTTTTTTTTTTTTTTTTTCCCGTGTCTTAAAATGCACCAAAGTGGCTCACATTCCAGCATTTATTAGTTTCTATAGATAATCTGAGCTGGCAATAAATTAATTTAAATATTTGAAATTGCTCAAATCCAACTAAGACTCTGCTGATTCCAATGTAAATGTGGCGAAATGATCAAATTTGGCTTTTAACAGCTTGAGTCCTTTTTCTTGAAGGGAGATGTTTTTGTGCTTCAGCTGCTGCGCTGAAGGTTAACTGGAGTCTGTCCTTCAGGCTCGTCCTTGAGGACGAGAGGTGGATCCTCCCCTCTGCAGTGGCTGCTGCACACTGGGCACCTGATGTGCTTGGAAATGGGTCAGACGTAAATACAGCTGGAATCTCTTACATGTGGTGGTCAGGGAACCGGACTGGGTCGTGCATGCGGTGGTAAATCCATCCGTACTTGAACATCTGGAAGATGGTCACGTCTGAATCAGATGCTGCAGAGGTTTTTTGGGATGCAGTCACTCGTGATGTGCGCAGATGTTGAAAAGGGTGTTTTCTCTTCACTGGGACCCCCAGCTGACCAGACCTGCACCGCAACAGATCAATAACATGAATAAATACATGGTCGGAGGAGAATTGACTGGATAAATCAGAAACCGTTAAAGATTGGATCGCAACACAATAAGCAAAATTTAAATGCAATATCACTAATATGATAAAAAGACAATGCAGCATTGAGATAAGATGGAACTGCATTGATCCCACAGGAAATTGTGCCAAGAGTTTCAGTACAAAAGATCTCGCAAGATACAAATATATATATAATATATATATATATATATATATATATATATATATACATGTATATATAAATAACAACAATTAAGGTCTAAAACAGGTCGGACAAACATTAAAGTGTTTATTGTGGTGCAGGATTACTTTTATTGCCCAGAGTTAAGTTTAAAATGTGTCACTTTTTACTGCTTTAATGTCGACAGTTTTACACTATTTTGGTAATTTGATCATGTCAACAGCAAAACATGTACAGGAAACACCGAAACCATCAAAAACTTGCTCAGAGCACAAAGTCATCTGAAACATTTGATGACGTTTTGCTTCAAATTTAGTGTTCAGCCAACGCAGTGTTAGTCTGGACCTCTCGCTCTGAAAACATAAAAGCATGACGAAGTAAGGTTTAAAGTCTAATAATACTGTGATATAACTGAGTTTAATACATTGGGTTTAGTTTTATAGCTCATTTTAAAACTTTATAATTGCTTTAAACTCACATAAATATGCAGAACACATTTAGGCCGTGATTGCGTTTTTTTATAAAAACTGTTCAAAACAAACAGCATGTTAGATAAGACAACATTCCCCTCCATCGTATGTCTCTCTGCATATATCCAATATGATAATATTCTTCATATGTGCATTTAGGATCGTAGAAATTCACACGTGACTATCCCCCAACTGAAACACGTTACCACCGGAAAAGTAAAATGTTTGAAAGTTGTTTTTATTTTGTTTCTGGAGCAAGTTTTTATAAATGACTTTCTCAAATGTAACACTGGGGCTTATATTCTGTGTGATGAATCACATTTATATGACACTTAAAGCATCACTTTCCCTTCAAGGTGCAGAATTAGTTTGGTCTAAAGCTGACCTGGATGCTCAACACAAGGTGACTCCAACTTTGCGATGAGGAGGATGACTTCACCAGTGACGAGTCTCTGCAGGCCTCAGTGACTCAGCTCTGAGCTCCTGCCGTTGTTTAATGAACTCGGAGTCAACCATGTGGCTCAGGTAGTCCAGCCTGACAGACGAGCCTCGGCACACCTTGAACGCCAACCGTCCTGCGCTTCGCTCACCTTTGTTTGTGCCAGGGACGGTCGGTGTTTTACCTGTCTGTGTTTGCTCTGCCCTCCGGCCACTGTTTTGAAGCGTAACTGAATTACCATATCGGCATTTGTTCTCAGGAGGCTCAGATTAATGCACTGAAAAGTGACTTTTATGGACTTTGCAAGCATTTTGTCGTTCCTAGGGGCGTCCTAGTGCTCAGCTTCTCTTTGTGAACTGAAAACAAACCATCGTAGATGACTCTTGATAGCCATCAACAGCTTGTACTTTAATAAAAAAGTGAAAGTAATTGTCAGACCTCAAGACTTGGAACTGAAAGGAACAACATTTCCCGTTATAATACAAGTACAAAATTAATTTAAAATAAAGAAACACGTTTTAAAAAGCCGGTGATAAGTGCAAGAGTCCCGAACCCCTTCGGAGTGATGCGTTTTGCATTTGACCTCATTTTCTGACTCACAACAGCAACATGCAAAATGTCCGGCGCACGGTGTGGTTGAAGCAAACGAAAACATTACTGACCTTCAGCAAAACATGATGTTTTTCAGGTCGATCATTTTCAGAGACTTAAAAATCATTTTAGCTCGCTGCGTTTAAAGGCAGACGGGCGTAATGGCCCCAGATCACGCTCTTTAAGACAGCTTTCTTTTCAAACAAGTCTTGGAACTTCTTCCATTTGTTTC
Organism: Nematolebias whitei; assembly: GCF_014905685.2. Lineage (NCBI taxonomy): Eukaryota > Metazoa > Chordata > Actinopteri > Cyprinodontiformes > Rivulidae > Nematolebias > Nematolebias whitei. The sequence goes on from NC_056518.1 coordinate 20,005,553, forward strand.
AGTGTTGATAATTAACCTCTGCTGATTAGTTTTACTTTGTTCCAAACCAGACTTCTTCTGCAGGGAAACAGTAAAGTCAGAAAGGATCTCTTTGTCCTCATGTTTTCTGCTGCTCTTGACAGTTAACTCGCCCAACCAGATTTTCTGCTAAACGACTTCAGAGGTGCAAGTTTGCTTGTGCACAAATGTTTCCTTTAAGGACATGCTCAGAATTTCACTTTAACTGATTACTCTTATCTTTAAGCCAAAAAAACAACCTTGTTATCCACAGCTGGAAAAAAATAACCATTTGGTTCAAGCGATTAAACCTGGCAACGCTATGCTGATGGTCATACTTGGGATGACGCACATCTGAACTGAATTCTGCTGTTTTGCGCATTACTAGATGGCAAGTGACCTTGGTCATGACCAAGAATTTGACAGTTTGTTGTGTTACCTTTTGGCATTTCGTAATATAATAAAATTCAACCTGAATATTTTGCAGAAAAACACAAAAACAAATGAGATTATCTCATCCTTGGCATGTCCCCCTGACAAGGCACTACCGGTCGTGCTTGCCGATCCAGCATTTCCTGCAGATAAACCTGCTTCTAGATAAAACGGGGAAAAGTCTGTTACTGCCTCAACGGGATTCTTAACTGCTTAGATGTGAAAGCGCAACTGTGTTTCGGGAAAGTGAGATGTCAACTTTCGCAACTGTTAACATCCCCCTTTGCTGAAGAATCACCTACCTCTGCAGATTTTAGGGAGCAAAGAACCATTGAGCAATTTTTGCAACATGTTTGACTGGGTGTGTTCTGGCTGGTGTGGTTTCAGATCACGTGTGTGCAATATGTGAACACTGAAAGGCAAAGAAAACAGACCATAAACAGACTGCATGGGTTTATGATTCTGAGGCACCGGCACAACTGGCTGCTTATCTCTGACCCACATGTTCGGAGTAAATAGGACGTATGATAAAGGAAAAACAGGTGAAAGGGTAACAACATGCTTTGTGTGACTATGAGCTTGAATAATCTCCCATTCTCACAAGCATTGGATGCTAAGGACTATTGTGCTGCACTTTAGCTTTAACAACTGTGGACCATGACATCTTATGTCATAAACTCTCAGAAATTGGTTTCTCAGATCACACCACTGGCTGGTTCTCTAATTATCTCTCAGATCGGAGGCAATGTGTTCAACATAATGGTACTTCTTCCAGCTATCTGACTGTTAACAATGGTGTACCACAAGGTTCAGTCTTAGGACCCACCTGCTTCATAATCTACATAAGTAATATAGGTCAGATAATTCCTGATGCATCCTTACATTTCTATGCTGATGACACAGTTGATTATTGTGCAGCTAGAACAGTCACTAAGGTACCAACTTTTACAGTCTGCTTTCGACATCATCCAGTCTGATTTGTTCCGTCTCAAACTTGTGCTAAACCCTGTCAAAACCAAAGGGATGCTTTTTTCAAACAGGAAGTTGGTACCAGCAGTCATTCCTTCTATTTTATCTTCAAATGGTGTCCCTATTGAGTTTGTTGATTCATATAAATACTTGAGTATTTTGGTCGATTCGCATCTCTCTTTTAAGCTTCATGTCAAAAACTTGGTAAGGAAACGGAAAGTTAAATTGGATTTCTTTTTCAGAAACAGATCCTGTCTAACTATGAATGCTAGGCAACGCCTTGTAAGTACTACTTTCCTTCCCTCCATTGAATACGGTGACATTATTTACATGAACGCACCTGCAAGCACCTTGCAAATGTTAGATGCTGCACGATGCGTTAAGATTCACAAGTGGCTGTAACTATCATACCCACCACTGCACCCTGTATTCACAGGTTAACTGGTCATCATTAACTTCACGCAGACACTCACACTGGTACATTTTCATCTTTAAATCACTTCTTGGTCTGCTGCCTTCACACATCTCCTATATGTCACTACATGAGTGCAGCTACAGCGTGCGCTCTCAGGACATTATTACCTGCAGTGTCCCCTCAGTGTGGACCAAACTAGGCAAAAGGGCCTTCTCCTACTCCGCTCCTGTTTCCTGGCACACCTTGCAAAAAGATCTGAAGCTCTCGACCTTGACCTCTCTAAGAGATTTTAAACAACTGCTAAGTTCATGGAAAAAAACAACACATGCGTGTTCCTGATTTTAGCATTTTACACCGCTTTACAATGTAGCTGTTTCTCTTGTAAATGAGTCCTCGAGACTCATCGAGACTAGCCTGTATAAATAAAGGTTGAATGAGTTAGTGTCTATTTTTGGGCCTGTGCACAAACATTTATTGAGGTCGCACATGGATTTTTAGTTTTCTGAAGGAGTGCAGCTAGAAGTCGTCCCTTTCTTACTCAACCCGTACAATGCAATGCACCCTTCCCCTTATTCTATTTTCAAGTGGCTGACCGTCAAGGAAGAAGTGGAAAACAGAGCCGGGAAAAAACGCAGATGATTGTTTGGTTACACACACACATTGCACACATACACACACTAGTTGGGAAACTTTCTCTGACCACGGTTGTCAAACTCTCTGCCTGCTGACCCAGATTCCAGCGTGGTTGTGTCACTGAAACCCAGCCACCAATTTCCACTGAACCCACTTAAAAACCACACTGATATTCTGTCGTGGAAATCTCTTTGTTTCCTCCGTACTTTTTCCACATCAATCTGATGGCCTCTGCCCTCTTTTCAGGTACTTATCGCCACCATTTGTTGATCTAGGTCAGTCTTCTGCTTTCAGTCTCTCACCCCTGTCTGCTGCATGCCCTCCCCTTGCTAAGGCCCATGTTACATAACAGAGATGATTCAGTTCCAGCAAGCTTTACATGCTCCTCTCAGATGTGTTTAGCCTCAGCTGACTGGTCTCAAATCAGTGTTTTTCTTTAAACCTCAGACCAAAAAAAAAAGTCTGCTATGAAACCAAACCAAGATGTCCCAATTTACATAGGATTTTTGTGCAGTAATTTCTGTCACCAACCAGACAGCCAAAACCTTTCTTGCATACTAGGGTTTCAAGAAGGTAATAATCTAATCTGGAGTTAATCCTAATCCTGTTAGTGCAAGCACTGGTGCCATCTGGGCCCAAACACGCTGCTCTGATGGTAATGAACCCATCAAAAGGACTTCTCGTCATCTGACTGGTTGAGCCATCGGCGGCTCGTGTTAAACTCTGACCTGCTCGTAAACCGAAGCAGGCTGAGGATGGATGGACCTTCCTCAAGTTAATGAATAAACAAACCCAATACATAGGAGGGAGTAATGTGTTTCTATGGTGCGCCGGGCCCCTGGAGAAGCAGAGCGAATGCTAGTGATGCAACCACGAGGCTGTTTAATGGATAAACTACATAAGGCGGGGAAGGACTAAAGAGTAACAACTCCTGTGTCGCCCCCACCCTGGCAACCCCTAGACGTTTTGTACACAGCCTTGGAACTGAGAGCAAGAAAAGGTGAGGGGTATGGGGTGCTGTTTGTAAAGTTACACAGTCAAAAATTAACAGCAGTATTTTGGTTGATTAGCCTTTCATAAGAAAGACATAGGTTTTTTTTCGAAGTCAGATTTTCACCATGTTATTCATACATTTATAAATGTCATAGTTTCAAACTAAATATTAAATTTACAAGCTAAATATTTAGCTCCATGCTAAATATTTAGTTTCCAAACTAAATGTTTAATTTACAGACTAAATGTTCAATTTACAGCTAAATATTTAGCTTACAAACTAAATACTTAACTTGCAAGTTAAATATTTAGTTAATAAGCTAAATATTTAGCTCCATGGTAAATATTTAGTTTCCAAACTAAATTTTTATGTGCAAGCTAAATGTTTAATTTACAAACAGTGAACTAAATATTTTCATGTAAATTAAATATTTAATTTCCAAGCTAAATATGTATTTTCAAAACTAAAACATTTAATTTCTAAGCTAAACATTTAATCCCTAAACTAAATGTTTAATTTGCTAATAAATATTTAGCTTGGACCTGAATATTTAATTTGCAAGTTAAATATTTAGGTCCAAGATACATATTTAGTTAGCAAATTAAATATACATTTTTTAAATTAAATGTTTAGCTTGGAAAATAAATGTTTAGGTCGGAGCTAAATATTTAGTTAGCAAATTAAATATTTAGTTTACGAATTAAATGTTTAGTTTTGAAAATACATATTTAGCTTTGAAATTGAATAATTAATTTACATCTAAATATTTAGTAGACTAACTAAATATTTAACTTACAAGCTAAATATTTAATTTGTAAATTAAACATTTAGCTTGGAAGTATGGCATTTATAAATGTATGAATAACACAGTGAAATTATGACTTTGAAAAAAACAACTTTTTTTTATTTTTATTTTTATGAAAGGCTTAATAAACCAAAATATTGCTGTTAATTTTTGACTGTTTAACTTTACAAGCGGTACCCCATAGAGGGAGCTTAAGATGACAATAATTGTTTTTCAAATTCAACATTTATTTTAGCTTGTTGTGTTTTTTCTTGGGGTACATTCACACCCGCCCTGTTTAGTCCACTTTAATCGAACTCTAGTCTGTTTGCCTAGAAAGTCCGGTCCATTTGGGGAGGTATGAATGTGCAATCAAACTCCGATGCAGACCAAAAAAAAATCGAACTCTGGTTCACCTAAATACCTAGGTCTCGGTTCGGTTGAAATGACTGGCGCGGTTCGAGTGCAGTGTGAATGCAAGCGGACTGGAGACGGCTCCAAAAGCAGGAAGTGGACTACAGCGCATGGCATTCTGGGTAAATACAACCAAAACAAATGCACATTTCAAATACCTGATATAGAGCCATCTCAGCCACCTTGTGTGAAAAACAACACTCTCCATGGTCTTCTGCCTCATCTTCTGCTCATGCTGAGTCCATTGTTGAAAAAATGACAAAACAGAAAACCTTAAAACTGCTAAAAGTTGATGCCACTCCATTTTTGTTTTTATTTCCAGAAGAAAAAGAAGTATCTTCTTCAGAGATCTTTGTGTCGTTTCCTTCAGTAGTTCTTGGTGCAGCGCCACCACAGGCGAGGGGGGAACAAGTTGACTCGAGTGACAGTGCAGTGTGAATGTGACCCACACCAGTTGAAAATGTGACCTCCAATCGAACCGAGTCTATCAAGTGTGAAAACGATCTTAGAGATATGAGAGCTTTAGCTTAACGAATGTGAAAACTTCTTGAATTTGTGGCACTTAAGCACCTTTTAGCCCAAAGTTTTGCTTTCGTAGCCTCCACTTTGACCCTTTTAGTTATATTTGCTGACATTTTTACCTCGCACATACACAGTCTAGTACTGGCCCAGGACAAATGTGAAGGTGGAGGGATAATAATAATAATACATTTGTTTTTCTGGACCATGAATAAAAAATCTAAACAAATTTTCATGAACCCAGAATGTAATCACAGGGTTGACATCTGCGACTGGTGAATTCACAATGGCTGCTGCAGGTACAAGATCTAAGTGAGCACAAAAATGGCTATAACGCAGACAAATGTACAGATACTGAGCCTTGATTTGGTCTGATAGTAGATGAGTCAGTCACAACACATTAAGCTCTAACAAATCATGTGAGATCACAGGACATGATGCTGTTTTCAGAGTTTAAACAACATGCTACAACTTCATCCGTTCTTAAAGCTATACGAGTCCAAAACTCAGCATGAAAAGCGGCGGGCAATATGCATTCAAGGAATGCTAGACGTTAATCTAATAAGGTTAAGTCATGTCCTCTGAACAGATTATTTGTTGAAGTATTTTGCCTTTTATCTAAAATACTTCTTCAGCCTCAGGAACTGCAACAAATTCAGTCTTGTAAGCAGCATCTTCTCATAGTGGATCAACCAGTTTGCTGGTTTAGATTTTTTTTTACCTGCATTATTGAGGACGCTACCTTAAATTTTTTTACTTTTAGGGATTTTCCCTAAACACGATCAGTGCGTCTTTGGTGTCATAGGTCAAAAGGAACTGGAATATAGATGAAAATTCACACAGAATCAAATGAACATGCTATGATTTTAGATCGCCTTCCTATTTAACAAAAATACAGAAGCTTGGTAAGTTTGTCAAGACATGGTAAACAGAGGTTTATCTTTAGTCTGCTGGCTGATTCATGTGCTCAGCATTTACTAAAAGAGGAAGTGTACACTATCAATTATAGCAAAAAATGTGTCATAAAAAAATGGTCATCCAGATTATTTTACCCTCAAAAACACTGTCAGAAGGCAACATTTAACCAAACATCTGCACACATGGCATTCTGTTGATTTATCTTTTCCACAAGCTTATCTTTTATTTTGAGAATCACAACATTTGCAAGTTTACATTAAACTCTTTCGGAAATGACGAATAACTTGTTTTAGTGCAAAAACCCCAGAAACTTTTTAGTCTGAACAGGCAGGAAATTTCGTGTTCCTTCCAAAAACATCTCCACCAAATTCTTAAAAGAAATCTTTACTTTCCACATCTGCTGCTCTTCTGTTTTTGTTTAGTGTGAAATAAAGGAAGCAGCTGCTGCTTCGTCACACGGCACGCAGGAGGCCGGGGTTTGTGAATGGGCAGATTTCAAAACACCGCAGCCTGAAAACAAGACGCGGTGTGGACACAACAACAACAACAACGGTTTCCCTCGCATCTAAAACCATTTACGAAGCCTTTCGTTGTAAAGTCCCGTGTTCGAACCTGTTGCCTCTGCAGCGCGGCACTTGTGACCCATGCAGCAGATGTTCCTTTGTTCGGCCCTGCAGTGGAAAGTTGCTTCAGTTGAGTTTGGGACTCCTTTTTTTGCGTTTTTTTGAATTTGCCCCCCTTTCTGTGCCATCACCAGCATCCACCCTCCCTCTCCTTCACTTGAGAGGGGTTTCTCCCTTCCCCCATCCCCTTTAACCCCTGACAGTCATCGCAGTTGCTGCCCCTCCACCAACACAGACTTTTTCTTACTTTATTAGTTGGTTGACCCTTTGCTGCAGAATGTTTTTACGTTTAAATGTAATGCTCATCTTGTTTTTTTTTTTTTGCTTACAACTCCCTCCTAAATGCTTTTGTCATCAGGGCCTGAGAGACCACCATGGAGCTTATGTAATCATCCCTGCCTGTTTTCCTCCTCCTCCTGCATGTGTGAAGGAAAAGAAGCGGCCGTAATAAGATCTAGGAGTCGCACAAGCATTACAGGTTTCCTGTTTTTGTGTTAAACTCATCGGGAGGCAGGAAGTGAGAGGAACTGCTGCTGTTTTCCTTTAACGGCTGACAAGACAGCTCTCAGTCAGCCGCTTTTACCAGTGCCACTGATTTAGAAGGACTGGATTGACTCGGGGTCTCCGATCCCCGCTTCTTCCTTTTCAGGTCGCGGGGGGTCACTGGTGCCCATGTCCAGCCATCACTGTGCGAGAGGCCGGGTACGTCACAAGTCCATCACAGGGCCGCATAGAGACAAACGAGACAAACAACCATTCTGTGTGTGTGACTCGGGGCCTCGGCATCCCTGAAACCTAATAACAACAAATCCAGTTACGTCCAATTGTCAGCGTTTCCAGCTCTGCAAAATGACCTTTCTTTGATGCTTGAAGGCCGTCCTGCAGCAGAAAGGAAGGGCCGTAATCGCTTCTGATGGAGCATGTGTGTGTGTGTGATTTGTTGTGGTCTGAGCAGAATCCCAGTAAGAACAAAGAATCTGGTGGTGGCCAGCATGCCTGAGTGGCTGTTCTGAAGGGCTGATTAAGGATATAGTAGACATCTGCCTTGTTTCAAGCCTTCAGGCGGTGTGCTGGGGGTGGAGCTTCATATAGAGTAGGGGGGTTGTTCGGGCTCTTTGTTCTGGCCTCCTTTTGTCTCCACCCACAGAGAGCTTTATTATCTCTCTTGCAGACTCGCGCCAAAACAGCACGGCTTTGCTTTTTTCTTCCGCGTTTATTCTCCTAATGCCCCCCCCCCCAAGATTTGTTTGCTTTTCATGAAGCACTTCACTTCTTGCATGGCGCCAAGGCAACTACAGGTACAGCATACTCAGTGAGGCCTCCCTTTTTTTTATTTTTTTATTTCCCCGCCTGCATTTCCCGCCACTGCAGGGTGACACAAAGCCGCCTCCTCTCAGTTTCGCGCCAAAAGCCGGTGTTATTCAAATCATGTCGGTGGGCGCGGCCCAACTGTCTCCATTCAGGTCCTGTTAACATTATCGGACACACACACACACGGATCAGGTCTTAAACGCATTAAACTATGATAAATTATATTTTTTTCAAGGTTGAATGTTTTTATAAAAATTAATTAAGCCTCCCGTATTATCATGTATATAAATCTTTACTAAGATTAGCAATAATCATGTAAGATAAAAACACGTTCAATCCCAAGAGAACTTTAAAGTTTAAATGATAGCCACTCAAATATAAATGTTTTCAGTTCCACTTTCTCTTAACGCAGTGTTTCTTTCACATCCTCCTTGTTTACAACACACTGGGCATGAATGAAACCAGAGAAGCTTTCAAAGATGCTGAAAGGCTTTTTAATCCTCTGCTACTCTCTGGTGGCTACAGAGATCAACTGCAAAGACCGGCTGTTGTTTTCTGATTAACAGCAAATTATCTTTTTTATTATTATTCGATTCAGTTTATTTATCTGGTCACAACAGAAGTCATCTCAGGGCACTGAACAAAAACATTCATATACATAAAAAGTAAATTAACAAATTATCTGAGGAGCAGACTGATTTGAGTTTATCTCCATCACAGACTCTCATCTTGAGAAAGCATGAAGGCGACAGTGGAAAAACTCCCTCATGAGGAAGAAACCTTTAGCAGAACCAGACTCAGGACAAGTGGCCATCTGCTTAGACTGTCTGGGTTTGAGAGGAACAGGAAGGAGGAACAGATACACAATGGCAGGTCAAGAATCACAAGTTAAGATAGAAACAGTATCAAATGTAAACTATTCAATTTTACAATTCATTTCAAGAAATGAACTCAATTTGTCCTCTAGTAGTCTATAGCAGCATAACAAGCTAACATAGGAGTTATCAAAAAGGAAAGTCTTAAGCCCAGTCTTCAAACTGGACAATGTGTCAGCCTCATGGACAGAAACTGGAAGTTGGTTCCACAAGAGAGGAGCCTGATCACTGATCTTCCTCCCATTCTGCTTTTGGAAATTAGGGACCGCAAGCAAGCCTGCAGTCTGAGAGTGAAGTGCTCTGTTAGGAAAATATGGAACGATAAAATCTGTAATATAAGATGGAGCTAGGTTGTTGAGCGCTTTGTACATTAGAAGTAAGATTTTGAATTCAGTTCTGAATTTGACAGGGAGCCAATGGAGAGAAGCTAAAACTGGAGAGAGATGATCTCTCCCACTAACTCCAGTTAAGACTCTGGCAGCAGCATTTTGGATCAACTGAAGACTTTTTAAAGAAGCATTTGGACACCCAGATAATAAACCATTGTAATAGTCCAGTCTAGACGTGACAAATGCATGAACCAGTTTTTCTGCATCATTTTTAGACAAGATGTTTCTAATTTTAGTTATATTACGCAAGTGAAAGAAGACGGTAGTAACATTTTTAATGTGGGGGATAAAAGACATGTCCTCATCAAAAATAACACCAAGATTTTTAACATTAGAACAGGAGGCCAGATTAATGCCATCCAAGGAGGGAGAAAGACTGAAAAATGTATTCTAAGATGCTCAGGTCCAAAAATTAAAACGTCTTGTCTGAGTTTAAAAGCAGAAAATTTAGGGTCGTCCAGGTTTTTATGTCTTTAAGACATGTTTGTAGTCCGAGTAGCTGATTGGATTCATTTGGGTTTCATGGACAAATATAATTGTGTATCATCAGCAGTTTTTTCATTTTCATTTACCCTTTATTATACAGGTAGTCTCACTGAGTCACGAGAACTCATTTTCAATCAGAGACCTGTTTTTGGGAGCAGATGGTGGGGGTTGAGGGCCTTGCTCAGGGGCCCAGATTGGGGCAAATGAGAGTGGAGGCAGGTGTGGGTGTTTCACCTTTTCCACTCACATTTTGATGTTGACGATACCGAGAGTGGAACCTGCGACTTTCCCATCACAGGCCCATCTTCTCTAACCTCTGCTCCACCACTCCCCTAAAAAGGAAACAATGACATAATGAAAAATTATGCCATGCTGTTTAATAACTTTATGGAAGAATATATATGGTAGAGCTTTCACACACACACATTTATGTCAAGTGTTTTGTTGTGAATCAAAACTTTTTAACCACATATAATGTCTGTGAAGTCCAGTTTTCTTTTATGGTCCTGTGTTAAATGTTTTAAAAGTTTAATTCTTGATTAAAATAATAATAAGACTAAAATGATTGGATTGAGCTCGTTTTGTTTAAATTCAGCAGCAACTTTTTGCAGGTTTTGTTGTTTTTGAGACAATTTGAAGTCGACTTCTTTTAGTTCTGTCATTGTTTGTATTTGTTTTATTATTATGACAACTCCACAGCATTTAGCTTCAACTCTTCAATTTTAGTCTGACGCGGGGTCGTAATTAATTTTGAAGAAACATAATTGAACATTTAGGAGCTTTCTATCCTCCTGGAAATTTATTTCTGAGAGATTTCATTTGACACAACGTATATGATGTGTGCTAAAACATTATTTTATTATTAACTCTAAACTTGATATTTTTAATTAATTAAATTAAAAGTCAAACAAAATGAAAAAAAATATAAAAGATTTAGAGGAACGATGGTTTGAGAGAGGAGTAAAGGAGGCCATCTGTGTGAAAATAAATCGTCCATCATTAAACAGGTGGAGGCCTCCGGGTTCAACTGTCCCCCTCTTACAATGCTGTGATTGCTAGTATCACTCAGCCCTCTGTGAACAGTAAACAGCCATCAGTGTGCTAATGATCCATTGTTAGGCTGATGGTCCTTCTTGAGCATGTGATCAGCTGGTTTTGGTTGTCAGCAGCAAAACTAGTTGATCCACACTGAGAAGGTGCTATTTAAGAGACTGAGCTGAATACAGCACCTCAGACTGAGGAAGTCTCTCTGATGAGAGACGAAACGTTTCTACATTTTTTTGTTGTTTTGCTTTTTTTTTTTTTTTTTTGAATGTCCAGAGGACCAGATTGAACTTTTTTAGATTTTTCTACCTGGATTATTGAGCATGCATCAGGATATAAAAGATTTAGGTTTTACAACATTTTATGACATCTTTGTTTTATTTGAGCATAAATCAGTTAAACAAGTTAAAACGTGCACAATATTCAGTTTGCATGTTGGTTTTTGTTATCTTTAGTTTTGCTTGTGTGCCTGTTTAATATCACCCCCCACCACCACCAAAAAAAAAACCAACAAAAAAAAACACACACACCCCTCCAGGCTGCAGCTTGTCTGTTTACTGTGATCAAAGAGGAGCTAACAGCATTAAAAATTATTTTATGCTCTTCAAAGCACAACATGTACTTTCATCTTTATTTCCTGCATCACCTGCCTGTTTCTCTGCTAGTGATGTGCATGTGCGTGTGTCACATGTCCAATCAGATGGACCCAAAATATGGGAGTGTCCCATTTGCTATGACTCACCTACTGTTGCCTAGCAACGGGATGGATTCTCTGTGACTCAGTCTTTGCGACAACCTGGCTGATTTTAAAGACCCACTGATGTGACTACATTTCCCATAATGCTGTGCAGGGTTATGAAATAGTTTATAGAAAGGAGCACAGAGGATGCAGTGCACCTTTAGCTGTAGCATTTTACACCAGTAATCCAGTTTTTATCCCTAAACCAAGTGTAATTTTGGAGAAAGTTTAAATTTTGTTCCTCAGTTTGCACGTTTAACAGAGCATGACTCAGCAGCCGGATGAAATCAGATGCTCAGCTGTGACTCCTGGGAGTCCCACGTTGAAAGAGTTAAATAGGAGGGAGGATGTGCGAGGGCTTGAAGTCAGTACAGAGTGTGCAAAAGAGGAGAAGAGCAGCCCGGAGGACCTGATCGAGGGATTTCATCCGCATGATGCTGGACATGAGAAGACAAGGTCACAGCTTGGATTGGCTCACAGTCTGCCTCCACCCGGCTCCTCTGCATCATCTCAGTCTTCTTCTAGCAGTTTAGGCAAGTGCCTCTGCTGCTGCAGTCACATTGAGCTCATCTGTTGAGTGAGGCACGACTCAGTTTAATCTGTGAAGAGTGGGAGTGGGGTGTTCTTGAGGGACAAATCCTGCCACAAGAGTGTTTAAAAGTGAACAAATCACACTGGGAGTGTAAGATGAACCTGAACAGCTGTCAAACTCTGTCAGTCGGTGGACAGGACTTGAAGAATGGCAGCCGAGCCCCCAGGGAAGATGCTCGAGCAGTTCTGAAGCCCTCCACACCCACAAAGAAACCTCAACCAGTGAGTATCTCTGTGGTTTTTCCATGTTCGGTGCACTCGTCTTTACCTTGAGACGAATCATTTTAAAGTGTATAAAACTGCCTGTGACCCAGATGACAACAAAAGATAGTAAACAGAAACTCTGCAGGAAAATGATGAATCATTCAAAGCATGCTGAAATTAAAATCACATAAAGATGAAGCTTGAAACACAAGACTCTATTGTGCCGGCTGGAAACGGAGCCAAGTTAAGAGCTCGTGTTTCAGATCAGATAATCAGCCACCTGAACCTGAGAGAAGCAACGAGCTACAAGTTCATTTCCATCCTTTGAACATTTTTCCTTGAAATGTTTAATACTTTTGGTAAATTTGTGGTCTTAAACATATTTCTCCCTGCAGCTCACTGCACATAATCTAATTATAATGCGTTTAAAAATACACAATTAAACAAAAACTAGTGTTAAAGATTGATTTGATATTTGTTGTGCTGCAGCAAATGTTTCAAACCTGTTGAGAAATTTAAAAATACGGACCCTCTATAAAAACATTGAGAACTCTCTAACTTGCAGTTTTGATCTGAACAAATCTGGTTTTAGATCAAATTATTTATTTTCACAAAAAGCTCGAGCTTGTTGTGTTGTTACACACTAAACTTTACGTACTCACTTCAAATGCTATAAACCATTAAATGGCCGTTATCAGTTGTTATCATCCCCATAGGTGGCGTTCAGACTGTCTTTCCTGTACCTCCTAGTAGGTTTAAAGGTATGTTCTTATTGCTGATAATAGAGTCAGGGGTTAAGTTTAGTGTTAGTGCTCTGGGTCAGGTGCAACGTTTAGGAAAAGGGTTAAATAAAGCTTTTTAAAAAAATGTTTAGACGCATGCAAAGCTGCATATTATCAGCAATAAGAACGTACCATTAAACCTCCTAGGAGGTAGGAGAGACAGTCTGAATGCTATATGTGGATGATAACAACTAATAACAGTCATTTAATGAGCTGATAATGTTCAAAACCGCTGACTTTACATTTTCTCAGGATGTTTTGAAGAAAATGTTCATGGATTAATAAAAAGTTATCTTAAAATAGAAAAAAAAAAGAGTCTAAAATAAAATTTGTTTCATGATAACGGGTTAAATTATATAAAATGATGGACAGAGGAGATTTTCGACCTTTGAAGAGTTAAGAAGTGTCAGTCCGGTATGCGACATTATCAGGCTCCTGCAGTGGAAAACATTTCACATCCCCCTGCCACTTCAGTTCTGCTGCAGCCCTCCACGCTCAACCCACAGGTTCATTTAGGCTTTTCTTCTGAAATGTCACGCTTTGAACGTCTCATCCTCCAGCCCAAGCCGCAGAACGCCATCACCATCGCCGTGTCGTCCCGAGTCCTCTTCAACATGGAGAAGGAGCAGCAGATCTTTGAGCAGCAGGGCATGGAGGAGTACATCCAGTACCAGGTGGCGCATGAAACGGAGCCGTTCAGTCCTGGACCTGCCTTCTCTTTTGTTAAGGTCAGAGACTTCTGGATGAGAGGGATGGTGGCGCTTTAGATCCTTGTTCTAACACTAATCTGTGTCTGGTCGGGTCCCCAGGCTCTGGAGGCTGTCAACACCCAACTGAGGGAGCATTATCCTGAGAGTGAGGAGCTTTTTGATGTAGTTCTCATCACCAACAACCACGCGTACGTTGGCCTAAGACTCATCAATACCATCAACCATCACCGTAAGTTACCAATGCAGGGACAACATCGGATATATTTAATTTAAAATCTACAACTTTAGCTCTTTGATTCGAGAAATTCTTACCTATAGAGGTGAAGACAACAAATAAAAATCTTACAGCAATCAGGATTTCAAAATGCTATTAAAATGCTGCAGCGGGTGGACTTTGTTTTGTTGCTTTTAAAGCACTCTTAATATTTGGTTGCATATTGTGTGAATGTTTATGAAGCATTCAAACTATTGTGATCCATTTTTCTTCTATACGGTTTTTGTTGCGTTTCTCATCCTGAAATTTCCAAGCTATTTCAACAAATCATACTTCAAAACGTTCAGCTCTTTCAGGACAATCCTGTTATAACTTTTGGTATTGGTGCAACTTTAGCTTTTTGACATATTTAGCCTTTTCTGACACGTTTTTTTCCTCATAGAAGATGAATTGAGCTCATTTTACATCTTTCAGACATTTAGATTCGTTTATAATCTTTTAATGCTCCTTTCACATTTTGTTCTGGTTCAGCTTCCTTGTGCAAATTTAAATAATTTTTTCAGCTAATTTCAGCTAATTTCAGCTGTTTTGTGATCCTTTCAGATTATTTCTGCTAACTACAGCATTTTGTGCTTCTACTTCTTTCTGCTAATTTCAGCTTGTTATGCTCCTTTCTGCTTATTTCTGCAAGCTTCAGCTTTTTCTGCTATTTCAGCTACTATATAGTTGTTTTTATGCTAATTTCAGCTTTTTTCAGCTAATTCAGCAAAAATGTGCTCTCTCCACATTCTACATGTAATTTTAAGTTTCTTTCAGCTTTTTTAAGTACTTTACTTTTTTAAAATAATTTCAGCTTTTTTCAGATAATTTCCATGTGCTAATTTCTGCTTCTTTCAGCAAACATGTTCTTTCTACTTTCTTCTGATAATTTAAGCTTGTTCTACCTTTTCAGCTATTTTTTTTATTTGCCTTTTTTTTAGCTAATTTAACCTGTTTTCATATATATTCAAGTTTTACATGATAATTTCTGCTACTTTCAGCCTAATTAACTTTTTTCTGCTAATTCCAGCTTATTATGCTCCTTTTAGTTTTTTCTGCTAGTTTAGCTTTTTCTATTTCAGCTACTTTTTTTTTTTTTTTTTTAGCAGATTTTGTGCTAAATTTAGCTTTTCCATCTAATTCCATATTGTTTAGCTCATTTCAGCTCCTCCTGATAGTTTAAGGTTCTTTCTGCCTTTTCATCCATTTTTTTAAACCTAATTTCAGCTTTTTTAGCTTATTTCTTAATTTTTGTGCTCATTTCTGCTTATTTAAACTTAATCCAGCCAATGTGTTATTTTTGCTTTGTTCTACTAACTTAGGCTTGTTCTTCCATTTCAGCATGTTTTTAGTCATTTCAGCTGTTTCACTGCAACTTCTTCAGCAAAAATCAGCCACTGCATTTTTGCAGGAAATGCAATTTACTTTGTTTGGGGAGAAAATGTTTATTGGTTACTTATTACGAGGAGATGGATTAAAACAGTTACAAATACAATATATAGGTCTGAGCTGGTGGAACATTTTTGCATTATCTTTATTTTAAATAGCATGCTTTTTGTTATCTTCAATCTTTAGAGCATTAAAAAAAGGAATCCCAAATTAGCATCTGCTGGAAAACGACAATATTGCCAAAAATGACAATCCTTTAGAAATTTCCAGACCCCTTAAAGTAAATTAATAATTTTGACATGCTCTTTATCACTGGCATGTTGATCTTAGATGGGAATGTTTTGCTTAGGAACAATTATAACTCAGAAATCAAGAGAAACCTCCGAGATTCCTTAAAATGCAGGAAAAATGGAAAATGTCTCCAACCATGTCTGTCACGTGACTCTGTTTCAAACCATCACTTCAGCCATTATCCCATAAGGCTGTGGGGGAAATTAAATATTTATCCTCTTCCAGTTTATCCTGCCAAGTATATTGGTTTATGTAAGCAGAGTCATCCGTTTTATATCTCTTTTGACCAGTTGATACATTTACTTATGAATTGGTCCTAAAAGTACAGATTGAGCATGACTTTATATTGAACTCATTGCTCGATTTATTTAAATAGATGTGCTTTCATTTGAAATCTTCCACAGGTTTTAGAAACTGCTTAATGCATCTGCTTCTCCACAAAAATGAAATTTAACACATCATTGCTTACTACCCTCCTTTTACATTGTGCTGATGTGAATGAATAAAAGAGAAAATCAACCTGTCAGCAACACAAAAGCCCAGCTGTGTTGGACCAGACTGAAGATAAGAATCAAGTTTTATTCTTTAAACTAAACAGGTGGAAACAAATCTACACATGATGACCAGTAACTGAGATTTAAAAGCCACGGTCTCAACGGGAAAGGAGAAAAACTAATGTAAATACACATATATGCCAAAAACAGCATGGAGAAAAACAATTTTCATAATTAAAATATGTCACTTTCACACCTGTCTGAGGTCATAAAAATAACCACTTGGCAATTGTTTCCTATACAATACATTCAAAACAGTTGGCTGCAAGTCTTTTTTTTATTTTTATAAATGAGTCTTGTGATTTATCTACTGATAATAAAAACAGGCTGCAGGATGTGCTGGGCTCAGCAGCCAGTCCATTTTATTCCCAAACAGTCACTGAACCAAGTTCTGCTGCAGCTCACACAGACATAAAAAACTGTACACGAAGCTGACTGAAAATGCTCAAGTATTTATTTAACGGGTTGAAATAAACAAGGCAAAAACAGAAATGAAACTGCTCTAGTACGTGACTCTCCTGTACTGCGACTGTCTAAGTAAGTAGGATTTAACAAACCCTTACCTTATAAAAGCTGGGAGTTCAGGGTCTACAGATCATGCTTCTGTGGGCTGTGAGTGGCATGTTGATCCAAGTCATAGGTAAGCCATGACCAATCTCAAATCCCCAGGCTAGAGGGGATACATGATCCTTTCACTGAGGCCCGAGTCCGTCTCGTGGTCTTTTCTCACAGGAATGTACTTAGGGCGATATTTTATTCAGATGCTTGAACTACCTCAGTTACTCCTTTTGATGTGGAGGAGCAGTGGCTCCATCATCCCCCTGATGATGGAGCTCCTCTCCTCAGCTGAGCAGCAACCCTTCAAAGGAAGACTATTTCAGACACCTGCATCTGGGATCTTCTTCTGTCTGCTATAATCTACACCCCATAACCGTATAGGTGAGGCGGCAGCTGAATTGTTGTTGCCCGAGGGCGCTGTATATCCTTGGTTCAAACACTTATACTGCCATCTTGTGGTCAAAAATGGTATTACAAACAGCTGGATTATGGATTATTCTTGTTGCTCTTTTTTTTGTAGTATTAATGCCTGTAGTGTAGTTTTGTAATTATTATGAATATCTAACCAGGATAATAGCTGTGAAAAATCACATCATGCTGCTAATTTATTTCATGCTGCTGTGTTTATTTGTACTCATCTGCTCACACAGACTCATGTTAGTGCTGCTGTTCGGCGTATTGTTTTTGTACTACTAGTGCCTAGTGTATTTTTAATGTTTTTTCATAATGTTTAGTTCATGTCTTAGATCTTATTACTGTTTTTCTTCACAATTTATACGTTTGTTGGATGTAGCTGGGACCCTGTGTGTGTGTATATATATATATATATATATATATATATATATATACACATACATACATACATATATATATATACACATATATATACAACATATATATATATATACACATATATATACAACATATATAAAGGCTAAAAGCACCTCCTACCACACTGGAAGGAGTTATGGGGATTCAACAGACCTTTTGGTTCAAAACTTTAGCTCTCCATTCATTGTGGTCAGCTCAGCAACAAACAGGAACCTGGCCTGTGTGAAACAGACCTAATAATCAATAACCCTGGGTTATTCCTAAGAAACTGCAACCCCTGGATAATCTTTTTTGCACAATTATCACTGTTTAGTTTGTGCACACCGATTGTTCATTAAATTTCTCTGTTGCAGAGCTGTTCATCGAGCGCTTCTGTATGACGGGAGGAAACAGTCCTATAGGCTACCTGAAGGCCTACCACACCAACCTCTACCTGTCTGCTGACCCAGTCAAGGTCCACGAGGCTCTGGAGCAAGGCAAGTTCTAAAGAAAATTAACAGAGGGAATCTGTACCTTTGACAGGCTTGTAAACATCATTTTTGTTTAATGAAACATAAATTAAAACTCCTGACACAGAGTTAAGTGCAAACTGTGTGCACCAGGTATAGCAGCAGCCACCATGTTCACCCCGGAGAAGATGACCGAAGTGTCGGAGACTCAGCTGCGCGTTGCTTTTGACGGTGACGCAGTGCTTTTCTCAGATGAGTCGGAGCGGATTTTTAAGGCCCACGGACTGGACAAGTTCTTTGAGCACGAGAAGGCGCATGAGAACAAACCTCTGGACCATGTAAAGTACACAAAACAGGACAATTAGTGATTATTTATCAAAATAAATCCACTTTATAACAACATTTAATTCTACCACAAACCTGAAGTATGTCTTCCTTGTTTTTGTCCCACAGGGTCCACTGAAATGCTTCTTGGAGGTTTTGGGAAAACTGCAGAAGAAGTTTTACGCCAAAGGCCAGCGCATGGACTGCCCCATTCGGACCTACCTGGTGACGGCTCGCAGCGCAGCCAGTTCTGGTGCCAGAGCCCTAAAAACCCTGCGCTCGTGGGGTCTGGAGATCGACGAGGCTCTGTTCCTCGCAGGAGCGCCCAAAGGTCCGATGCTGGAGAAGATCAGGCCTCACATCTTCTTTGACGACCAGATGTTTCACGTAGAGGGGGCAGCGGAAATGGGGACCGTAGCGTGCCACGTGCCCTACGGGGTCGCTCAGAGGATCCCAAGGAAAGGAGTAAAAGACAAAGAGACGTGTCCTACTGTTAAGTAGCACAACATGTCAGCGTGGACACACAGGAGACACATTCTGTCCTTCAGCTGCATGATGCGTTTAATAACGGCTGAAGAGTAAAAACCGATGCAACGTACAGGTTGAAGTGAAAAATAAACACCATCTCATGAAATTTCATATATTTAGGAATACAAGAAGTAAAATGCAGCACCTCAGAATACTTTGTTGAGGACCGATTTTAAAATATTTTGTTTTATTTTAGTCAATTTATGACTTTAAACAAGAAAAGGCCATTTAACTGAACCACATTTGAGCTGCCAGGTTATAAAAATAGTTTTGAAATTCAGGATTTTAAGATTTTGTAAGTTTTAATAAGAAAACTGAGGATTTATACTAAAACTTGTCTGCTATAACGATTTAAAGATTAGTTTATTGTATTTACAACTAAAACATAAAAACAATGCTCATAATTAGTCCAGTAACCATATTTTTGTTTAACATTTATTTATGGACAGCCAGCAAAAACTAAATTTTTTTTTTTTTTTTTTTGTTCTTTTCCAGCAAAGTTTACATAACTTTTTTTTGCACATTAAAACAACTAAAGCATTTCACAATTTAGCCATTAAAAAACACAAACAAACAAAACAAAAAAACAAAAGCCCAGCATGACACACCGATAAATAAACCTGGTAGCAACAATACAAACAACATAAAAACAGCTGAATCATAAAATTATTTGCATTTAAAAAGCTTTAAAAATTTACTTTACTGAAAAATTTACTTAAATACTAAAACTTCCATTTATTTTTCTGTATTTATATAGTTATATTTTTGTTGATATCCCTTTGAAAAAAAAAAAAAAAAAAAACTATAATTCAAAGAATATTTAAAATTAAATTAATTTTCAGAAATATTAGAAACAGAAATATCTAATCATTATATTCTGTATTTATTTAAGCAGAATGGAGAAACCAGAAGTTTTTTGTAAATTCTTCTTTTATGCAGATTTGGGCAGTTCCACATTTAAAGAATTAAACTGGTGCCTTTTGTCAGTTTTGTTTCTTGTTGTTTAGTCATGTTGGTGTTTGTGTGCATTTTTGATTCGTCTCTTTTTCCTTTTGTTTAAAACAACAACTGTAGCACTTTCTAATTTCCACCATGTGCAGTTTTAATGTTCCTGAAGTGCTGAATGTTCATCTTGTCTGACGCCATCGGCACCGTCGGTCTAATTAGTTGTTGACGTGTTGCAGTTTTTATTTGGCTCCATCAAAGTGAAGACTTGTGCTGAAGACGAACAGTGTTTGATGGAAGACTTTCAACGGGGAAGTAACACACATTATTAAAATAGGAAGCTGGTTAAAATAATTGCGTCTGTTCCTTTTTTTATTCTCCCCCCCATCAAAAAAAAAAAAAAAGAGTCCCCCTTCATAGTCAGCTCAACAAATAAAAAGAACACACTTACATTAAAGGCCAAAATGTATCATTTCTTTTACAGCAGTAGGAGACAGAACACATCTTTTAACTATTAATGACTTTTTAAAAATTATTATTATTATTATTAAACATCCTACAGAACCTGATGCAGAAATAATTTCAAGTGTTGGAGCTGAAGCACAGAACACATGCAGGACAGTGTGGAGACCGAGATGTGAACAATAAAATCAACCTTGATGTCTTTAAAAGTCTGTTTTTTTTATATACAGTTGCCAGGAAATTAAGTTTACAAGAACAGAAAATTAAAGGCCCAAAAAGATTTTACTGACAGTGGGGGAAACAGAATCAACATTTATCATATGGAATCTGGTGGTTTGCTGTTTTGCACTGATCCCATGCTGTGTTGTAGTATATATTTGAAATAATCGCAGTATTACACTTCTTCTTTTACTCTTATTAAAACAAAAACATTTGTCTCAACTGATATGCAGCAAAACTATGCTGCAGAAAATAAATCTCCCCTCAAAATAAACTTTCATTATTAATGTTTTCCTGTTATTTCCACTGTGAATTAAACATTCAGCAGCACTCTGTTTTATTTTATGGAAACCAACAGAAACCCCACACCTCCACCTGGGTATATTGCTCCATTAATCATCTGAATCCAGATTTCTCCTTTAAAACAAAAAGTGAAATGAAGTTACTGAAACAAACATTTCACTTTATTTATTCAGTCATGGGTCTGATAACAGGAAATGAGTTGAGTATAGTGACAAAGCAAGCTTGCAAGTGGAGCGAAAAGCCATTTTATGCTGCAACATTCAGATTCTAATTAATTTTTTCCATTTCTAAAAAAAAAAAAAAAACCACACAGCAAAATGACATGTATGAGTTGTGCTAAATATTTAGCCACCTAACAGAAACAACACTATAGTTCAAAATTAGACGCTTGACAAACAGTGACGTCATAATCCAAATAAATGTTCTGAATTTAACGGACAATTCTCTGATTGCAAAAACATTTAAAGGTTCAGCTCTTCCAGGAGATAGATGACTTTTGTTTTAGTAACATTATTTAAAATCTGGTTACATGTATTTAACTTTATCAAGAACTTACAACTTCATATAGCTTTATTACTGTAATACAGACATTACTTTTAAATATCTAGAAGAGATCTCTTAAAATTCGTCAACACATTGTTTTCTTTCAAATTTATTTAAGACTTCTGGTAAATCTACGTCTAATAATTCTGGAGCTACTTTTATCAAGCAACAAGCTGCTTTAGCTTTAGTTAGCATTTTGCCAATTTCGGATAGCATTTTGCAACACTTAGTTTTTAGCTGGTGTTCTCCATCTTTTAGCCTTTAGCCACAATTTTAATACTGTAATAAATTTGTGGGTCACACAGGCAGAAGATCTTGCCTAGAATGTCAGAACCGTTCATCGCCACACACTAGTGTCTTTATTTGTGCATCTGCTCCTAAAAAACCCAACACTTAAGCTAAGAAATTAGGACCTATAATAAAGATTAAATAAATGAGTTCACTTAGCTCGCCCAGTGGTGAGACCCCTATAGGGTCTAAGCTTGTGATGTCATCCAACGCTCCGGGGATCGGCTTAGCTGGACGATGATGGGACCTCCTGGATTGGCTCCACACCAGATCAGAGCAGGCAGCAGGAACTGAAGCAGGAGCCCAAGATGGTGACTACACTCCACTAAAACCCAGCCCTGACAGTTAAAGGAGGTACCCAGCCTCCCCTCCTGACACAGGAACACCTGCCATCTTGCCATCTTCGTCGATGGCAGCCCTAAGTGACTGCAAACGGCACCCTCCCTCCAAAAGGGTGCTGCCACAACCACTGCAAAAGCTCTCTTCCTCAATTTGTTTGAGACCTTTGTCCAGTGTTCTGCTCCTCCACTGATTGAACACACCTGTCCCTGATCAGTCTCTTTGCCTCCACTGATGAGTCCTGCCCAAGCACATCAACACCCCCCCACCCCCCCACCACCACCACCTAAAACAACTCGCGCTCGAGACCTTGCATGTCCAGGGCGAGCCTGCCCAGCTGGTCTAGTCCTTTGGGGAAAGGCCCCCTGCTGAACCTGCAGCGCTGACAGATCCCAGGGAAACGGTGCAGAGGATGAACCAGCCAAAGGGACATTCTCCATCTCTCCAGTACCCTGCAGTGGGGGGCTTTGCTCCTTTCTTGGCATGGGCCTCTTTGCATGATGACTCGTGTCACACTGATGATCGTCCCTGCCAGCATCTGCCTGGACTCCTCTGTACTGGCATTGAGCAGGTCTGGCACTCAGCTGTCCTCTTCTTCTGGATCCCACAGCTATTGGGGATGAGACTGCTAAGGAAGGAACAAAAGACTCAAGTCTGTTGAAGTGAATAACAGTCTCTGGACCCCCCTCTCAACCAATGGGCCCTTATAACATCTCTGCAACTTGGGACACACCCCACGCTTTCTGGCTTTGTTTTGTACCCACACTTGTCCTCCTGCTGAGTAATACTGAAAGTTTGCTCTGAAATCATAAAATCTCTTCCGTTGCTCTGAAGCTTTTTGTTTGACGGTGTTTTACTGCCTCCACTACCATCCATAACGTTTCCTGCAACCTTGACACACACTCATCCACAGAAGAAAATTATGTTGTTCACATTTAACATAATGTCAACTGGTAATGGAATTTCCTGCCCAAACAAAACTTTGAAGGGTGAAGAGTTGCTATCTCCTGCATTTTGGTGTCATTTAACATGTTAAACATTTGTAAACATTTTGATTGAGTTCTCGAGGCTCAATGAGACTAACAACCTGTATAAATCAAGGTTGAATTAAATTACTATTTTAGAGAGCAACAGGAACAAGCTTGTGTGTGAATAGAGCAGCTCCCATTCTGTCAAGCGTCCTAACACCCCCCCCCCCCCCAACACACACACTTCACTGTCCGACCCAAACTCTTAGTCCTGCGCATTGTTCTGCTCCAATCTCGATTACCACTGCCTTCCAGTGCTTCAATTGTCCATCTATCCCTTTATTTTAAATAATAAATTGGACAGTTTGACATTTTGATGGCTGTTATTTTGACCAATTAGAGCCGTTGTTTTGAGATGTGATGTAATGTGAATAATACACGTTAAACATTTCACTCTTTTAAATTTTTTTTTTTTTTAACTTTAAGCTTTTTTATGTATTATCTCTGAAATGTATGAAGGAGTTCTGACACATCAGCAGCTGTGCGCGGTCTGCAGAGCTGTCAGGGGACGCTCCTGTACGTAAAATGTGCACTGTGGCGCACATCTGAAGGTGGATGAAGACGCTCATCCCCGTGGGACATGCGGTCCGCGTCTCTGCTGCACGGACAGGAGCGTGTGCGCGAGCTGGTGCGCCTGCTGCGGCCGGAACATCCGCTCCACAGAACGTCTCTTCTCGTTGTATTTTTAATGAGTAATCAAAACTAAAATGTGCAATGACTTTGGACTTTTATGGGCGGAGATTTGAGTTGCCGGATCCAAGTGGTCAAAATGAGAGCGTTCCTGGATCTTGTTCTGGCAGGATCCGGCTCAAATTTACCACTGGGTATTGTGAAGAGGAAGATGTGATACACCAGACCCAACAATTCAGAAGAGCTGGAGGCCACTATCAGAGAAAAATGGGCCCTCATAACACCTGAGCAGTGCCACAGACTGATCGACTCCATGCCACACCACATTGCTGCAGTAATCCAGACAAAAGGAACCACAACTAAGTATTGAGTGCTGAACATGCTCACATTTTTCATGGTCATATTATGAAAGTTGAACATTTCTAAAAATCTTTTTTTTTTAAATTGGTTTTAAGTAATATTCTAATTTTCTGAGATACTGATTTCTGAGATAAAATATTTATCTTATACAACAAAAAATATATACGTATATTCCGAAATACTTTGAATTATTTCATTTTTTTTTTTTTCGGTCTCCAAGATAATGAGTGGTTTGAGTGGTGGGGCAGCGCCCTAGCGCCCCCTATTGACGAGCCGCCACTTGAGCGACTACATTTGAGACTGATTCATCTTCATAAAGCTGCTTTACTGGTTTGAGCTTTTTATAGACCTCATTTTTAAGTTTCGTTTCTTCAGAAATAAAACCTGGAGACACTTTGAGCAGCAGGGGGCGACAAAACCAATCTCATGCCTGATGATCGCATCACAGTGATTAAAAATACAAAAACAAGTACAGATTAGGACAAATTTTTTTTTTTTTAAATAAAGTGTTAGAAACAGTTGAATTTTCTCAATATATTATTATATTTACGGTTAAAAAAAGCTTAATTTTGACAAAAACAAGCAGCAAAAACTTTTCAATGGCCTTTATTTATAATTATTCAATAAAGCTTTGAGAGACATCAAGAAAGTTTGATTTAATTGAGAATTACATTATTTTTATTTTTCTCCATGTGCAACTTCTCTTCTGATCTCGATCTCAGATAAAAATACCGAGAAGCCCTGCAGTCAGTCCTCCAGTACCAGCTACAGCTGCAGTGGTAGCTGTAGACAGACCAGCCATCCCTGCAGGGAGAAAACACAATAAAATGCCCGTCACACCAAGACAGCATCTCACTGCAACATGATATTCTTGCTAATACATTTCAGATGGGTCAGACTAACCCCACAGAGTCACAGATAGATCAGCTTTGTTAGTTATAATTATTCAGGGGGTGATTAGTGTTTACCTGCAGACTGTAAAACAGCCACCAGACTTCCTGCTGCCACCCCTCCACCATTGGCGATGGCAGCAGTTGACATCATGCCTGCAGCATAGGAGCTGGCTGCTATTCCAACAGAGGTGAAGCCTACAGCCCCCAGCAATACAGGAACAGCAATCACCGCTCCCCCTAATGCAAACACATGAAGAACATTTACAGTGACAGCTTTCAAACACACAGATCAACAAAGACATCCTCCAGTTTCCTACCTGCTCCTAGAGTAGCAGCAGCAGCAGCAGTCACTGAAATCAAAGAGCTGGAGCTCATCAAATCATTCTCTTGGCTTCAAGTGTAAATGTTATCAAGACTACTCAGCTGTACTTACAGAGTCCCATGGTTTGTCAACGACCAGGAATGATAGTCCAAAGTTGTAACCGAGCCTAAAGCTTGAAAGAAGATTCTGCCCAGTCCTCAGCTGTGATGACGTTTACTGCTCAGATGCTGGCAACAAGCCTTTTTCTGAGAAGGGAGGACTTTACTGCTGAATGCAGCCACTCCCACATGAAGCATATGCTGACAATGGTGATGAGCATTCCACCTTTTACAGGTTTCAGAAGTAAAACAACAAGAGCAGCAGAATGGATTAAACTGGAGTCATGTTTGTGCATGAAGAATATACTTTTTGTACAATTTCTGGTGCTGCTCCTGCTGTGTAGCCGTCTTGTTTTGCAATATGGAGGATACCTGCTGTTAGTGTAACATGCATGAAACACTCATTTAAAAGTCAAATTTGCTACATTGTTAAATTTGTATATTTCAGCCTCGAGTGCTTTGAACGTCTTCCTAAGAAACTGCAACCCTGGATAATCCTATTTGTAGAAATATCACTGTTGTTTATCTAAAAAAGTTAAATCTGGTCCTCTGGACATTCAAAAAAACAAAACAAAGCAAAACAACAACAAAAAAATAAAAAAGTAGAAACGTTTTGTCTTTCATCCGAAAGACTTCCTCAGTCTGAGGTGCTGTATTCAGCTCAGTCTTATAAATAGCACCTTCTCAGAGTGGAAATTGAAGTGTAAATTTTGTTTCATTTGTTACACTAATTAAATAATATAACAGTTGGAAGGGTCACCTCCTGCAGAACAGCACCTCCACTGGTGTGGAAGTCAGGATGAGCCACCTCCTGCACTGAACAGTCCACAATGTCAGCCAGACTGACTGTTATAGTTATTTGAATTTGATACGTCTGTACCGGCAGTCCCCTGGTTAACATTGTTTTGTTTGTTTTTGTTATAAAGCTTGAAAAATATACAGGTGCTGGTCATAATATTAGAATATCATGAACAAGTTGATTTATTTCAGTAATTCCATTCAAAAAGTGAAACTTGTATATTATATTAATCAGTTAAACACAGACTGATATATTTCAAATGTTTATTTCTTTTAATGTTGATGATTAAAACTGACAACTAAAGAAAACGCCTAATTCAGTATCTCAGAAAATTAGAATATTGTGAAAAGGTTCAATACTGAAGACACCTGGTGCCACAGTCTAATCAGCTAATTAAAACACATGCAAAGGCCTTTAAATGGTCTCTCAGTCTAGTTCTGTAGGGTATACAATCATGGGGAAGACTGCTGACTTAACAGTTGTCCGAAAGACGACCACTGACACCTTGCACAAGGAGGGCAAGAGACAAAAGGTCATTGCTAAAGAGTCTGGCTGTTCACAGAGCTCTGTGTCCAAGTACATTAATAGAGAGGTGAAGGGAAGGAAACGAAGTGGTAGAAAAAAGTGTACAAGCAATAGGGATAACCACACTCTGAAGAGGATGGTGAAACAACAAACCAAAATGTGGGTGAGATTCACAAAGAGTGGACTGCAGCTGGAGTCAGTGCTTCAAGAACCACCACGCACAGACGTATGCAAGACATGGGTTTCAGCTGTCGCATTCCTTGTGTCAAGCCACTCTTGAACAGGAGACAGCATCAGAAGCATCTCGCCTGGGACTGCTGCTGAGTGGTCCAGTTATGTTCTCTGATTAAAGTAAATTTTGCATTTTCTTTGTAAATCAAGGTCCCAGAGTTTGGAGGAAGAGAGGAGAGGCACAGAGTCCATGTTGCTTGAGGTCCAGTGTCAAGTTTCCACAGTCGGTGATGGAGCCTCGACGCCACCCGTCAATCGATCGTGCAGGCATGTCAGCAACTGACCAATCTGCGACCTCAATTTGTCCCGAAGTGAAACACCTGAATGAGCTGGGGGTGGGGGAGTAAGATGCATGAGAGAAGCGGAGTGTTCTCTCTTCACACAAGGAGAGCTGTTGGTCAGGCTACTTCTTATTGTGCCATTAACTAATATAGTTATTGAATCGTGTTTACTTATTTAGATGTTTAAAACCAGTTAAAATACACCAGAATGCAGGAAATGGCATCTACTTGATTCAAAATTTTATGGGGGAGGAGCCCCAGACATTCGACATTCCGTCCTCCAAATGTCTGAGCTTTTTATAGACCTCATATTTAAGTTTCGTTTCTTCAGAAATAAAACCTGGACACTTTGAGCAGCAGGAGGAGACAAAACGAATCTCATGCCTGATGATCGCATCACAGTGAAGGAAAAATACAAAAACAAGTACAGATTAGGATGAAAAATCTAAAAGTGCTTGAAACAAATGAATTTTCTCATCTAATAGTATATTTAAGTATATTTAAGTGTAGAACCACTAGACTGAGGAACAGCTTCTACCCTGAGGCTGTTAGACTCATGAATCTCTAACCAGAATAATCACTGTGAAAAACCACATCATGTTGCTGCTGATCTGTTTCATGTTGCTGCTGATCTGTTTCATGTTGTGTTCATGCGTGCACATCCGCTCACACAGACTCATGTTCATGTTTGTGCTGATGTTCAATGTTTTTATGTCATGAATGCTTAGTGTATATTTAGTTGATGATGTTTTTCTTAGTTCATTTCTTAGATGTTATTACTGTTTTTCTTATACATTTTATTGTTGGATGTAACTGGGACCCTGTGTACATAATTTCGCTCCACCACATGTACCACATGAGGTGCGAATGACAGTAAAGAAACTCTGACTCTGATATTTACAGATGAAAAGATGAATTTTGACAAAATAATCAGCAAAAACTTTTAAGCGCCTTTATAATTCTTTGATAACAAAGCTTTGTAAGACATCAATAAAGTTAGATTTAATTGAGAATTAACACATTTTTCTTTCTTCATGTGTACTTCCTCTTCTGATCTCATTTTCGGATAAAAATACCGAGAAGCCCTGCAGTCAGTCCTCCAGTACCAGCTACAGCTGCAGTGGTAGCTGTAGACAGACCAGCCATCCCTGCAGGGAGAAAACACAATAAAATGCCCGTCACACCAAGACAGCGTCTCACTGCAACACAATATTCTTGCTAATACATTTCAGATGGGTCAGACTAACCCCACAGAGTCACAGATAGATCAGCTTTGTTAGTTATAATTATTCAGGGGGTGATTAGTGTTTACCTGCAGACTGTAAAACAGCCACCAGACTTCCTGCTGCCACCCCTCCACCATTGGCGATGGCAGCAGTTGACATCATGCCTGCAGCATAGGAGCTGGCTGCTATTCCAACAGAGGTGAAGCCTACAGCCCCCAGCACTAGAGGAACAGCAATCACCGCTCCTCCTAATGCAAACACATGAAGAACATTTACAGTGACAGCTTTCAAACACACAGATCAACAAAGACATCCTCCAGTTTCCTACCTGCTCCTAGAGTAGCAGCAGCAGCAGCAGTCACTGAAATCAAAGAGCATTGATTAGCTGGAGGGTCCGTACGCTGGAGCTCATTAAATCCACACATATACGTAGACGCCTCATTGAGCGCTGAATCGAACGTCGACATCGCCGCCATATTGGATGTGATCAAATTCAATTCAGTTCAATATAACTATTTGTCCATAACATTCAATGAAATGGAGATTTGTCTGACATCTGGCTCATAAAAAAACAACACAAGTTAAAAACATCATAAAAACAAACAAAAAACTCAATTATATTGATACAACAACAACAACAACAACAACAACAACAACAACAACAACAACAACAACATGTTTATGTATTGTCATCACTGAATGTTCCCATACAATGGTGAAATTGGCTCTCTGCTTTTACCACATCCACCACCAGGTGGAGTAGTGGGCAGCAATGGAAAGTGTCCTGGGGAGCAACTGGGGATAAGATGTTCTGCTCAAGAGACACCACGAGATGCGCAATGACCGGGGATTGAGCCCAGGACCTTGAGGTCCCGAGTCCGCTGCTCTGCACATATATATATATATATATATA
>NC_056518.1:20035063-20038020 GCF_014905685.2 Nematolebias whitei
CTCACAGATAAGGGACACTCTTTTGAGGACCAAAATGTGCACATTTTGGACCGAGAACACAGATGGTTTGAGAGGGGGGTGAAGGAAGCAATTTATGTAAAAAGAGAAAAACCGTCTCTTAACAGAGGAGGCGGCCTCAGATTTCCACTTTCAAAAACATATAATGCAACTTTAAGACAGATTCCCAGCTGGTTTTCACACTTGATGGGAACAGAGGGGCCTTATCTGTGAATTATGCCCCTTTTCCACTGTCACGGCGCGGGTCGGATATTTCCGGCTTGGCAGTAACAAAAAACTCTTACTGTTAAGGTGTTTAGGTGTGAATTGCCAATCTACATATGTGTGTGTGTCTTATCTCACTCAGCCTTATAACCTGAATCTCTCACTCTGCTCATTGAATTGAGAAAGCTCCTCGGATGAGGAGCGAAACGTCTTCCGTTACAAATAAAGTCCAGTTGTTTTTGTATTGAACACTTTTTTGAATAAATGTTTAGTGCTTACAGTCAGCGTACCTTTCGTTCAATTGTTTTTCATTGAGATCAATAATTAAAAAATGAAAAAGTTCTTGTCATTTCATTATTCCTTTTTATGTGGGATTCAAAAAATACAATACATCATTGTTTTCTGCATTTTTGATTTTAACCTCACATCAAAAATCAAACTATGGAAAACTGTCTTGCGCACTTATTTGATTTTGATATATATATTTTTTTTTTAATCAAATGTGTGACTTGGAAGTTTTTGTGTGTGTGTGTGTGGGGTGTGTGTGTTTGTGTGTGTGTTTTGCATGCATATCGATGCCATGGCCTCGCTGTAAACACACTTGTCATTAATCAAAAAGTTGTTTAAGACAGGCAAGACACGCGCAGAGCTTTCCTTTACACTGCAGCAGACGTGGATCCAACAAAGCTCGGACACAAGAGTCAGAAGAGTGTGTGCACAACCTGAAACAAGAGTCAGAAGAGTGTGTGCACAACCTGAAACACAAAAGGAACGTGCACAAATTTATGACGACATTTGTCGTGGATGGGAGTGCGGGCAGGAGAACGGCGAGTAGTCTTGAAACAGATTCATCAGCCATATCATGAATACCAACGTCAGGTGGTGCGAGTAATCGTTAACATTTGTGGCAGCTGGTGATCAAACTGTGCTGAGTAGGACTATTGCTTTCTGTTAATCCTCATAGACCGCTGCGGTCTGTTTACCGGTCTGTTTACAGTTACCATGGTAACCAGACATAGGGGAGTACACCACTCATCCTCAGACTCTGCTAGACAAGTGAGCACTGGTTGCATTCTTAAATTTACAATAGCCTACTTCACTGTATACACAACGTAGGTCTCCAATCTAGCACTCGTATATTTTTGACTGATTTTTTTGTAAATATTAAATTAATAGATTTTTGCCCCACCATATCACCCTTAATGAGCCAGTCCTCACAGGTTAGGATAAAAAAAAAAAAAAACATT
Source organism: Nematolebias whitei (assembly GCF_014905685.2). Taxonomy (NCBI): domain Eukaryota; kingdom Metazoa; phylum Chordata; class Actinopteri; order Cyprinodontiformes; family Rivulidae; genus Nematolebias; species Nematolebias whitei. Next base: position 20,036,533 of record NC_056518.1, read on the forward strand.
TCAAAAAGGAATAATCAAAACAATTTTTTTCTTTATTAAGGGTGCTTGGAATCTAAATCCTGCCCCCATCATGAGTATATGGGTCATAAACTACACCTAGATCAGAATGAGAAGCTTGGCATGTTCAGCGTGACCCATGTTTTGGCTGTGGATGTGTACAGCAACAAAACAGTTTCAAATGTCACCATGCCAATAAAAAAAACAACAACCTGGTGATCTTTTGAGGAAGTTTACACTATTGTTGTGTACATGTACAATAGCTGTACTAGTTTGACACCGAGAACAAATATCAAAATCAAATAAGTGCGCAGGACAGTTTTCTAAAGTTTGATTTTTGATGTGAGGTTAAAGTCAAAAATGCAGAAAACAATCATGTATTTTTTGAATCCCCACATAAAAATGAATAAAGAAATGACAAGTCGTCTTTTCATCTTTTGATTTTCAATGAAAAAACAAAAGTCTTTGGTGCCAGTTTGTTTTCCATATACACACATCACTGTGTGTAAATGCCAGATTAACGTAAAACACTTTGTAGAACGATACTTTACGAAGTTCAGTGCATTTCCTTGTATTAGTCGACAAGCAGATCTGCCGCATTCAAAATGGCGGACACTCTGACGTACCACTGTAACAGGCCAGTCTGCTCAACGAGGCGTCTGCCAGCATGTCTATGATTAAGACATTCTCATGATCACATAATCGTTGTTTTAAGTGTAAATGTTAGCAAGAGAGCTGTACTCACAGAGTCCCATGGTTTGTCACCAACAAGGAAGTTGTAACCGAGACTAAAGCTTGAAAAGAAGATTCCGTCCAGCCCTCAGCTGATGGCTTTTACTGCTCAGATACTGGCGAGCCTTTTTCTCTTCTTCTTCTTCTTCTTCTTGGTTTTTATTGGCGGTTGGCAAAAAACTTTAAGTAGCATTACCGCCACTTACCGGTATGGAGTGTGGTTCGAAATGGTCTATATACTTTCGTTCTCTACCTAATCCCTCCATTAATTCCTGATTAAACATACACACTTACTTATATAACCTAACTTGCATATAGTTATATATCTTTCTCTACTCAGATTCTATGGAATAACTTTGTTTTTTTAAGATACCGAATAATTATTTGAATATGTCTACTTCCCAGATCTCTCCTCACAAATTCTATTAAATTAAACTTTTCTTTACTACCTTCGCACTCTTTCAACATGCATCTTCTCTCTTCTTCATATTTACAACACTCTAAAATAACATGTTCTATTGTTTCAAACTTCTCACAATACTCACATTTTCCATTTTTATGCTTCTGTATTTTAAAAAGCGAATAATTAAGCCCTGTATGACCGAACCTTAACCTTGTTATTATTCTTTCCTCCTTCCTACTTCTTCTTCCTCTTCTTTTCCTTCCCACAGCCTTCTGAATTTTATAAAACCACCTTCCTGTTAATCCTTCATCCCACCTTCTCTGCCATATTTTCTTCAGTTCTTCTTTGACTTTACT
>NC_056518.1:20053020-20072754 GCF_014905685.2 Nematolebias whitei
TCCTTGAAACAAAGACGCATGAGTAACATTTTAGCCGCACCAAACTTATTATTCCTACATGAAGGGATAAACATGGCCGATGGAATGAACACAACACACACACATGACTGTGTACATAAGGTTTATAAAGAAGAGATTAGCTCATGTGGGAAGCAGACAAATGCTCAGGAATCTTCAACAATGGTGGCACCCTCATTTAAATGATATGATAACTGAACACATTGGAACCTGTAAAGTTTGCTTACAGTACAATATTCGACCAGCTGTTAAACCGGAACAAGGAACATTTCCACTCCTATTCAGGCCAGGACAGGAGATAATTATAGATTACACTGACATGCTGGAACCTGTTAAAGGTTACAGATATGTGCTGATGTGTGTTGATGCCCTCACAGGGTGGCCAGAAGCCATACCTGCAAGAAGAGAAGACAGCAAAACTGTTATTAAGTTTCTGATTAACCATTACATTCCCAGACACGGATTCCCTGAAAAAATCAGATCAGACAATGGAACTCACTTTAAAAACACAGACCTGCAGGCTGTGAAAAAAATGTTAGGCCTAAAACATGCGTTTGGGACCGTGTATCATCCTCAGTCACAAGGTAAAGTTGAAAGAATGAATCAGAACATAAAACAAAAATTAAGTAAAATCTGTGCACAGACTAAATTGAATTGGGTTGACGCATTACGAATCGCACTAATGACAGTAAGAACTTCTGTTAATAATGGAACTGGCTTTTCTCCCTATGAGTTAACCACAGGTCGACCTTTTCCTGGACCACATGCGTGCTCACTGACCAGTGAGGAGGATCGTAAGATGGACCATAAGGTATACTTTCAAGAGTTAAAAGCATTGGTGTCTAACTATACTCAGCAGGTACACAACAAGCGGAGTCCGACTGAGGAGCTAAAGGAACCAGCCCTCCCCACTGCGGAGTGGGTATTGCTGAGGGTTATTAAAAGGAAGTGGCAGGAGCCCCGGTGGAAGGGCCCCTTTCAGGTGACGGAGCGAACATCTCATGCAGTCCGCCTGAGAGGAAAGGGGGACACCTGGTACCATTGGAGTCAGTGTGCCCTAGTTCGAGAACCAGGAAGGAGTTAAGGATCTGTGCCAAGGAATCGAAAACTGGACTCTCACATCTTGGTAGACCAAAGCAGCCGAGTATAGTTGCGTGCCGGCCCGGAAGGACTTTGTTGAAGGGGGCCACTCGGTGCTGGAATATTTACACATAGTACAGACACTTAGAATCGACAGAAACACTACATAATTAGAGTCTCACATTCCACGAAGAAAACTCAGAGACATAGGAGGATTCAATATCTCTGAGCACCCCAGGGGAATGCCCCTGAGTACGTGTGGCACATTCTGATGTCGTACTAATATTTTATTGACATTTTGATCTTTTTTAACCTTTTGAAGCATTTTTTGATAACAATTTTCATAGCAATAATTTTGTACTCTCTTTTTGTGTGTTCAAGGGAGACAACTGCCTTGCTGCTGGAGGAGGAATTGAAGTCTTATAAGTTCGTCATATATATTATGAGTTTTCGTTCGTACCACTAGCCTACACTTGCATTTATATTCTATATGTTCACTTGACATTTTGTATTGCATTTTATTCAGATTTTAAATTCTTCATTTTTATAAAAACTTTACTAATATACATCTTATTTTTACACTTAAAATATACATTTTATATTTTGTCCAAATCTGATTACTTGTGGTTGCTGTTGCATCCCTTGCCTGAGGTCACTGACAGTGCGCCTTATCACATCCACTTTAGAGAAGAGAGACCCAGAAATCACCCGTCAACTCCTCATGCGGAGAGGGTATGACCTTGAGGACTTTGAGATGGTTCCTCGCCGCAGCAGATAGATTGCTGATTTTATTTTAAAGGTTTGGACCTCTGGTTTAGAGGTCCAAAGGGGGAATTGGTTCCCTCTTTAAATTCAATAATCAAATTTAATAAATTAAATGATTAACAGTCACAGATTACTTTTGTATTTGATTAAATGTTAGTTAAAGTACAAAATAAAACATTGAATGCGCATTCAATGGAGACAAACGATACAACCTGTAAGAGTGATCTGAAGTCAGCCCTTGCTCTGCGTTGTCTGCTGAAAGAGGAAGTGCTGCTCAGCTATAGTCTAAATTAGGGCGGTGCTTGGTCAAGGCTTCTAGAATGTTCACTTGCTCAACGTGTATAGGGCAGTGACTCACTCTAGCTTCTAGAATATTCACTTGCTCAACGTGTATTGTGCAAAGTCCGGTTGGGTGGGTGCTGTCACAAATAAGAAACAGGAAGTATACTAGTCACACTTTAAGCTTTAGAAATTGTACAAGCAGAAACAGATTTTATTTTACAACACATCCCTTATGTTGCTGGAGTATCAGAGAAATTCAGAAGGATTTTCAACAAACACAAGATCCCAGTACATTTCAAACCCAGCAGGACTCTCAGACAGAGGCTGGTCCACCCTAAGGACAAAACACCCATGCACAAACAGAGTGGTGTAGTGTATGTGGTCCAGTGCAGTGAGGACTGTCCAGACCTCTATATTGGAGAAACTAAACAGCCTCTTCACAGACGCATGCCTCAACACAGGAGAGCCACCTCCACAGGACAAAACTCAGCTGTTCACCTCCATCTCACAGATAAGGGACACTCTTTTGAGGACCAAAATGTGCACATTTTGGACCGAGAACACAGATGGTTTGAGAGGGGGGTGAAGGAAGCAATTTATGTAAAAAGAGAAAAACCGTCTCTTAACAGAGGAGGCGGCCTCAGATTTCCACTTTCAAAAACATATAATGCAACTTTAAAACAGATTCCCAGCCGGTTTTCACACTTGATGGGAACAGAGGGGCCTCATCTGTGAATTAGATGAACAAAGACCTACTGTTAAGGTGTTTAGGTGTGAACTGCCAATCTACTTATGTGTGTGTGTGTGTCTTATCTCACTCAGCCTTATAACCTGAACCCCTCACTCTCTGCTCTTTGAATTGAGAAAGCTCCTCGGATGAGGAGCGAAACGTCTTCTGTTACAAATAAAGTCCAGTTGTTTTTGTATTGAACACTTTTTGAATTCATCATGTCCTGGATGACTGAGAATCTTCACCAGCACACTTCCTTAGTTCAGTTCAGTAAGCGCGAGCATGCCGGTGTCGTGCCACATTTGGTATCCCCGAAATAATCTGTTCCCCTACCAGAACTTCCGCATTCTGTGACTCACTCGTGACGTGTATCTGAACAGACATAGGGTTGCCAACTCCTTGGAAAAATAAATAAGGGACACCTCATGGCAGGCTGACCCCATTTCACCCCTTCCCCCCCTCCGCTTTTCTTGCTCTGAAATGAACCTGGATTTAATTGGATGCATGTTTTTGAATGATAAAAATATGCATAGAACATTATTTATTACACAAGTTAACAATTTAGTTTGAGTGCAAATAAAATTACCAGAGTAAAATCTTTCTAAAAACAATTTATCTTCCTTAAACATTCTTCTGTTCAGCTTAGCTTAAAACGGTATTAACAGAAGACAATAAGAACATCTGTGTAATAATGCATTTAGTGTAAAAGTTTGTAGGAAATGTGTAGTAAAAAGATAACTTGTAAACTAAAAAGGGCAATGCTCCATCATGTGGAGTCAACCCATTTCTTCCATTTGTATTTCTGTTGAGCTTGTGCCACAGTAAGGAGTGGTTTGTTTTTCAGAGCATAAAACTCTTGAGCAAGACATTTCATGACTGATGATGAGCTCACTTCTAATTAGTTCAGAAGAACATTTGTTTTTTTTTAATTATTTCACACATCAGTCCACTTGTTTTTCATGAGAGAAAATCCTTTTCACAAATCCATTGGAAGATGGGATGAGGGCAAAGGATACAACAGCTGGATGTTAGGGAGGTCGGCTGGAGGTCACATTCAGTGTTGAAAAGGACCCAGACGACTCATACTTCCAGGTGAAGTCCAAATGTCTAAGTAGTTCTGATCATTTAAGTTTTGGCATAAAAGGAAAACGAGACCATCAACTCACAGTGGAAAATCAACTGGTTTGTTCATTGAGAAAATGTTTGGACACAGGTTCTCTGGAAAAATTGGTCAAATGCAGAACAGGAACAGATAAAGTTGTTGCAATTAAATGAACAAAAATATGTCCAGCACGACTTGAAGCCAACATCTGAAAACATCTCAGAAAGCCTTGATCAGTTTTTTTTTTAAATTAAATAAAAAAATTGTTTTAAGTTTGATGACTTATTGTTTTGTTCATGAAATGTTAAGATGCGAGTTTGGAACATTTAATCTTTTGCCCTACTCTGGGCCCTTGAGCAAGGCCCTTAACCTCCACTATCTGCTTCCCTGGGCACGCTAGATGGCAGATCTCTGCTCCACACAGAGGGCTGTGGTAGCATCAGTCAGGGCATCTGGCGTAAAAGCCATCACTAAGTCTTTGTGAGAGATTTCTGTGGCAACCCCTGAAGAAGGATGCATAAACTTACTGGTGTACATAGGCATCGTGTTCACTTGTGTGTGAAAATACAAGTTTCCATTTCTGGCAGGGGTGGGAAAAGGTTAGCCTCAGCAGGCACTTCCTGTTAAGATTGGCAGAGTGTTTTGCAGATGGACCCAGATGCAGATGGAGGCAAGGCATTAAAAATGAAAACTTAAAATTTTATTAACAACCTAAAAAAGCCAACACATAGCAGCGCACACAAACACAAAAAAAAAACAAAAAACGAAACCCAGGGAAACAAACTGAACAGATACTATGCACAGATTACTGATACTTCAGGGAATCAGGTGTCAGGGATGGGGCAAATGCCACCCCGGGCACCCCTGTGGCTCCGTCAGTGATTTGTGATCACGATTAAACACCTAAACAGAGCATTTCCTTAGCTTACAGAATTCTGGTTTAAAATACATGATCATGCTGATGAAAAAGCAAAAACTTTAATTTGTTTGGCATTTTCTTATGGGCATGTGGTAGCACACAAGCACATTTTAAAACTGATTTATTTTCATACAACACACCAGATAAAAGAAACGGGCCAATCATTTTCCATTTTTAGATAGATTTATGGCACTTTAATAAACGCAGTGAACAAACAAGGCAGAAATGTGGTAAAAATGAAATATTCAGGTATTTCATGTCTCTTACACTGCATTTGCTGCATTACAGCATTAGCTAAACAATGTGAAAACAGTTTGGCTCTTTAAACAACCACCCTATAAAATTTAACAGCAGTCCACTAAGATGAGAGGAGTGATGTGAGCTGAGGTTATCATAAACCACTGAAAGCCAAATTTACACATAACTTGGAAATAAATTATGCATATATATGCCTAATATATTGTCATTAATATATTTTACACAGATGAAAACAGTCCCACGGTTTGAACCAAACGATATCAACTCATGCTTTGAGAAGAGTCTAGTTTGAGTCTTACAGCTTGAACACAGGATCTTTCTTTTCAGAGGTTTAGAGCAAAACAATCAGCAGCTGATGCAGAAACTCTGATATCTTAGTGTTTTAGGACTTTCTCCGTCTGCCTCTCCTCACAGAACTCCTGTTTAAGTAAACAAATGAAACAAGTGCCAGTGCAGCTAACCCTAAAACATATTTTCCCATCTCCTCCTCCTCCTCCTCCTCCTCCTTCTTTCTTTTTTGCCTTTTATTCTGGAAGAGTTTTGCCAACCATCCAGCACCAGATCCAACGCAGGCCACAGCAGCAATGCTGGTCAAGGACAAACCATGTCCGTTTAAGCCATTGTACAATATGATCAGTGCAGGTAGGACTGTTACCCAGAAAATCTTTTTTTTCTCCTCCTCCTCCTCCTCCTTTCTTTTTTTCCCCTCTTCGTCCTGTAAAATACTTGCTAGCCAACCAATTCCAGCTCCAATGCTGCCTCCGATGCTGGCCACAGCAGCATTGGCGGTTGCTGACAGACCAGCAGCACCTGCAGAAAAAAAACAACAGGTCTGATCAAATAAAAATAAAAAAAGTGACAGAGAAGCTGAGAATCAGAAGTAACCTCACGGTGTTTACCTTAAACTCAAGTTTAAAAGTTTACAGGCGAGGGGTTAAACTGTCTTTGCATAATTTACCTCGTTGAATTCCAATAAAATGTTTCAAAAACCTAATAACTTTAAATACCTGCAGACTGCAGAAGAGCCACCAGACTTCCTGCAGCCACTCCTCCTCCGTTAGCACTGGCAGCAGCAGACATCATGCCTGCAGCGTAGGAGCCAGCTGTGATCCCAGCTGAGGTGAAACCCACAGCTCCCAGCACTACAGGAGCAGCGATCACTGCTCCTACTCCTCCTACGGCTTATGGATGAGAAATATCCAACAGTATAGTTTTCTTAATACAAACCGGATTCCAAAAAAGTTGGGACACTAAACAAATTGTGAATAAAAACTGAATGCAATGATGTGGAGGTGCCAACATCTAATATTTTACTCAGAATAAAACACAAATCACAGATCAAAAGTTTAAACTGAGAGAATGTATCATTTTAAGGGAAAAATCTGTTGTTTCCAAATTTCATGGCGTCAACAAATCCCCAAAAAAGTTGGGACAAGTCCATTTTGCATCCCCCCCTTCTTCTTACAACACTCAACAGACGTCTGGGGACAGAGGAGACCAGTTTCTCAAGTTTAGAAATAGGAATGCTCTCCCATTCATGTCTAATACAGGCCTCTATCTGTTCAATCGTCTTGGGCCTTCTTTGTCGCACCTTCCTCTTTATGATGCGCCAAATGTTCTCTATAGGTGAAAGATCTGGACTGCAGGCTGGCCATTTCAGTACCCGGATCCTTCTACGTAGCCATGATGTTGTGATTGCTGCAGAATGTGGTCTGGCATTATCGTGTTGAAAAATGCATGGTCTTCCCTGAAAGAGATGACGTCTAGATGGGAGCATATGTTGTTCTAGAACCTGAACATAGTTCTCTGCATTAATGGTGCCTTTCCAGACATGCAAGCTGCCCATGCAACCCCATACCATCAGTGATGCAGGCTTCTGAACGGAGCGTTGATAACAACTTGGGCTATCCTTGTCCTCTCTGGTCTGGATGACATGGTGTCCCAGTGTTCCATAAAGAACTTCAAATCGTGACTCATCTGACCACAGAACAGTCTTCCATTTTGCCACACTCCATTTTAAATGACCCCTGGCCCAGTGCAAACGTCTGAGCTTGTGGAGCTTGCTTAGAAATGGCTTCCTCTTTGCACTGTAGAGTTTCAGCTGGCAACGGCGGATGGCACGGTGGATTGTGTTCACTGACGATGCTTTCTGGAAGTATTCCTGAGCCCATTCTGTTATTTCCTTGACAGTGGCATTCCTGTTTGAGGTGCAGTGACGTTTAAGGGCCCGGGGATCACGAGCATCCAGTAGAGTTTTACGGCCTTGACCCTTACGCACAGCGATTGTTCCAGATTCTCTGAATCTTTTGATGATGTTGTGCACGGTTGATGATGATAACTTAAAAGTCTTTGCTATTTTACGCTGGGTAACACCATTCTGGTATTGTTGCACTATCTTTCTGCGCAACAATGGTGGAATTGGTGATCCTCTTACCATCTTGGCTTCTGAGAGACACTGACACTCTGAGAAGCTCTTTTTATATCCAATCATGTTGTCAATTGACCTAATTAGTGTTAATTGGTCTTCTAGCTGTTCATTATATGCTCAATTTCCTTTTTCCAGCCACTTATTGCTACTTGTCCCAACTTTTTTAGGATTTGTTGACACTGAAATTTTGAATCAACATATTTTTCCTTTAAAATGTTACATTTACTCAGATTAAACTTTTGATCTGTCATCTATGTTACATTACGAATAAAATATTGACATTTGCCATCTCCACATCATTGCATTCAGATTATATTCACAATTTGTTTAGTTTCCCAACTTTTTTGGAATCCGGTTTGTAGTTTCTTTACAAAAAAAAAGAAGAAGCCTTTTTTCCCCAAAAAAAACACTTCACCCCGTTAGCAACACATTACAGATATGTGTAGAAAAATACAGTAAGAAATGGCTACAGCCTATAATTATAGGAACCAATTAAAACATTCCTCTGGTCTAGGCTGGATCTGGCTGCAAGACTTCCATCTACTTTACAGGATTTCTATTTGGTTGTGAGGTAATGTGAGAAGAACTTCCTTGTGCCATATCCACCCCAGCACAGTTCCCTATGGTGCTTGGTGCATTTTTAATTAAACCTGTATGTTTGCACACTTGGTGAATCTGTTTAACCAGTTGGTTCATAGGTGCGGTCAGTTAAAATGCAAAAAATAAAAGAAACATTAATACATTCTAATCTAAAGCATCTATGCATTTAGCAACACGTGTAAGGCTGACTTTGCAATTACAGCTTATAAAGAAAACGCATAATTGAAAATTAACAATTTTGCATGATTTACAAGTCAAAATCCAGAGAGTGTGAAAGGAAGAGAAAATGAGACATCTGAGGAAGAATCCAAAATACATACCTGCACTGCCTGTGATGGCAAGAGTTTTTCCTGAAACATAAACAGATGAAACCCACAGCTGGATCTGCGTCTAGATAAAATTCACCTCCATTATAAGAACATTAAATGGTAGAAAACTTACTAGCTCTGGAGGAGGTTAGATTACAAGATGAACGTGCGAAAGCATGTCTACAGATTATCAATTCTTAAAAAAGTAAGGAATCAAGAAGACAGTGTTGTGTAGAGGTTATTCTTTCCACTGTTCCCCTCAAAGAGTTAAAAATACCAAGTTTCACTGAGAAGCATCATGTGTAAACAGCAGGGGTGAAAAACTTTGAAAAACTAATTAAATCTTTGCAGACGCAACGTTTTAGAGCTTGGATGTCAAAACATAATGCAAACTTAGACGTTTTCAATAAACACATTCAATTAATTGAAACATTGTTTCCTATTCAGTGCAAAGACCATTGAAATATGCAGAACATCTGAAGTTAAATGTTAAGTGTTCACATAAACCAGCACAAGTTGTAAGATCTGTTCTTGCCTCGTCGCTTAAAAAACAAAACATGGTAGTAGGGAAGTCCCAACAGGTTTAATAAAAATAAAATAAAGTCAGTCCACTCACCAAAACCCATAACTTCTGCTCCTCTGGCTTAATGAGTCTGATTCTTCTGCATGGCTGTGTTGTTGTTGTTCAGTGTCACGTGACAGGGATCGCGCATGCGCAGCTCGTTAGACGTTAATGGAGAGTCCACAGCTGTCGTCGGCTTGTAGCTAAAAAACTAGCTCCGTTTGGCGCAGATAAAACCCAATGTCAGTTCTATTTTAAGCTGCGTGTCGCAGTTTGATAAGAGGAGCCTGATGTCGGTGGCCAAGGCGAAACACACGGTTCTGAACCCGGTAAGAACCGGTTTATTTATATCCGCTCCCTGTTACTAGTGTTCATGCAACATGAACCCCCCTGACGTAGTTTGTAACTGAGCCCAAACAGTTGGTGTATTCTTAGCTGCATTGTGAGCTAAAGCTTTCAGAGCCCTTTGAGGATTATTAGCATTTATTTAGCCTTGATAATTTTATCCACCACAATGCTTTGACGTCCCCCTCCTCATCAGGTGACCCCTTACACTGGACCCATACCCGGAGGCCTTCACCCCGGGGAGATCGTCATCATCCAGGGGACTGTGCCCCCAGATGCTGATAGGTAAGACATTTTTTTTTTTTTTTTTTTAGAATTAATCTCCATTTAATTTTTATTTTAAACATACTTGCAACTGTTTCCTGTTAGACATTTGGACTTAATCAGGGAGCACAGGTGTGTTAATGAGGGCTGCGTCCCACTTCTACACCTGCATTTCTGTGAATATGCTAATGAGCAGAGCATCAGCTAAATGGAATCCAGCTGTTTTTAAACACCTCAGTCTCCCCTACTCCAAGTCAAAATGTCTGCTGCAAAACAGGCCAGTTTGTATGGACATTTACAGAACTTTTTAGGTCACCTACTATGAAACTGCAGCTTTTAATAATCCGGATTCATTTGTCTCTCATGAAACAAATGGATGGACGGCAGAAAAAAGCGAATGCCATCAAACCACAGAAAAATGTAGTCGAGTTTAGTAAAAACATTTAGTAGGTACTGTACGTTAGTGATGAGCAAATGAAGCTTTTATGAAGCACTGAACCAGTTGGGCCAATTGTTTCAAAAATAGGTTAATTTGTTGAAGCTTCAGTTACAGTGACCTCTTGTGGCATTTTGCTTTTAGTGGCACACACTGAAAAACTTCAGTGACTAGTGTTAAAGAAACTACTTTACTGTGGCAAAAAACAGATTTTTTTTTTTAAAGTCATCAACTTTCTATGTTGTCTTGTTTGCAAATTTATTCGTGCTTACACGTTTTTGAATAAAGATTGATAAATGTGCATCGAAGAGACTTAATTAAAATGTTGCAATGGTATTGTGCTTGTGTAACTGTGGCAGAGTCCGAGTCTTTATCATTCTTAAAATAACAATGAAATGACGTCTCCAGCATCTCCATGTTTGGCGCTGAAGTGTCTAATCATAGAGGAGGTATCATGATGCTTCAGTTGAACACACCAAACACTGCACCTGCACAAATACACTAATGTAAAAAAAAAAAAAAAAAAATTGAACCCATACTGATATATGATTATTAAAATCACATACATCATTTTACTGTAATTATATTAAATACGTGGGTTAAATGGGTTAGATAATATTTTTTTCATTCAACCTTTATTTATACAGGTAAATCCCATTGAGCCTCGAGGACTCATTTACAAGAGGGACCTGATTTCAGCAAAGAATGATGACAACAATAGACAAATATAAAAAGGCATACAGATTTTTTTAATAAAAAAAAAAAATTAACAAATAGGATGGCTAAAAAAAAGAAAAGTAACAAAAAACAGTTAGAATATCTTCACTATTGAACTATAACTTTTTTGACGTTTAAATACCAAAACCACCTTTTGAGCAGAATGAAGTGTTCCCACGTGTTGGAACGATCTCTTTTCCTGGCTGCCTCCATAATTACTCAATTTAAACTAACAGCAAAAACACACGTACTCTCCAACACATTGAAATGGCTCTAAAATGTTTCATAGTGTTGAGCTCTCAATTCAAAACTGTCTCGACCTGTCACCTGTCAGAATCGAGACGAGGCGGTGCCAGAGAATCGGCTGTTTGGACCGCGAACCAGTCAAGCGATTCATTCCGACAACGAAACAGTTTGTGTTTCGGGTGTCACGTGACTTTTTCCACACCAAAACAGGCCCCGAAGCAGTGGTTCGATGTAATTTCACTGCAGGGTTCGAAGCATGTTTTGAAGCTTTTGTTTCATACTACTGTACGTTACAATCCCTGCTCACTGGGACAGGTGACTTTACTCAACTGGCTCAGATTCCACTTATCAAAAGTCACTCGTCGAACGTACAGGATTCATTAAATGAAAAATAAAAATTTATTATGAACTCTTACTTTTCTGAATTCTGAGCAACTTTCATGACAATTTGATTGAAGCCCTTGAATCTGGATGATCTGATCGGGTCATTTGGTGTAATTTGTCTTTTTTTTTTAATTTCTCTAAAATTGTAACAGTTTTGAAGAAAGTTGTTAGATTTTTTTCTTTATCATTTTAGCTGTACACAAAGAGTTTTTAAATACAATATGGGAATTTTTTTTTTTGTCTCATGGCTACATTTATTTAATTTTATGTTTTTGGTATGACAGGAGTTTTAGCAGTTTGGTCCTTCTGCTGCTCATCACCTGCTGCAGAAGGTGAAAGGTCATCGTGTTTTTGTCTGTGTATGCAATGGCAAAATATCTCATCAGCCAGAGTACAGATTTTATTGAAACACTGATAGTAATCAATAAATGAACATATGAACTTGTTCCAATTTAAGATGGCTGCCACAGCTAATCACCATTAGTCAATAAAAAATGGATGTAGCTCAGTCAGGTTTACAGATGCAGCTTGACAGTTGTAACGTTTTGTTGCTTTATGGCAACTCTTCACGTCTTTGGACATTTTATAACTCGTATTTTGTCCCACTTAGTCATTCATGTGATGTAACTTCAGTCGTTTCGTCTCTGTTAACCGTCTGTCCTGGTTTTCAGTGATGGTTGTAGATCTTTACATGGTGTCTTCGTGTTTAGTCATGTGCGATTGTTTTAATAATTGGTTTATTCTTTTTATGGTCACAGGTTTTCTGTCACGTATATTGACTTTCATTACTTCTCTTTGGTGTAACGTTTCTAGATGGACATGAATGTCTCCTGTTCTGCTGCACACATTTCTGTATATAAACCTTTTTTGTGACATGAAATGCATAATATAAAATGGCCAGACATAAATATAGTTAATGGACACGTATTCCTTGAATTAATGCCTTGCTCCTGCCTCCTGTCATGCCAGAATTTTAGACCGAGATCATTTCATGTTGGGAAATGACAAGTTACTGCCGTTTTAGTTAAACTTTCAAAATAACGTCGTGCACCATCTCATGCGATATTGTGAGATCCTGCATAATTTCTCAGGGCTTGGAGCACGTGTTAATGACTCATCTACTGCCAAACCCGTAACAAAAATTCAGTGGTATAACCAGTTGTGTACGCTAAGGTTGATTAGCTGTGTCAGACTTCTTTAATAGAGTTGACTTGAAAACTTGATCAGTTGTAGATGTTTAGCCAGCGATTACATTCTGAGTTTTATTAATAAAATCTGTCTGCTGGCTCATGAGATATTTTGCCATCGGTGAAGAGAAAAACACAGAAAGGTCAAAATATGACCGCGTTACATTTGGCAGCAGGTAATAATGAATGAAACAAAGTTTTAAAGTTTAACCAGAACATAAAATAATCTGCAAGCATTGATATCTGGTTCTTATTGAGCTTTATTTCAGTGCTGTGATCCATCCTGTGTTTGTCATCCTTGCAGGTTCCAGGTGGACCTGTCGAGTGGTTGCAGCACCAAACCTCGCTCCGACGTCGCGTTCCACTTCAGCCCTCGCTTCATGGACCCCCCCTGTGTGGTGTGTAACTCCCTGCAGCAGGAGAGCTGGGGGAAAGAGGAGACGCTCCACCGGCTGCCCTACAAACGAGGCGCCCCCTTCGAGACCATCATCCTGGTGCACAAAGACGGTTTTAAGGTACGTGAGGCCGTCCTCAGCATGAAAAACAAAGTTGGTTATTACAACCGCAGCTCTCCTCACCTGTAGGTGGCAGTAAATGGAACCCACCTGCTGGACTTCAAACACAGAATTCCTCTAGACGGGGTGGACACATTTTCCATTTCTGGGAATGTGAGAGTCCACGCTCTTGGCTACATCCCAAACTCAGTAAGTGAATTCCCATTTTTTAACTTTCTTTTTAATCAGGCACTGCCTTGAAAGGTGTATGATCATGTCTGTGTCTGTTAACAAAATATCTCGTGAGCTAGTGGCCTTATTTTAATAAAACTCCCAGATTGTAGTCATTGGGCACACATCGACAACGGAGTACTTCAAGCTAATTGACAAGTACAAAAAAAGTTATTTTTACAGATATTGACTTAAAATTTGTTATGATAGTAGCTGAGAGTCATATGTGTAGTACGCTCACTACTCTTAGTATGTGCCTGTATTGTGAAATTCTTTATCAAAAGGGCTCGTGAACGGTCGGCACAGATATTCAGACAAATAGGAAAAAAATAAAAGACAGAAGCTGTTACTGCTAGGATAAATTAGTGTCCTTTATTATCCTGCCACAGAAAACAACCGAGCAAAAAACAAACATGTACACTCGTACACTCTTAACACAGATTGATATGAAATAACTTCTCACCGTGACACTGGCCGGGAAGTCGTTTTCGACCCAGGTAAAGGAGAATCACATCAAAATGGCACATGTGGCATTCAGCGCGTGCTGATCCACACCGGACTTCCAAAGATTAAGTTGCCTGTCACACTTCCTTTATACTTTTCTTCCCTGACCGGATCATGTGAGAGCAGATCAAAGCAAGTTTTGATGGTTGCCAGGAGAACAGATTTAATTAAATCTGTTTTTCCTTCATCAAAGCAATCTGTGCAACAGAGCGATTTCATATAAACATGTCCTTCAAAACCTGGGTCACTGTAACCTGAAGATGGGGCCCCAATCTTCTGGTTAGAGCATCCCCCGGAGGACTTTAATTACTCCAAAACACATCTGCAGCACAGGAATGACTGAATAAGCAGATAAGCTGCATCAAAAGTGAGTATAAGTGTGTTTAAATAAGTATAATATAAGTCTAGATTGACATAAAAGCATTAAAATAATAATTTCTATATCAGTGCCCAACACATACAGAGTGCCAACATGGGTTTTTGTTTGGCGTGCAACGCAGGAGACAATTTGTGTTGCCTTAAGAAATGCTATTTTTGATTGTTTTATAGATTTTTCTTCTTGAAATAACTTCTCATTTTATTCGTTTACCCCCTTAGGCAATTTATTCAGAATCAGGGGACTTGGTGAGTTTCCCTTTTTTTAAAATCATATTTATAAACTGCTTTTCTTGGGATGTTCCTGGCGTCTTGTGATACCATAAAAAAACTGGATCACACTTACTAAATTTTTTATGGGTTCATGAACCAAAAGCTGATTATTCACCAGGCTGTAACTTTACGACTCGTGTTGGTTAACGGTCACTACATTACTCAAGTTTCAAGAACTTCTGCTTTTGTCATGTGCATGACATGCTGCTCAAAGTTCAAGTCACACAAGCTCCAATAGTGACGTCATGTTGTCATTTCAGAGCGTCCCTTACAGAGGCAGTATACTGAAAGGGCTGAGCCCAGGACAGCACATCACAATAAAGGGGCAGGTCAGCATGTACCCTCACAGGTAAGGAATAAATAAAACCAACACACATACGTGATAAATTATAGAGAAAAACACCTTCCAATGGGATTTATGTAAATAAGGGTCACTTAGAACCAGTAAGTTGTTCTGAGGGAACTTTTTACATTGAAGTGTGTCTCCTGATTAGAGGGTGGTGTTTTCAACCCTGGCCTTTGTAGATTACACAGAGCCACTGAAAGATTATATGAAAATAATGTGAATTAAAAGCTGTGGTTCAGTCACCAGATCTCAGTCTGTTTGAACATCTTTGGTGTTTTTATTTAATAAAAGGTGCATTCATTATCGTCCAAATACCAAACAGTTAAAAATGATGTAGAGGCAACACTGAAGCTGTAATTAATTACACTGCCTGACCTAAAAAAAGTCACCGCCTGGATTTAACTAAGCAAATAGTACGTGCCTTCTATTGGATAATTCCTGCATGAGCGATTATCTTTCAGCTGGCAACAAGTTATTTAACCCCAACTGGTGCAATGAGTTGCTTCTCGTTTCTTGAACAACCATGTTGAAAGACGCATCATGTGGTCGTGGACAAGATGTCAGTCAGTTTGAGAAGAGTCAAATCATTGGCATCAAGCAGAGAAAACATCTAAGGAGATTGTAGAAACTACTAAAATTGGGTTAAGAACTGTCCAACACATTATTAAAAACTGGAAGGATAGTGGGGACCATCGTCTTCGAGGAAGAAATGTGGCCGGAAAAAAATCCTGAATGATCGTGATCGGCAACTTAAACGTTTGGTGAAATCAAATGGAAGAAGAACAAGAGTAGCACTCAGGGCTGTGTTTAATAGTGAAAGTAAGAGCATGTCCACACGCACACTGTGAAGGGAACTCCGAAGAATTGAGACTGAACAGCAGTAAGAAAACCACTAATCAGTGAGGCTAACTGGAAACAAAGGCTTCAGTTAGCTAGGGAGCATAAAGATTGGACTCTGGAGCAATGGAAGGTCATGTAGTCTGATGAGTCCAGATTGACCCTGTTCCAGAGTGATGGAGGCATCAGGATAAGAAGAGAGGCAGGTGAAGTGATGCACCCATCATGTCTAGTGTCTAGTCATCAATGAAAGATCTTGGTCACAAATTAAAGCAACACTGGATGGAAATAGATCTTGTGACATTGCAGAAGCTTATTGAAACAATGACACAGTGAATGCATGATGTAATCAAAAATAAAGGCGCCCCAACGAAATATTAATGACTTTTTTTTCTGGCCAGGCAGTGTATTAAGTTTTGTTTAATTTTACTCATAATTTTGTATTTTTCTTACTAATTTTTTTGTGGAATACTACAAAAATGATGGGGTAAAAAAATAAGTTGGAGGTTTTAGTATTTTGTAATATGTCATGCACACCAGAAAATGTTTTTATTTTTTTTATTAAACCTTTTATTTAACCAGATAAAAACCCCCACTGAGATCAAGACCTCTTTTACAAGGGTGACCTGACCAAGAAAAGGCAGCAGCGCACGTCATAAAAACAAAACGAGTAACAAGATACAGAATAGTACTTCAGAATATATCAAAACTTACAATATACTTTGTGTAACCCAAGAGAATATCAGTGACGCTCAGCATCCTGTTTTGGTTTGGAGAATAAGTCATTTGAACTATATTTTTATTGAAGCATAAATTATATTTAATGAGTTACTGAACAGCTTTATCAGGATTATTTTGTGTTCAGGATATTTGGCTATAAAGACCGACTATTTGACAGACAAAAAATAAAACTGCTGTCGGCCATGCTGAGTAATCAACGACCAAGTAGGAGAGCAGCAGCAAGCTGCAGAACAATTTAGTTTTAGGCAAGAATGCTCATCTAGATATTATTTCTGAGTACAAATCTTTCTAAAGGTTGAGAATTTACCTTTTAAGTTGAGCAATTATATTTTGTGAAATGAAAAATACAGATTGACTAAAAATAAAGTGTATTGTTGGCCCTGATCTACAACGTTCAGAATTGGCCATAGAAAAACACAAGTTGTCTTATAGTTGGATGTTTATTCTTCTCAATCCATTTTCTAGTAGTTTTGGTTTAAAGCGAGCTTGCTAAGCACCACTTTGTGCATAAGAAACTTAATCTTTTTTTTTTCATCAATGTTCTCTTAAGGACTCCGTAGAATATAATCCTAGAAAAGTAATCATTTTAATCTACTTTACATTTGTTCCAGTTTTACTGTAAACCTCTGCAATAGTAAGACACAGAACATCGCTCTCCACCTGAACCCCCGAATGAAGTCGGGCGTGTTCTTCAGGAACTCGTACCTGGATGAATCTTGGGGTCAAGAGGAGCGGGAGCAACCGTTCTTTCCCTTCTCGTCCGGGGAATACTTCGAGGTAAGAAAAACCAACAGCTTAATGGGTTTAATTTTATGTCCATTTGTGTATTCTGGGATGGCTCAGCACGTTTTCTCCTCCTCAGATCCTCCTCCTCTGTCAGCCCCATCAGTTCAAGCTGGCTGTGAACGGAGCCCACTTGTTTGAGTTCAGACATCGAGTCCAGGACCTGAGCAGCATCGACCAGCTGGAGATCATGGGAGACCTGGAGCTCATTGATGTGAAACTGTGGTGACTCGAAGCTCCCAGGAAAACCGTTACCCAAGACATCGTGCTAAATTAGCTTCCCCAGAGTGAGCCAGGTGATGGGTGCAGGACGTGAAAGGGTCTGCGCTGACTTCAGGTTTGAGTTTCAGGTCAGGTTAGCATTTTAGGCTAACTTGGTGCCGACCGTGGCTGAAGGACTTGGATGATGTGGTTCATCTTTGTGGTCCAAAGGGCAGGTGCATGACAGAAAACATCAAACTGTGAGCCTCCTACCAGACTGACGTCCCTGGGTTATTTATGATACAGTCTTCAGTGCATCTTTTACAGCTTCTGTGAATAAAACAGAACATACAGAGCTGTGCTAAAATCTTAAGCCATCTCTTCATCTCATCTTTGAAAATGGTCTTGATCAATGTTTCTTCAGGCTTTACAAAACTTTTTTTTCATATAACTTTGGATGCTTTTTCACTGTTGGAGAATTTCCAGAAAATATATTTTTAAGCTACTCTAATAAAAAAAAAATCATCCACACATAGTAGCACAGCAGATTAAGTCAAAATTATTTAAGGCTCTCACTTGGTGATATTGGCACCAAATTTGGCCTGAAAAACACCCAGAAACTTATCTCAACTTTTTCCTCGTAAAATTGGACTGGCTCAACCATTCATGCAAAGCTGTGCAGTGTGCACAGCTTTGTGAAAATGTTGAGCATAGTTGTGCCATTGTCAAACTTCAGTGGCTTTTTGTAATTCGTCAAAATCCATGAAATATTTCAAGTGATAATCGTTTTCATAGATCTACACAAGATGTTAAAGTTCCTTTTTTATGGTATTAATATGCTTGTGGCGATTGGTTTTTGGTCTTGAATTGCGATTGAATCATTTAAAATTTCCAGTTTTTGCATCAAAATGTTTTTTTTGGTCATGCCAATTTAAATGCTGGAGTCAAAAATGTCAATTTAAAAAAATTGGGAATGGTAGTCAAAAAAAAAAAAAAAAAAAAAGCCAGCTGTTACTCCATGTGGATATTTTATTTTTATTACAAAGAAAATATTGTACTATTGACCTTTTAACTAGGCAAATCCCATTGAGATCACAGATTTTTTATTTTTTTTAAGATATCCAGGCCTGAAGGCAGCTTAAACTTATTTTTTTGACTGTGAGAGACTGGAGAAAATCCACAGAAAGACCCTGGGACTTTTTTGTTGCGAGGCAACAGTCCCAACCACTAAGCTGCCGTGCTGCCATATATAGGTCCAGGAGACTGTGCCAAATGTCATGATGGTGTCACCAAGTGAAATACGGTTACTAATCTGCAGCACTAAAAAAAAGTTTACACAAGTTGTACTTTACCAGCAAAGTATCTACAACTGAAATGTACCTTTTTTAACACCTAGTTTTCATCAGACATTGTATTTCTTATACAAACATAAGTTGATTTAACAGTTTTCCATGTAAAGCTGCAGCAGGGATCGAGCTCATCAAACAGTCCAGGATATGAAAGCTGACGTGTCACATCTCACAGACCGAGGCAGAGATTGTACGTTTGCAACCAGATTAATAATTCTCGACTCTGTATTAGATACTCCTAAACATTTATGAAAAATATCTGTATCAAACAGCAAATAAATGTCACTGAATACTTTTGTATCCACTGGAAAAAAATGTTTTAAACCAACTTGAGACGTTGCTGCAGTTTGATGTAGAATTAGAAGTTGAAGACAAAAAGTTTCACCTTCCAGCTAAAATGACTTTAGGATCAGTTGCTGGATTATAATTTAAGATATTCACAGTCTTCAGTACTTTTTACTGAACTCTTGGGAAAAGTAATTTTGTGTAAAATGGCTCTGATGGATGCAGTACCACTGTCTGACCACAAGATGGCAGAAAACTAGTTTGAATCTCAGGCCTTGCAGTAACAAAATAAGTAGAAACATTTCTCTTCAAAGCTTCAGGGCTTTCCAGCACAGTGTTTTATTTGTGCGTCCATAAATCTCCATCAGGCTCGTTTGTTTTCAATCTGTTACCACAGGCAGCGGTCACAAGATACGGTCAGCGTTAAAAGAAATGTCATCGTCTCATGACTCCCCAAATCACATATTTCTTCAATAGAAATGAACTGAAACCTGATAAAAACTTTGTTTTATTAATTAGGAGTTGTAATATCCATGGTACAGTACAACAGTCTTTGATTTTCTTTACATAGAAAAAAGCAGGATGATATGCAAGACATGAACCATTGCACTGCTGAGAATGTCCCCCCCACAAAAAAAAAAAAAATAGAAAGGGAAGAGACGGTCCGATCAGCAACAGGCGAGT
>NC_056518.1:20072854-20111425 GCF_014905685.2 Nematolebias whitei
AGAGCAAGAGTTTGATTTTTTTTTTTTCCTGGGAAGTAAAAAAAAAAAAAAAAAAAAAAGTGTCACCGAGTTGTCTTACATATCAGGAACTGCCTCTCTCAGTTCCAGTGAACAAGGTTGGCAGCAATGGCTGAGAACTTGTTTGACTTTGACTTGAATTCAGTTTATTTCCACCTCAGTTCTGCAGCTGTAGTTCAAGGGGGAGTCGGCTGAGAACAAGGCAGCACAAGAGTTCTCCAGAACGAGGTTTAGTGGGATGAAAAGTGTACAAATCCCATTGTCAGACAGAGCTGAGCTTCACCAGTCCCCTGACTGAGTCTTCATGTAGTGAGTCTTGGCTGGCAGGGTTGTAGAAACTGGCCTGCATGGTGTGGCTGTGGCCCATGGGGCTGCTGCACGGAAGCATACCTGGCGGTGAGGGCACTTCCTCTGGGGTGAGATAGTGGTGGTGAGCCACCTGTTCCTGGAGTGGGTGGCTGTGGTTTAGTGTGTGGCTGTGTCCGTGGATTGGCAGCATGTCAGGGACCTCATGGCAGCTGAGGCTGGGGGTGGACGTCGGTGGGGTGGGCTGGCCGAGCGGGAGCGATGTGCAGGGGCCGCCCAAAACCAGGGAGGCTCGGCCGGGTAAGGACACCCCGTTTTCAGGGGAGGCGGTTAAGATGACTGGCTCGCTGCTCTGCTGCTGGAGGAGGGGTGTGGCGGCGGCCTGCAAAACGAATTTGGTGCTCTGAATGCACTGGTCTTGGTCACACTGAGAGAAAACATCAAAAAGAGGGACAAAGAGAACAGCATGGGAGGTGATGTGAAGAGCAAAGAGAAGTAAGGTGCCAGAGGGGATGGAGGGAAATTAAAAAAGAGGCAGCGTTGAAAATTAGAGGATGAGGGGGGAAAAAAAAAAAAGAAGAAGATAACAGAGGGGCAGGTGATTGGAAAAGAGGGTGAAAAAGAGAATTAAACGTTAGTACCTGGTTAGAATACAAAAACACAAAGAACCCACACCAGCTTGTGCATCTGCTGCAGTAAACAGAGCTGACAACACAAATACGCCCTGCTTCATGGCCGATTGATCTCAATTGTATCGCTTTAGAGTGGAAATCGTTCGTCTAAAACTGGAGCGGGGTAACTGGGTTAGGGCATGACCAGACACCTTAACATACATTAGCTACAGGGAAATTACCTTCCCATTATCACCACAAAGAAATTATCCGAAAGATCAATTAAAGACGACGTTTTACAAAGATGACAAAAATTTAGAAGTCCTGTTGATGGATGGCGTCCTCTTTCTGTCCCGCAGCATTCCCAAAGTTTAACTGACAAAGCACCGTGACTTGACCGACATCTCACCTCTTTGCTTCAATGTCACTGACCTAAAAAGAACAGATTACAGATGTGACTTGAAGAGAAGCTGATCTACCTTTGGCAACAGAAGAGAAGTTGTCTCAAGAATCATAAACCTTCATATCAGCTGCTCTTATCACTTTAACAACAGGAAAATGGACACTGCCACGTTTGCACAAAGCATGGGGGTATACCGTAAAATCCATCTTTCTACTTTCTGGAGTTCTTGTTCTTATGAACAGAAACAACTAAACTGAGTGCAGTCTGTCCGCAGACGAGCGAAGCTGCAGAGAACCACAAAAACAAATCTACCTCAGGCAGACAGTGATGCAGAACGGTCAGTTTTTTTATTAGCAGATTTGTGGCGACACAAGCTTGAAATATTTTCTTCAATAAACAAGAATTTTGGCTTATTTATTCAGAAAGATTGCCTTCGTCCCACAACTTCACTGCATATAGTTTTCCTAGATAGCAGTGGAAGACACCACACTGCATGTAAACATAAATTAATAAAAATACTCTAATCACTGACCATTATTTTCTGATAGATCCACTAATCTATTGCAGCTCTACCTCTAACCCTGAATAGGATGCAAGTCCCTTATTTGCAAGATCATGGCAACAACAGCTTTATCTTATTAATGTTTTCTGTTTAAACAAGGTTTAAGATGAGACGGAGCCAACAAGTCAGCAGAGCAGTCGGTGTTAACGCTGACAACACAGACCGTGACACAAAGAAGTCTGTTTTGAAATAAAAATCTGAAATCCAACAAGCTAAAATAAGTAAAAGTGAAAATGAAACTGGGGGTGTTCAGCTTTTCATCGCTCCATGTGTAATCAAGGAAATGGTCGAACACGTCGCTTCCTGGGGTTAAGAGGAAGTAACGGAGGAAGGAAGGACCAAAATAGAACATTTTACAGGTCTATAAGCCAGTTGTGTAAGATGAATATAAACTTTTTTTTTAAATTTTTTATTTTTGTAGGCTGTCCATTGATGTAATTATTTAGATTTTGCCAACAACAAACTGGAGGAAACGTTTGTAATGCTACACAAAGACCCGCCTATCTTCCCCACCACCGAGTCAAATCCAGAGCGGAGGGTTTGTTATCAAGGTGTAATGTGACTTCATATCACACACGGTTACCACGGCAACAGCTCAAAAGGATTCTGAGTTTTTAAGCTGCATCACAGACGAAACACAAGGAAGCAAAGGTTTTTAATCGCCCAACAAATGGAAACGTCTGTGCGTTTGCCAGCTCCGTGCTAAAAATGACGGGCTTTACGTGCAAAAACAAGTTCACAATGTAACTGCAGATAGAAATGTGTTTATGTGGGCCAACATGTCTCCTTGTTATGCAACAGTGTGCAAAAAAAAAAAAGTATTTTCATATTCATCTGAATAATCATGGAGAGCACATGCTCTTTGTAAAAAAAAAAAAAAAAAAAGCACTTTTACTTCTACACTTTCATATGTGATTGAAATGATTTAATCAATCGCCTGCTAATCTCTCCTGATAGCAAGTGAGAGAAATCCTGATGCGTTACTAGAATATATTTAACTCACCAAATGGACTGTAAGCATACAGCTGACCTTGTGTGCAGCAGCCAGAACTTTAGCTGTAAATTTCAACAGCTATCACAAACAAATGGTTGGTTACTGAAGGTATTCTATTAGGTCATGTAGGGAAATGTTGTCGTGGCTTACAGCTCAGTACAACTGCTTCATTTAGGACATGGAGACGGATTACGTTCATGTTTGACATCTATGTGAGACCAAGGAGAATGAGGTCAAGTTTGGGCGTGAACAAGACGAAGTCTGTGGCACACAGCGAGGGTCATCGGTGAAAGACGTGGGGCAGCAGAGGTGGTACGCAACGTGTGGTTAGCGCTGAACAAAAGAAGACGCCACAGGGTGACTAAGGTCATGGTGTCGCCCTAACAACTCTGCTATACTCTTCTAGGCTGAGACAGCTCAACGCTGAAGAAAAATACCGTTTACTTAGTGGTGCTCACTCAAGACAAATCTGAATGTAATGTGAAGATTATCAGCACGGTGCCAAAAAAATAGGCTTTGATATTTTAAGACTTATGAAACTCCAACAACAACAAAAATTCAACTAATAGGGCACCGCTGCACTGCGTTTATTGATCTAGTTTAAAAAGGCACCACAGAGTCTCTTCGTTGAAATATCAGCTCACTTCCTTATTCCAATTCAGAGCAATCTGTACCAATTTAGACCCAGTGAGAAACACTTCACAGGAGTTACTGACGTGTGGGGTTTGTCATGCAGTGGAAAAGGGACAATATTTAGAAGTGAAACGTGATAAAAAATAAAAATTTAAAAAAAGTTTATTCTCATCTGTGCTCTAAGCTATGACCAATCTGGGTTAGTAAATATTTCCGTCAACAGTCAGACACCACACGTCACAATATTTAGTCATTTCCTCAAGCTGACATCAACTTTAGTGTCTAAGCGGATGGTACTGGTACGTGAATTCAAGGACTTCCATCAAATTCAACCTCACACCTCCTGTCTGCACTTTCATTTATTTTCTGGAACACTATTATTTCACACCATAATTTTGACAGCACACGTAACTTGTTTTCTTACTCTTCCCAGTTTCTGACTGGTTTCTTGTTTTTCAAGCAATACTAGTTTAACCGAGGTAGTTATGGAAACCAGGCCAGGGATCGTTTAAAAAGATGTCTTCAAAACAAGATACGTGATTTTTTCTTTCTCGTCACTTGCAGCCACAGTGACTTTTTGGGTAAAAAGCTGATGGTGACGAACCTAAAACTCCTCAACAATGCAGTTTTCTTCCTCGTCTGCGCTCCTGTGTGGAAAATTACTGACAGTAAAAATTGTGTCTGTTCCAGGCAAGACTCGAGAACAATAAAATTGCTCTTTGCCTCTGTTCCATTTCTGACAAACTAAACTATATGAACACAACTACACCTCAACTCTGTATGTTTACTTCCACAAACTCAACTTGGAAAAAAACATTTCAGTGTCGGTGTCTTACCATATGGCTTTGCTGGGACTGGGTGGCGCCATACATGGTGATGCCGTTGCTCGGCGCTGCCATCTGTGGCGTATCGGATTTGACAAAGCCTCGTCTGTCAATGAGACTGCGGGGGGAAAGGAAAACATTTATAAAAGTTAATTGACCGATATTACGCAGCAAATATTGTGACCAACTAATAAATACAGAAGCAACCAGATTCTAATATGTCGATTTTGACTGGTAACCACAAACAAACGCATTCATTCATCTTACTAATTGTAGACAATTATAATATTTTGTGGGCACCCCAAGTACTTTGATGCACAAAGCTGTATACAAACACTATTACTCAAGTCTTGACCATGAGGGAGACAAAGCAAGTGCAGACTCATTTCTACTCGCGCAGACCCATAAAATCAAAACTTGGTGATAAATCACTGCGGTCCTGCAGTGGAGCGGCACAGTGAATTATTGTTTCTGTCCCATCGTTACTGCTGCAGAGTCCTGACGCAGCCGCTTGGACAACAACCTGCTGAACTCTGGCATGCATGTGCACATGTGAGAGCTAACGGGCTACATACAGCGACGGAGGCCATTTATCAGCCAGAGAGAGGTTGATCAGATACGGCGCGGTATCTACCACACATGCACACAGTCAGCTGGTGTTAAACTGCACAAACAGGGTAATCATTTAACAGAAAAAGAGTGTTGACAGTGAGTTCCAGAGGGACTGAGCTGGTAGGAGTTTCAAGTTTCACAGAGATAAACTCCAGCAGACTACAGCCTGGGTTGCTGGTAATGAACGGAGACTCTGGAGACACAGGAAACTGGCATTCAAACATGTATTTGATGCATTAACACATATTAGTCCAAGTCTCAACAGGCCTTTGTGTGTGTGTGTTTGCGTTGCGTGCTTGGCTCATAGGTGATGTGAAACATTCCTTTATTATTGCTGGTTCCAGCTGTGCAGTGCCTGTGGCTGCAAACACAAACACAAATGCCCAGATGGCAGCCACCTGTGCACCGAACACTCTCCTCACCACCCACTGAAATCATTACTGGGGATTTATTGCATGATGGCCGAAGCACTGAACAGCCAAACGGTTTAATAAGAAAGTTGCTAAAAGCCTGCATCATAGCTTTTCTTAGACTTTGTATAGATGTGTGGGCGCCTTTGGAGTTACTTAAAAACGTGCGAGAGCGCAAATGTGTGCTTACATTTACTTTACGGGTGAGGGCAAGAGTGCTGAGAGTTTAAAAAGTTCAGACATTTCTGACGTCAGCCTAAGCCAAGCATCTCAGAAGTGGGCACAGTGGCCAGAAAGACAACAGGTATCTGTTCTGTGGGCACCTGCTTCAAGCTAATAATTCAGAGCAAAAACATGAACTACGTTTACACAAACGAGGATTGTTGGGTAAAAGGCTGAAGTGAGGAAACGTGGGCCAACGTCTATCTATACAGTCGCATGAAGACGAAGAGTGCAGATGTGACATACGGCCTGTGCATGAGCAGGAAAAGGATGAAATCTAATATCTCTAACCAGCTTTGATGTTCAGTTCAGTTAAAACAGGCTTGATATTCGTCATACTCCTGCAGTGGCTCAGCTATGTTTAGAAAAAGGCTGCAGGCCGGCTCCTTTCAAAGAAGTTCCTCACATCAAACAGAGTCTGAACTATTTTGGCCTTTGGAGAAAACGGAAAATTACAATTAGACGAAAAAAAAAGTAAAGAGGAACTACTTCAGTGAAGGTAGGCAACTCATGGAGCATACAGTGCTACAAGTCAAGTGACACTTTTTAACTTTTTCGTTTAAAGAGGACAAGAAAAATGGTTGTAAATATGTTATAAATCCTGAACTTTCCTTCATTTTGATCCATTGCGATCAACTGGGCACCAGAAAATGTGTAAATAACCACATAAAACCAAATAAAGCACATCTTCTCATACCTTGGTGGCAGGGGTCCACAAAGTGCTGCACAGCAGTTGGTGAATATATTTCCGTAGCTGTAAGGGTTATAGTTGTCCTTCCCTCTTTTAGAAGACCACGAACCTTTTATCTGGAAAAGATGACCCAACTTTACAAATCTCACCTGTAGTATGTCTATCTAAAGACGGTAAAAGCTGCTGATGTACTGCAGGTCAGCCACAGGCAGAGACGGTCTTTGCAGACAGCCTTCAATTTGCCGTAATTATATCTAGCCTGTTTCATTTATTTCCATTTCTGCCGTCATGAAAATATGGCATTTTCAACGCTCCTGTTTGTAAAGGTGTTAAATCAGTTTTCCACATTTTCTTTTGACTGAGAAGCTATTGTTGTGACGGACTGTAAATCACTGTACATAAATGACAAATATGGAAAAAAAAAACGTACAAGTGCAAAATAAAACCGTAACATTTGAAGTGAGACAACTGCAGTAAGCATATGTTTGAGTCGTTAGAAAGCCCGCACTGTTTATATGTGGCTTGTTTACTGAGCCAAGTCCTGTTCGACTGTAGCTCGTTTCTTTCTGCATTTCATGATTCCTGTTATTGAATGCACTGTGGCTGTTCCAACGCTAGTGAACCGTTTCGTGTAACGTGCCATACAAAAAATAGACAATACGCAACATCTAAAACGTCCAGACACATCTAGGCCTGAATCCAAAGAAATTTGATTTAAAACTGAAGCTCTCTAGACATCTAAACCTAGTGATTGATGCTAAAGTGCATGAATAGATAAGTTTTATGTGTAACCTGCTGAATTAAGCAGCCACACCAGACAGGCCATGAGCCGACACTCTGATTGGCTGGCTATCATTACCTTTTTGAACTGGGCAATAATTTAATAAAAGCCGAATGGAACAAACTCACAGTTCAGATATGGCCGACAATCAACGAGCTGAAGTGTCAGTGGACAGTTTTTGATCTGTGACCTTGGCATTATTAACAACTGAGCCGTGCTGACACATGAAATTTTCTCCAGCGTGGCTGAGTTGAAAAGAATCCAGAGCTCAAGCTGTGAGCACATGTTAAGAGTTGGCACCAACACATTTTTCTCTCCTTACAGTCTATCATATGCAGGTTTTCACATCATGCAACAAAAACAACATAAATATACTCAATAATTAAATAAATATCTATTACAACTTTGTTATACACTTAAAAAATACAATAACCTCTGGTATACTGGACTTTATGTGGATACTCACATCTTCATTGGTGGTTTGATTGGAGCTGATCAGGTAGGTATGGAAGCCTGAGAGGCCCACTATAGACCAGACGGAGAAGAAACACACCACCACCTCCAGCACAGTGCTGCCACAATGTTAAGGGAAAAATCTCTGATGTGTTTATTATTTTGATACGTTAAAAGCAACATATAACGATGACAGCTCAGCTACAGAGACGTACAAATATAAATGACCCACATGGAGCCAGCATGGGCAGTAAAATGCAGCTGTAGCGGATAGCATACTGACCTACAACCTGAGGGCTGTCGTCCTCATGCCAATACGTCCCAGATCATTTGGCTGGGACTGTCCAGTCATTTGTTCTGATCCACATAAAACTTCAAAAGGCACCGACACCAGTCAAGAGGAATCCTTTTACTTACAGACAAACAGCAGTGATGCTTATCACATGTGCACCACCTCAGGACACGGTCTTTAAAGGAGTGATTGTTTATAATGTGACACCAAGATCCAGATCAAACTAGTTCACTATTTATTGCCACAAACAAGCGCCTGAAGGCCTCAAAGACACTTGTCTCTGACACTCGTCAGACTGCACGTATATAAAAATGACTCCTGTGTAGTATGCATTCAGAATCAAGTGCCACCAAGTATTCAGGCAAAGGATATCTCGCAGGACTTTCTTTGAGTGCGCTGAGGAACCCACGTTGATGTGAGACTGCAAACAGAAACATTTGTCATTAGACCTCTAAGGTAGTTGTTTCTGTCAACATATGCCCAATATCCAACATATTATTGCACATAATCATCAGTTAATATTTTTATAGAGCCTGACCGAAAAATTGGCAGAGCCGATATTTTAGGCTGATATAGGCGTTTGGATACACATCTGTATCTGTGATAATTATCCCATGATGCACCATTATAAACACTGGGAACAAGCTGTGTCCTCACTTGCAAAAGGCAATGTACAAAGTATCCAGCAGAGGGCGCATGCGGACTATGCTCAAGCCATGGCCGTTCACTTCAAGTTTGAGTTTCAGCACAGCCGGAGCAGGGAGCAACTAAATACTGTGTAGTGTATTTTGCTGAACAAAGCATGGTAAGTTTATTTGAACTGATCTGTAAAATAAAAATAAAAAAATCAACAATAATAAATTCTCTTCAATCCTCCAACCCGCTTGTTGTTAGCGACGTGCCTCTCAAATTTGCAAGCTAACGTTTAGATAACCTAGCGTAGGCTATTGCCTTGTAAAACTTTAGTCCGAACAATAAATCTAACGTAGAGGTAAAATACATCAGCGTTAGCAACGTTATCGTCCTCAATGAAACACTGTTTCTCTGAAATCTTTACTTCTCTGCAAAAAAAAACAAAAAAACAATATAAACGTTACTGCATTCAATTCTAATTCTAATTAGGTCTTCACCATACACGACTGACTGTTTAAACAGTGAACGGGGAAGAGATTTCTTTGTTTAATTTATATTTATGTAACACATTTGATAACTTAACGGTGAATAGTCGAGGATAAGAAATGTGAACGCACGTTAGGAAGACTGTTTCAAGACGAACAGGTTTAAAAGTAGATGTTTACTTAGAAATTTCCAGCCAGTATATCTGCTCCAAATATCGGTACTGGCGAGAGCCAAAATGTCCAAATCGGTCAGGCTCTTAATTTTTATTATCAATTATTACACATATTATTGTCCTTAGTGCAACACTTTCCCCACAACTTCTCATTTAAACATGCACACGCATAAAAACAGCGAGCCGAGTGGTCCGCTGCCTGCTCCCAGCTGGAAAGATGGTACCAAGCCAGAGCTCTGCAGCGTTTCACACCACCCACTTACAACCTGCTGGCTTGGAGCACACCAAGAACACAGCCACAAGGAGTGCGTGTCTGCAGCCCGTCACAGAGCTACTTACGTAAAATGATGTGCGTGATGACAAAGGCGAAGATGAAGATGGTGAGGAAGGAGAGCGAAAGGATGAACATGTAGAAGAAACGGTAGTTCCTCCTTCCCACACAGTTCCCCACCCAGGGACAGTGGTGGTCAAAGCGCTCTGAATGGAAACAGAAGAAAAAGACAGAGATGTTAATTCAGATATGAGGACGCACAAGTCCTTACTATAACAGAAATGTTCCCCCCGTTTGAAGGTGGGACACGATTATATTACATCAGCTGAGAAATATTTGTCAGGCACATTTTCAGTTATGAGAGACTTTACTGACTGGATAAAACAATATAATTTTTAACAACCTAAACCAGGTTACTTCAGAACAAACGGAGAATGATGGGAAATTTGTGGGAAAGGGAAGTGTCCCTCATGGTCTTGTCAAAACAATCCAAAATATTTCACATAGTGCAAAGTGCCTATTTATAAAAACCAGGGAAATATTGGCTGGCTGACATGAACGTTGCAGGATAAATAACGCTTGCTTTGCATGAAAATCAAAATGATGTTTGATCACGTCTAAAAAAACGAGATAGAGACGTTAACCGTGTTTACAAAAAGACACCCAAGAACAAATACATTTTTTCAGGATTTTCCAGTATTTTAAAAACAGATAAACGCCTCTGATCACTTTAGGACACTTCTTCCCCTCAAACCTGGGAAACATTGAAATTTATTAAGAATAAAACATTAGTGAGCGTTGCTCCAAGTGTTCAATTACTTGAGATATTACACCAGTATTTCATTTAGAAAAACTGCAAACAGCTTCATTTCACTTCTCGTTTCGCCGAATGCTCCGAGAGAGGAAAAAGAAGTGTCATCATTCCATCAGCCTCGGTGCTGCACTCTAATCTCCGAGTGAGGACTACTTACTGCGCACAGTAGTAGCTACTTTAATTAATTAGAGCCATTATTAGCTTAGTGAGTTGAAATGACCTTCTTTTGTCTCCACTGATCAATGCCTGGTTGAAATGTGTCTGGGAACCGGAGGATCTAGCCCGAGAGGGAGGAAAGGTACCACTAGTCGACCTTGCTCATCACAAAGGTCTTCAACATGAAATGATCAACAAAACTAGATGAAACTTTAATTACAGATTCATGCATTTCTCCATTACAGCTGTAAACTCTTGTGTTAGGAGCTAAAAGCGGTGGGAATAATAACATGTTCAGTGGCATTATCCCTCTGATGATGGCTTTAAAAATGAAATAAACGCAAAATGGTTTCATAATGATGCACTATATCCATATTTATGTGCCAGTACTCTTGATGCTTTTATTTATTTATTTATTTTTGCTTGCATAACATAATTCCCCCAAGGCAATCATTAAAGCTTCAAATGTTCTCAAACTAAGCACATCAGGGAAAAAAAAAAACCCAGCAAAAAGCAATAAAATTACCATTAAAATCAATTATTGGATCCAAAGCCCTGCTCTCTAAGCTGCGGTGTTCTTGATTACTTCCAGCCAGACGTAAAACACAGTTGGTCCATTTTTTTTTCTTAACAGAGTAAGAAGACTGCGAGGGACGGAGGCGGTGTCATAATTCTGCTCTTTCATAAGCTTCTTCCATCATTCCTAAGGGGACGACAGTCTTAATAAAGAGGAAGTAGCTCCACCATATTCCTGCTCGTCACGGCCACCAGGGAAGGCCTATCCATTCTGCCTCCTAACTTATTTAAGAGCATGATATCCCTCTGGCTTTTACAGCACCAAAGGACGAAGGAGACAGGATAACACTTTTTTAAAAACACACATCTTATTGTTAATGTTAATTATTAAGACGACAGCGATGCAGTGGGCAGATAAAATTATATCTACTACATTAACAGTGGTTTCTCTTTAGATACTGATGAGTAAATTGTGAACAAAGTGCAGTAATTTGCAATTCATTAAAGCCATAAATTTGGTTAAAATGGTAAAAATTATGGAAACATTTGCCTGTTCATACATATAAGAACAGCTCAGAGGTTATTTTCTTTAAAATGTTACAAAAAAATAGTCACTTTTGTTATTTGACGTGTACATTTTCACTTTATTTTATTACTAGTTTTATTGTTTTACTTCCTTTTAGTGTGCTCTACATTTTATTTATTTTTTTATTTCTTAAAAATATAATTTTATCGTCTTTAGTTAAAGCTAAGGAACTATTGTTTATGAAGGGCTTTATAAATAAAACTGACACTGAAATTAGAACAGAAATTGCATTTTTTAAATAGACCACTAAACGTGCAGCACAGTGGCACAGTGGTAGAGCTGCCGCCTCTCAGCGAGAAGGTCGCTGGATCAAATCCCAGCTCGGGACCTTTCTGGTTGGGGTTTGCATGTTCTCTCTGTGCATGCGTGGGTTTTCTCCGGGTTCTCCGGTTTCCTCCCACAGACCAAAAACATGCATGTTAGGCTGATTGGTAACTCTAAATTGTCTCTAGGTGTGAGTGAGTGAATGATTGTCTCCATGTTGTGCGTTCCTGTGATGGACTGGAGACCTGTCCAGGGTGTCCCATGTTTCTTGCACATTGACAGCTGGATATGGGCACCAGTGACCCCCACAACCCAAAAAAGAAGAAGTGGGTAAAGATAATAGATGGATTTCACTAAACTTTTCAAATTAAAAAGTTTTGCCTGTCTTTGTCTCAAAAAGCTTTAATTGTTTACAACGAGTGACTCAAGACAGGAAAAGCTGTAATGTGATTCAGCAATTTCTTCCTAAAACATGATTACAGACAATGAAACCCCTAAAACTGTTCGTACCGGTAATTTAAAAAGCCAAACTTAAGAAATGCTCTCTGGCATTCATTCATGGGACTACATTTTGCTCAGCATCCCAACCTTTTTGGGAAGCACGGTTAAAGACATCTCAGTATAAAGTAGAGAGCAGTAATTTTGAGATGAGATTAAGAGATAATCCTACAACCGAACTTCACCAGCAGGGTTTTTACTCCCACCCACCTGCAGGATGGACACTCCTGCTGTGCGTCAGCTTCTCCTTTTATATTTCCCTCACTTCTGTGGCTGCTTTTCACAACAATGATCTAAATATGGTGCAGGTACCTTATAATGAAACATCTCTTTTTTTAGGATTGGATGTCTTTTGTCCATGTTTCGTCAGGAAACAAGCCAATAAAGGTTTGAAGTGCATGCAGGGATGTCAATCATCAGCTTTGCTCATCTTATTGTTTTTAAGGCAGAATATCTATAAAAACAGCGAGCCTTAGTATTCATGTTTCAGAATGTGTCTGCTTAAAATGTGGACAAAGAGCAGCTTTAGGTAGTAATAAACAATGCCTGTCAGATAACTGCTCTTTCATCTTTGATAGCTTCTGCCTTCCTTCCTTCTTGCCAGCGTGAAGCTGCTGTGTCTGATTACCCCCTTCTCCTCTTCCTACGATTACCAAATCATCTTCGTCTCCGATGTAGTCAGACAGCTCTGCATCTCACAGAGAAATTCAAATGCAGACCCGTCTCTGTAGACAGAGAGCCAAAGATCCTGATGAGTGATGTAAAGACAAGTTGCACATTTCTGTCTTTACCTTTTAATAACTGTCTTTTCTGAATTCGAATGTTAAAGGCAGAAAAATTCTGCATTTCTTTTTCCATAATTTGTAACTCTCCCTCCTTTCTTTTTGTATTAAACTCTCCAAACATATGGTGTGTACTAAATATTCACAGCAGGTCTGTAACAGTTTAAATATTTTGCTTGACCTGTGTTATAACAAACACATATAATGTGAAATCTGTGTGGCCTGAGCCGTATATGCTACATACTGCATGCTGGTGGCTGACTGGTTCAGAATCAACTCCAGCTCTTATGAAACATTACACTAGAATTTCATAAAACTGATATACATTTTGTTTAGGCTGCTTATCAAATCCATTTAGACTTTTTATTAAAAACACCTCAAACTGGGATAGATGATAAGCATGTGTACATCTTTAATATCCAGCTAACACCCAGAAAACATCGCAACTCACCCACACAGTTGTCACAGAGGCTGCAGTGGGAGGCACGTGGCGGTCTAAATATTTTGCACGTGAAGCAGTACTTCAGCTTGACTGTCTGGCCGTTGATGACAACCTCCTTGGTCCTGGGAGGAGGCCTGTAGCCTGTGCTGCCATTGGCCACATCTTAAGAACAAACAGGAGAAACAAAAGAAGCACAAGTTACATTTCGTTGCAGAGCTCCCGTACAGTTTATGGGTTGAAGGTTCTAAGATGAGGAAAAAGAACAAAATCTGGTCATAGATGAATTAATAAACGTGATCAGGACTTCTGATAGGTTGCATTTCAATCAGTCCCTCTCACGCATAGTATGACAACTTTAACAACTAGTTAACATGTTAATGCAAAATACACTGTGCAATAATGACATCACTTGTCCTGCTAATAGCCTAGCTACTGAGCACAGCAATAAGCAAACCCAACCTAATTTGAGAACTGCTGCACAGAAACTTCAGCCAAGTTTGGTTAAATTTAACTTGCGAAATTTAATACGCAGTTAACACCACAATCCCCAAAATATATTGAAAAGTGTTGGCAAGCTGCTTTCAGTGCTTCATGATGGAGTAAAAAGGCAGTAATGATCGTCATTTTTATGAGATAAAACGTAGCGCCTGCTTTCTAAATTTGCTGCGCTTGCCCAAAACACACACACGGAGCGAGAAGAAAACGCTGTGTGTAGGAAGGTAATTTTGAGATCTTGTAGAAGCCTTTAAAGCAGTATGTGTGTGCGTTAGCGAGGAGTTTAGGTACTGCGAGGCTTGTGTAGGCGTTTGACATTTCTGAAAAGAGAGCAGAGAAAACGCAGCCAGGGAGTTCTGATCTATTGAATTCATCCCTATTGTGATCAATGTCTACTGCACGCTCTCAGCTCTCCACCATTATTCTGCTTCTCTGTCCTTTCAGCACATCACAGGGGACAATAACTGAGGAAAGTTGAGAGCAATTTGCTTTTCAAACTACAAGAAGTGTTATTGCTTGGGTTATCAGGCCAAAGTACAATCTGTGTCTGTCGTATATAAGGTGCTTCTAAATTATAATCGTTATAATTATTAGACAGGAGTTTCCAGGCGTTTCGAGAGCTCTCTTATTTATGCTAGCAAGGAGGAAAAGAAACATGTTGACATATGTAGGTCATATCCTAAAAACAGATTAACTGGTTGCAAAAACATTTACTTTTATTAGTTTTGTTTTATAGACAAATAAAACAATTACCACATCAATTTGAGTGGCGCTGTTTTACTCATTTGTAGTTTTAAAGACAGATTAAAAATATTAAATTTAAGTTTAATTTCCATTTGTTTGGAATGATTGCTTCTAGAAACAAGAACAAAAAGAAAAATGCAGTTTTGTCATCATATTGTTGACATGATATATATGAAAAACTTATTAAATAATAATAATAATAATTTTATTTAAAAAGCACCTTTCAGGACGCCCAAGGACACTTTGTGACCGAGTAGAGTTTGGTTGACAAGTACAGCTGTGTGTCATCAGCATAACAGTGGAAATGGACACCAAATTTGTGGAAGATATGACCTAGAGGAAGGAGGTGAGTAATAAAGAGGGGTCCGAGGACAGAGCCTTGGGGCACATCCGTGGAGACGGGGGAAGACTGCGAACGGAAGGATTTAAACTCAATGAATTGAGTGTGGTCAGACAGAAGATATGAACCAGTCTAGAGGAATACCCGAGATGCCAATGGAGGTTAGTTTGTTGAGGATAGAATGACAGATCGTGTTGAAGGCACAGTTGGTCACAGAATGAGGATGGACAGAAGACCAGAGTCAGCAACAAGAAGAAGAACATTAGTAATTTTGTAATAATAATAATAATAATAATATCACATAAGTACTTGTGCTTTTCTTAATTTGGGGTAAAACATTTACCAATTAAGAACAATTACTAAACGTATAATCTGGATGTATGAAGGTATATTATTATTTTTTCTTTCACGATCAACCATAACCAGAATAGAAGGTGTAATCTCAATATCTGACTGAACTAATACATGCTAGTGAATTACTTTAACGAGAATTTCCTAATACAGGCTGATAACGTGTGATGACCCTCTCCACAGACTGAAGTCAACTCTGAGCATAATTTCTTTTGTGATCATAAAGTATGTACACCAAGAGCAGACCGTTCACTCCACTGAATCACAGATGCCTGCAGTAAAGTGGTGTGAAAGCGGGGGTGTCAAAGTAGCTTTTCTGCTCTACAAAGCCATTTGTTCACTTAGCCATCCTGGCAGCAAAAGTTTAGCCTCACATCAGTGTCTAGAGGGAGATTCCCCAGAGAGACGGTCCAGGTCTAAGAGCTTCAAACTAGAACAAGGCCAAGGTAGAACAGGGGGTGATGTAACAGCACTTACCGATACGTATGCTATACCCACATGCAAACCTCACTTGTGATTCAGAGTAAAACTGTAAAAGGAGCCATCTTGTGTGTTTTAACGACAAACAGTCATAGCAGAAATAAAGTACAATGCTTACAGTTCAATTTTAAGAACTTAATACTGTTTTTTCGGTCTTGGCCAGGTCATAAATTTAGGTAAATATGACCTTGAATAGACACCAATATATTACACATTTCTCTGTCATTTACTTAAAAATGCAGAAGTGGTGAAAATCTAAATCCACCCTATAATACAATTTAAAGCCAAGTTTTAAAACCACTGTTAATAATCGTCCTTTGTATGATCTCATCCATCTCTTCCACTACTGTAGAAGAATTGTGGTCCACTTTTCTTAACATGCTGATCTTGATTCTCAGTCATCTAAGTAGGACATTGAAAATTAAAAGAAGAAAGACGAAGCAACTGGACCTTTGTTCTGTAGCTGGACACGCGGGGCTCCAAAATTTAAACCGCACTAGGTTGGTATCAATATTACCATATTTTTCAGATTATAAGGCACACCAGATTATAAGGCGCATTAATCGAAACAAAACTGTCAGATAAGTCAAACTTTATTCAACTAATTCACAATAACTCAACATTGTTCAGTTGTACCACATAAAATTGGTTCGAGGTCTGTAAGCACAACCAGAATAAATACATAAGCTGCACCGGATTATAAGGCTCACTGCAGATTTTTGAGAAGTGCGCCTTATAGTCCAAAAAATACCGTATTAATGCTTGGATCGATCCACTTACCCCTACATCACCGATGTAAAATTCCAATGAAATGTGGCATGACCGTTCAGTCAACACATACGTTCACTTCATTTTATTTCATAAAAAAACCCACAGTGTTTAACAACCAATACAAAAATGTCTTGAATGAAACTCCGTAGTCACTGCAACTGATCGGCTTTATACTTCTGGATCTTTAGCTTCATACCCAACGACTGCCGCTCGTATATAATGTACAAAGTCTACTTTCAGACTTTATTTACATCTTCAGCAAATTAAAAGAACATTTAGCTGTTTTTGTGTAGATTTTTCATCCTTATCCAGCAGGGGGGAAAATACAAACATCTAAAGACTTGAGTAATGTTTTGCTTGTGAGTCTCAGGTGTATAAGGCTTAAAAAGAAAACCCTTCAGCTGCAGAAATTCACTCCAAGGAAAATCCCCGTCTGACCTGTTTGAAAGCAGCAAAGAAAAAAAAAAAAAAATCACACGACAGTTTATTTTTCATAGGTTAAAAAATGGAAGAAATAAAACACGTTGGCTCGTCACATCTTTTCCAAAAACGTCAACCCTCCTAAGTTATTGCTTCGACTCGTCTTTGTCCTTTAAATAAATAAGCAATAAATAAATACCGACACCAAGGTTTCTTACGACACTGGGAATGAATGCTCCTGACCTGGATAGAACATCTAATAACTATATGGAAATGTCAATTAAAGCTAAACAAGAGAATGTATTTCTTTACAAAGAGGGTTTCTGATTACTGTTTGCTGTACTTGTTTGCTTTCTGACTTGTTGCTGAGCATTCTGTAATCACTGATGTGTCAGCTGTAATAAAGGCCCACAGTAAAAGCCTAACAGGCCAATTTCGATGTGCTTATCCATGTTTAACACATGGTTTGAACAAGCAGCCCAATTTTTATACACGTCTCATCTGATTATTTTTCCAACTACATGATGTTTAATTTAGTCAATAAAGCTTGGTTTATAATCCAACAAGAACATCTTAAAATAAACTCTCTGTTAATTTAGCCACATGAAATAAATAGAAAGATGGAAGTTTATGAAATTAAAACACTTCATCACTGACTGGTTCTAAATGCAGTCTTGGGCTGACAGTCCTCTGCTTTGGCCGAGGCCAAAAAGTCTCAGTTCAGTAATTCGGCTACAGGGAAGATGCATCGGTTGGACAGAAAGATGATAATGAGGGAGGAGGTACAGTCATGGTTAGAAAAAAGCTAAACAAAGCACAAAGGTTCACACCGGACATCAAACTTGATAAAGCAGCAAGAGCTCACAAGAAGACGAGGAAGCAGAGCGGATAGAAAAATGCTAAAAAATACATAATTTGCTTGATGTTTTTGTTACATGTGCATTTTCTACGTAGTTAAAGTTAAAGAAATCAACATTGTTTATGTATATGGTGTACACAAGAATGAAATTGTGCCTAATGCATGAAAGGATGGACTTGGCGAGCAGCTTTTTGCTCCAGTCAAGGCCAGTTCAATTACTCCACAGTCAATCTTCTCTCGAACGTTTTCCAGTAAAACAGCTCAACAGCTCTGTTCTTGTGCATCCCTCTAAAGAGCTCCACAGCAGCTGTCCTCCACAATTTATTTTAATCTGTTCATGTCCCGTCACTAGATTCAACCACAAATGTACAAGAAAAACAAACAAATATTCTCTCTTTGTGCAATTTGATAACAAAATGACCGCTAATGACTGTACCAGTAGCTTTATATTGTCAGACATACGGACATGAGTACCTGTGTTTATGTTTATGATTCCATGTATACAAATCATCACTTTGAAACAGAAATGAAAGATGATGTTTTTATGCTGGTGAAAAATGAGCATCGTTTGTCAAGTTTTGTAAGAGAGCCTTTTATTCCGCTACATGCACACCTAATAGCTATTGTTCAGCCAAAAGCAAGAAAGTTAAACATTAATGTGGCCTACTCCTGTTGGTAACACTGAGAAGGGAAATGAGAAAAGTGATCACGATGGCGGTTTGAGTACCAACATAAATAATAAATCATGATTGGATGCTGATTCAAGAGGACAGACAGAAAGATGATGCAGTGGTATGACAAAAAAAAACAAACAAAAAAAACAGCATATTATTCAGATGAAAAACTATTTATGATAATTCTGGTCACTGCCAGGTTAATTCAAGATAAAGTCCCTGATGTAGTCTGGTTGATTTACTTTTCCAATTTAACATCTAAAGTTGGTGTTCATAATCGATAGGGTTTTGTGATTTGCTTTATTTATTTATGATAATTACATTTGTGCAAAGTATTTGGATTTAGTGGCGTTTATTGGTGCAATGATCATAAATTAGTCAGGGCTACATGAGGCTGATGTTTTTCCAGCTACAGCACAAGTGTTTGAAAAAGGTTTTAGGAGCAAGGAGGGATGTCCAGACTTTTTAGCTGTACTGTATGTAAACTAACAGGCTGGCAGCTTTGCAAAAACTGGGGGTCCGTCCTGAAAATCACAACCAAGGTTGAACCATTTTAGGAGTAAAAAAAAAGAAAAGAAACGAGCCTTTCTGGTCATGTTTTTACTCTGATTACAGCTTCGGAGATTTTCTGGGATTTGGCATGCAGTAAGTGAAATAACGCCAGCCTGTCTGGTCCTGACATACTGGGCAGCCAGACATGAACAAGCATCAAATGCAGCACAGCGATGAGAAATCAACTCTTGTTTTGACTTCGGTTGGAGCTAAACAGCAATCTGTGCACCCTTGCAATGGCATCGCTCTTTCTTAGAACGCCTAATGTTTTCCTTGCAACATTAAAATTAAATGACGAGACCGAACGGGAATGACGCGTGCATTTTGTTTTTAATGGGTCAAATGTCCTTACCGTGCCAAGAAAAAGTTTGTTTGAGGCAGACTATACATCACGACAACCTGAACCTGAAATTCGGCAGACAAGGAAATAGTAGCTCCCGTAACGACAGCTAAAGCTTACATATAAGCTTTCCCTTCTGGGATATGGAATGAAAGAGACCCAAACGCCTCAGTGTTCAGAGAGTAGGGCCTTCAGTGCTTAGTCAACAGATCGATAAGATGTGCCGAACTTGAGCCTTGTACCACTCTGCTTTGAAAACATTGTCAACTATTTATGAGGCTGTTGTGATTTACAAAAGTTCAGGGGAAACCAGTTGCTTCAATGACAGAGTCTACTTTGCTTTTTTTTTTTTTTAATGGGGGGGACAAAGTATGACCGGTATGACTATATCTTTGTTCCCCAATTTGTTTATCTTTTGAAAAAAAAAAAAAAAATCCATTCCAGTAGAATGTGGTGCTTGTAATCAGTGCTGTCTCAGCCTGCTGCTTCACGTTTTATGTACTCTACCTTTCCTCTAAAGGCTTTCAAGTCTCCTAATGAGATTAATTAAGCCAGTCCGGAGTTTGTTTAATGAGGTTCTAATGGCCTGAAGTACGGAAAAGAACTAAAGGCTGGTAAATAGGAGCTTCACATTCCAAACACAAAAGAACAAAAGTTTAAAGGAGACTTTGAAAATCAGGATTTAGACAGCTAAACCTTTGAGCTAAGTGGTGATAATTCATTTAGCTAACAAGCAGTAGGGCACATTTAGAGATTGGGGATTAGAAAGCAGAAAAAACTTGCTGTTTGCATACAACTATTGGACAAATGGCATCCCTCAATAAATCAAGAGAGTACACAGTGGATTTTAAAAAAGAATGACAGAAAAAGGAAGAACTAATGTGACCTGACAGAGAAGTTTTTTTTTTTAAATCTCTCTACATCTGTTAAGAGACTGTGAAATGTTTGGTGAGTATTTATTTCACAGAAAGGCATCTACAAAAATGGCTCCTGATTTTATAGTCATAAACTGCTTCAGCAAGTTTCAGCAAACGTTAATAAATTAAGAGTTTAAAGACAAGTAGATGGAGGGCTATTTGTAGCGACAACAAATGGTGACACCTTGTAAGAGAACATTTCTGCAGCCAAACAAGATTATTGTTGTGGAGAATATCTGGAGAAATGCCTGACACCCATTCAAGCCAAGTACATTTTCAAATTGTAATTTGTGCTTCATCCGTCTTCATTTTCACATCAACTTTATGACTTATTCATTGTGCCAACATTTATTTTAGACGTGCCATCATCAATGTGTGCTTATCTCAGACTATCATTTATAAAGTAATACAAAATCCCATCTGTGTTTTTTTTTTTTTTTTATGTATTTTTCCAAACATTAGATTTTTTGTTTGAGCAGTGCGACTGATCTTCAT
The DNA here is from genome assembly GCF_014905685.2 of Nematolebias whitei. Classification (NCBI taxonomy): domain Eukaryota; kingdom Metazoa; phylum Chordata; class Actinopteri; order Cyprinodontiformes; family Rivulidae; genus Nematolebias; species Nematolebias whitei. The sequence goes on from NC_056518.1 coordinate 20,093,725, forward strand.
CCGTCCATTTTCTTGACATGCCTTTTCCTTTCTGAGTCATGGCAGCGCTGGCACTTAACTCCAAAGGTCAAGAGGTGGGGTACACTCTGGACAGGTTGCAAATCCATCACAGGAACTCGTGTAGACAAACAACCGTACACGCTCTCATTCATACCTAGGGACAATTTAGAGATAATTTACCAAATATGCATGGTTTTGGTCTGCAGGAGGAAACCGGAGTGTCCGGAATAGAATAGATTTTAAACTTTTATCATTTGTTTTTAAAGCTCTGAATGGCCTCGCTCCTCCTTATATAACAGAGTTGTTAAGTTTCCCCACCCGCTCCAGGTCTCCGAGGTCAGCCAGCCAGCTGCTCTCTGTTCCTAGGACAAAATATAAACGCTGGGGTGACCGTGTCTTTTCTGCGGCCGCACCTCGACTCTGGAATAATCTCCCACTTGAGCTACGCCAGATTACTGAACTTGGCCCTTTTAAATCGAAGCTTAAAACATTTTTATTCCAACAGGCTTTTAGTACTTAAATACGTGTTGACATTTCTGGTTCTCTTTTTGTTATTTTATTGTGTTTTTTTTCTTGCTTTTAACTTGTTGTCATTTTAATTGCTGTTTTTGTTAAGCACTTTGGTCACCATCACCGTGGTTGTGTAAGGCGCTATAAAAATAAATAAATGAAATGGAGAAACTTTACACGTGCATGAGGAGAACAAGTAAACTCTACACAGAAAGGACATATGGTGAACCTGCAACCTTCTTACTGTGAGGCGACAGGGTTAACCAATGCCCTGTTGTGCAAAGTGCAACAGACCTACATCACAAAATAGCTCTGTTAGGTGGCTCTGGCCTGAGGTGAGCCATTCTCAGAGTTGAACTGCTGGTAAGTCAGCTAGTTTTTAGGGCATCAACAATTTTACTTGTCACACTTAGCGTTTCCCCTACCATGAACCAAGGAGGGCGACCTGCCCTGTCAACAGAACTAAGCACCCCGCCTACTAAATCCCCCACCCCGCACTCTGCTCTGCCACTTCTGGACAGGGAGCGGAGATTGTAGCAGCTCCGCTCAGACTCCAAACTGCGTGCAATACAAGCATGGCGCTCCGCTATTCCCCCCGGTCCACAACAACGTAGCGCAAAGCTAACACGCAGTACCGATATAGCACTCTGCTTCCCGTAGAGCTACACTTCTCTCACCGTCTCCCCCCAGTCAACAAAAAACCCAGACGAGACGAGCGCCCTCTCAAGGCAAGTGACCTACTGGGAAAAACATCACCATGAACAAGAAAAAAAATCAGTCAAACAGCAATTTAAAACCAAACAACACATTAAATCAGGATTCTTAGAAAAGCTATAGATATAAAACAGATGAGGCAATTTGGTCAACGTTGCACTAGAATTTAATTTAAGACAAAATCTTGAGCACTGTTAAAAATTGGTGATAGATCCCAATATTTTTGACTCTGTAGGTTTACTTTAGACTCCTTACTCTGTTAATGTGTCAAAAAGTCCTTCACAGCTCACACACTAGTTCACAAACACAGGCAAATCTTTTCTTAGAAAAGTTGGAAGAGATGACTGAGAAGGGTGTTAATTAGACAAACAAGACTCCTCTCTGACACACAAAGCAAAATGACCAACTCTATTTACACCCTTTGCAATGGCAGAGGAGTGACGGCCTGAAAAAATACACGGGGACAAAAGCAGAAAAAATATATACAAGGGAAGGAGCCAAAAAATGAAAATGTTATATAAAAGACGTTTAAATCCTTTTGCTGTAGTCAAAACCATTAATTGAGTGATGATTGAGGTTTCTTACCAATTTGTCTCTCCAAGTCAGCTGCTTCATCAGGGGTAGCCCTTGGTAGCACCCCAGGGTCACTGAAACTGGTCCTCAGTAGAGTTCCAAGTACAAACAAAAACAGCGCGCCTCCTATAACTGGGATGATCGGGGTCAGCTGCTCTGCCAGGAATCGACAACTGGTTGGATGAAAAAAAAAAAAAAAAAAAAAAGAAGATGTAAATAAAAGGTTAAAAAAAATAAATCATGCCATAAATTTTGATTTTGTCAGCTACAGGTTGAAGGCAGAAATTTTAGAGCTCCAGCCTTTTTGAATTTCAACAGAGAAAAAACACAAACACTGAGTAAATCTGAAGCCTAATCACAGGTAAATTCAGGAACCAATAGCACCTTTGACCTGCAACCTAACGGACAACATAACCATGTAGCGGACATACAAAGGTTCCCCATCTCTTCCATTAGATAATTTCACATAAATCTCATTAAATATCCAATTGTGCATCTAGTTCAAATCCCATTTAGTCCCACAAAAGGTGGGGCAAGTCTGCAGAATCCCATTTCATTTGGCATTCCGTCTGATTTAAGTTGCAGTCAGAGAACTTTATGGCAAAAACAACTAAACATGTTCTGAGTGCATGCTACGACAGACGCTGTTGACAAATGCGGAAAGGTTAGTTTAGTGAAGGTTCGCAGTAATATTAATATTCATATAAGATGACTTTGATTATTTGTTCAGTGATTTAATTGGTGTCAAATACACAAGTTTATTCAATTACACTTCACGGTTTGTCTCTTTTACAGGTAATTTGTATTAAATGCTGTCGAACAACTTTAGATTTTCTCACCATAAACGCATCATAACTATCACACCATCTCATTGACCTTAAAATAACAAGGGCAGATTTTTCAACCAATTATTCTGATTAAAACAAACTATATCTGGTCCTCCTGTGTTGGGTTCTGCTGATGAAAATCTTTAGAAAGGATGCAAATTTAAGTTGATTTCAATAACTGACAAAGTTGATGACTGCCCCCTTAAACTGGATAAAAGCTCAACCAAGATGATGATACAGCACCATCACAGTCTCAGGCGTTTAACAATAAACTGTGTCCATCAGTTTAGAAAGCCGGGTGAATATGAAACGGTTACCAGTTTTATTTAAAACTCAACATGATGTGAAGCTACAACATGTTTTCCTGAGGAAAAAGAAAAATATCTGACAAACAATGCTCAAAATCTCGCAGCACCCTCAGCTAATCTGTGACAAATTCAGGCAAAAACTCTTGTGCTTTATGCCCGAGGTGACACTATGACTTTCTAGAACATTGCTTTTCAGCAAAAACATTAAAACTTGTCCAAGGACAGTACGCCTGAACAATTTTTTTTTGTCTTATTAATGAGATATATGATGTGTAAAGAGATTTTTTTTTTTAATTTAAAGCTTTTGGAAGTTTTCTAATAAGGTTGAGTCGGGTCCTGTGGACGGGTTCTTCTTTGTTGAAACGTTTCGTCTTTTATCCAAATGTCTTCTTCAGACTGAGGAGCTGCAAATAGAGGACCATCAGCCTATCCAATAGTGCCCTGATAGCCATATTGCTATTCACAGAGGGCTATGTGATACTAGAAAAAATAGCATTATAAAAAGGGGGACAATTGCACATGGATCACATCTGTTTAATGATGGGCGGCTTCCCTTCACAAAAATGGCTTCCTTTACTCCTCTCTCAAACCAACGTTCATCTCCATCAAGGATGTGAACATCTTAATCTCTGAAAGAGTGACCACTGGTCTGCAGATGATTGTAGATCGCAGAGTCCTGGCTTGATTATGCTGCTCTTCTGTGCTGGGCCATCCTTTTGGCCAGTGGCTGGCTGCTTTGTTTCCACGTACATCAAGGAAACAACCCAGGTTTACACCCATCTGCAGCCCAGTGGTCCCTCATTCAGGGATGACGATGTTGGAATAGAAAGGAATCTTTGTGAAGAGAACCCCCCCATCACTAAACAGGGGTAGAGGCCTCAGTGTCCCAATTGTCCCCCTCTTCCAATGATGTTATTGCGAGTATCACTGTCCTCTGTGAATAGCAAGTGGCCATCAGGAGACTAAAGATCGATTGTTAAGTTTGACCAGTTTGCTGGTGACAGCCAAAACTAGTTATCACATGCAAAAAGAGGACCGTCAAACCAACAGTCACCAGCAAACTGGTTGATCCACTATGAGAAGGTGCTGCTTAGAAGTGTTTGCTTGCAGAACCAACTTGCTGACTGAAGACGTTTTTTGTATAAAAGATTAAACTTTTTAACACAGAAGAATTTGTCCAGAGGACGTGACTCAATTTATTGAGCCACTTTGCCATTGACAAGCGAGACTCCACTCGGCTCTAGTCTTATTCGTTGTTCTCAGGTGTAGGTGATTTGCCACTGTGACTCGTTGCCCTGCTCTGTGGGCGGGACCGTCAATGCAAAGTGGGTGGTATCGTAACTGGTCATCGTGTTCGAGCCACTCCACCCAATGTGGTCCTTAATCACCCCAAAACTGGACTTCAGTTTCTTTAGCTTATCCCAGCACTGCTTATAAGAATGGGTCTCTGTCATCAAGTCTCTGATATCTCTGTAAATGCGCTCAATTACTTGTGTGCTGTCCGTCAACACAATCAGAGAGAAGTCAAGGTTCAGAAGTAGTTTGCAGTTTTGCTGGACGGGTCATCCACATAGCTCTGCTGGCCAATCACCGGCTGATGTCTGCTTACGTCAAAATGGGCACCTCGGAGCCGTGTGCTTAAAACCACAAACAAGGCGGTCCCATAAACTGGGCAGAGTACCAGCAGTGGGCAGGCCCTAAACTGGTGTGGTGTGGTGCAGAACCAATGAGAGTTGAGACAGTGGCAAAGCGCAGTTAGATTTATCTACCTGGATTATTGTGCATGCAACACGACATTTAGTTTTCATTTTCTTAAACTAATCAGGATGGAAGCACAAAGACCAAATCCCATCTCCTAATGGTGTAACACTGGACAGAACAAGATAGCAACGCTTTCATTTTATTTTAGATTGATGTTAATTTTTCAGTTTGGTCTTAAACCAAACCAGACAATACTTTTCATGAGTATACGCTGAAGCAGAAAGTTTTTTACCAAATCTATGGTGAACTCTTAACCTTCTTGTTCCTTTTGTGCAAGTCAATTTAAAACTGGTTTACAGCTTGAACATGTGGATAGCTTAGTGACTTACTGCATACTTGCTTCAAAAAGAAACCCGCTATGTTCCGTTAGACAAATCAAGGCTATTTTCCTTTGAAGAGGATCTCAACATCTTCACGCAAGCAGTTTTCCTCCTTCACGTCTGTTTGCCCTTCAGTCTAGCAATGAGCTGCATTTGTAAACACTTTCTCAGAGGTATTTTACACAAGCAAAGCCAAGAAAAAAAAAAACAGGCATCATCTGAAGTGAATTTATCAGACTAGATTATGTTACTAAAAACAATATCTGCTGGTCCACACACTGGTCACAACTTAACTCAGCTCTTTGCTAGTCGGTATTCCTACGACAAATTTGGCTCAATTTACAACAGGAGGTGACAATATAAGCATTGTTAGATTTAGTAGTAGCACCAAAGAAATTAGATTAGATCAAATTAATTGATAAAGAGCAAAGTGCAGTGAGTAACTGGGTTAAGGTCAGTACAATAAATATGGTATCTTGAAAGACACAGAAGGACCAAAAGCAGGCATGCGAGTATGTGCCAAAAACAACATTTTTTTTTTTTCCACAATCAGTTTCAGGGCCCAAAAGGGGTTGTCATGGTTCTCCCTCAGGGCTTTCAGCCAACAAATTCCCTTGGGCCACAGAGGGCTAACTCTGGTTTTAGGTGGCCTCATTGTGAACAGAAGAATTTATCTGGGAGTTGAAATGTGGAGACCTGGTGCGTGAGAAAAAAAAGATTTAGAAAAATGCTAGTGCACTGGAAAGCATGTGCCTTTTCTCTGAAAATATTATTGGCTGCTGAGAATTTGGAAAAAAAAAAAAAAAAACATAGAAAGAGAACAAAGCCTGCTGTAATGATGAAAGGCATTAAAGCACATTGACATAAACCTTTAGGCCTTTGAATTATGAAGAATTCCCAAAATGTATAAAACATTTGACTAGGTTGTCTTATACTTTGACTTGTTACTCTTCCAAAATGTCACAATTATAGTTTTCAAACTTTACTGAACACGGTTCATCTAGAAAAAAAAGAAAATTAAATCATGCTTCATGATTATATCACAACAGACTTGATGCTTGCCACTTTCATATCAGTAGGTGTCAGTTTGTTCTTATGTACCAAAGTCCAATTGTTACAAGACCCATGTGAAGAGCTGAAACATAAAAAAAAATTACTTTGCTTCAACTCCTAGAAAGAAATGTGGGCAGATTTTTGAGCATTTAGGCTTTGCTGCGAGGGCAACTCTCCAGGAAACACTGAAAAGAGATGGCATCTCCACTGAAGAGTTGTCTGGAGGCATCAAAAACAACTTCACATAATACAGTAAACTCACCAGCTGTGAACTGAGCAAATATTTTTGCCAGTAGGTTTTTGCATCTCGAGACTTTTTTGTCTACCCATTTAACACAAATATTTGCTACCTATCCATTTCACTTACCGTAATACTAGTGGGAAGTCGCATATACAGAAACAAACTTTCTAGAACACTGCATGGGGCGCTACACATCTAACAATTAACCCACATCAAGATTTAACACAAGATCATTAATCAGGAAGAGAATACACAATAAATAAATACGTCTTTTTACTTAGAAATGAAACAAACAGCTGATCTTGCCTGAGTTTCACGTCTATTTTTATGTGCTTAATGCCAAATCTTATATTTACTGGGACTTTCAAGGTTAAGTTGCCATGGAGACGGACAGCATCCAGTGTCAGACATGGTAAGTTTCGAAAGGGAATGCGGTTACCCTGGAAACAGCCACGAGTGAGCTGAAGCCTCCAAGGAAGAAAATAAAAAGAAGTGAGCAGTCAATAAGACAGAGACAGCACAATGACGTCCACTGCGAACTGAAATATCAAAACAAGCAACTTGGGTGATTAAGAACGAGAACCGAGTTTTGAGTATGATCCAAAAATAATGCCAAGACTGAAGTGGACCCCAAGGAAAAGAGAGTTAAAGCATACAAGCCAGGACGATAGCAAAAGCTGGTTATTAGTACGATGTGGGCATGATGACCAAATTGGGGTTGGAAGTCCAGATCCATGTTTGATATTTGCCACAAAAAACCAGCATCACAGGTGGATCCGTTAGAAATTGAACAAAAGCAGTGAAATTTAGATGGTTGTTCATTCAGCTCCCTTGTCCCTTCTGTAGTCCATAATCTTTAAATAAATGTTAGGATCAACAGAAAACAGACTTCACATGAAAAATAAAACTACATTTCAATGCGGAAACATCATTTTGATAAAATACAGGCTTTGTTTGGCAATATATGCTAAATAAGCAAAAAAAATGGCATCATATTCTGTCTCAAAATGATTATTATACAATTTTATAATTATAAGCTACGAGTATTGAGTGAAATGACATTAAAACATGCAGAACATCAGGTTATGGTTTTAATCACACATCTTTCGGTTTACGTTCTAGACCACTCCCATAGGATTAAAGATATATATTTTAGAAAGTTTTTACTCTGGATTTCAAAGAGGTGAAAAAGTGAAAATAAAGAAGTGAAGAATGGAGTGGATGGAGAAAAGTTTCAGATGTGATTTGTGACAAAAGACTATGGCTACATTTGTGACTCTGTTATGTGGTCTGGAGACAGTGGCAATGACAAAAAGACAGGAGACAGAACCTGAAGTGGCAGAAATGAAGATGTTGAGGTTCTTCTTAGGAGTGACAAGGATGGATAAGATTAGGAATGAGATCATCAGAGGTACAGCACAGGTTGAACAACTGGGAGATAAAGTTAAAGAGGCCAGACTGAGATGGTTTGGACGAATGCAGAGAAGGGACAGTGTGTACCGGTATATTGGTAGAAGGATGTTAAGAGATACAGCTGCCAAGAAAAAGACAGAGGAAGACGAAAGCGGAAATGTATGGATTAAGTTATGGCATTTGTGTATTGTATGGTCTGGTCTGGGTTGGCCTGGCCCAGGTCTTTCCCGGCTCTGCACAGCTTTGGTTGTTTTGGCACGTGGGCAAGATCGTCATCGCAAGAACGCTTGAGACTCGTGTTGTTTTTCCACAACACCTGACAATGGAAATCATGGAGCTCGTGCTATTGTTCATTCTTTTTCTCATCAAAAACAAGATAAAAAAAAGAGTCAGAGAAGGCTGTGTGCTGCTAGAAGAAACGACAGAACAAGAGTTTACGAGGTCATACAGCAGTACCATGCCGAAGGAGGGAGCGCAAATCAATATAAAAAAAAGTTGAGCTAATGCTGGCTAATGTTAGCTTGTTTACAGTTTTTGAACTAGCACATATAAATGGGTCAGAGAACCAATCAATGGCCTGGAGTCTGCCGACGTCAAATCCTCAGCACCAGTCAGGCCCGATACTACTATCAATGCTCCTTTATTCTGAGCCACACTCATATGTTCGCCAGTTGTCAAGAAAAACAAGACACAAAGACGAAAAAGAAGTCTTCAGAAAAAAACCTAAGGAAATGGTGAGCTTTACTTTGAGCCTGAGGTTTTGCATTTAAACAGAATATTTATAAAATAAATAAAGTAAAATTCAACTCCCATTTTGAGCCTTCCATGTCCTCTCTAAAACACTTTACCTAATCCTGATGGAAAACATGATACAGTGGAAAAGACAAGTGTGCTATAAGAATAATCCAAAGCACCGGCACTCAGCCGTGATGAGAGTCTGCCACAATGAAACAACTGAGTCAAACTAATATAATATAATAATATAACTGCGACTTCCTTCCAAATCTTGAACAGATGTGAACAGTGCAGCAAAGCTTCATCAGGTGTCATGTACTCAATCACTACTGGAGGAAGGCTCAGAGAAGCTGTCAGACAAAGAGTTCTGGATTGATTAAGACTAGAAAATGTCAGGGAGAGATGTAACAAAACCAATCTAATATTTAGATATTTGCATTATAAAATGGTCAAAGTAACAGATGGTGGCAGTAAAATGCCTAAAAGAACATGTTAACACCTAAAATAACCTGGCAATTTATTATGTTCTCTGTCAAACATGATACATATTGTATTCTTGTAAACCACATGCAAAACATGTAGGAAAAACACTATTTTTGGGAGTAGAACTTTTTATGTTTTTTTTTTTTTTAACAAAAAGGTATAAGGCGACTAAACTAAATTTAGTGTGTCACTGAAGTGGCTTGAGAGGAATGCTTTTTTTGTTTTGTTTCCATAAACCATGTCTAACATGGGTGTGACTGTTTGAATTATGCGGACAAAGACTGTTTCGCAACTATTTGCCTTACGACATTTCCAAAAGCTAACTTTGTTTTTGTACCAGCATGCTGAAACACCGTTCATTCACCAAAACTTCAAAATGAAAACAAAAAAAAAGTTACCTACTTTGCTGCATGTTTGCTCAGTGCTCAATGCTAAAAGCTATCGTGGTATATATTAAATGGTATTTTTAAGTGGCTTCGGTGTTTCATTTTGGTGATGACTCCCTTCAAAAGAGCTACACTTCTCAGTTTACAAGATAAACAGGCACTTCATCAAACGTGGAAAAAAAAAAATCTTGTTAGGAAGTGGTGTTGGATGGTTACAAAATCTGGGCATACTTATTTTCAACAATGCTTCCAAGAATTAGCTGCAAAGATTAGTCATTAGGACAAACCTGTCTAACAGCACAGACACAATCAAACACTCATTTTATGTACATTGTTAATCAGTTCTGTGGAAGAAATTACAAGTGGTATTGTTGCCTTTTTTAAGAATACAAACTTCTCAGTCATGCTCGAGCATATTTGATGGGATTCACATGACTGCAAGCCAACACCTTCCAAAGAGTTGTTTTATTTTCTGAATCAAGAAATGTTCCTCTTCCTGATGGAGAAAAACATCAAACAACTTCTCATAAATCAGGTGAAACAAAAGAAAAAAAATAAGATCGACTTTGCAGTGACCGTTGAATGTTTTACACAGCTGCGAGTCTTTCTTATGTTGCCATAAACAAGACGATTTACAAACTACTGGGTCATGGGTGATTTTTAAAGAACTTGTCACTAGGAGCAAATATTCCTGTTGTTTTACAGCAGATAAATTGTTTCCTGAGCGACCTTTGTTATACATTGTAAATGTGTTATTTTCATGAGTTATACGTCTGATGGCCTTCTCAAAGTATAGCTCCCAGGAGATGTAATAAAGGAACTGTTGCAGTATATAAATCAGATGCTTACAAGTACATGTGCTTCCTTGATTTGATCATTATCAACATAGGTTTTGCTTGTTTTTATCCTAAATGTTTAAGTCTGCCAAGAACACCAGAAAAATGAATAAATAATGAAGAACTGCAAGTGATAACGAGTAGATCAGCTGGCCTTTAACGTGAAATGAAGAGGGACGCACAGATTGTTTTAACAAACTTTTAGCTTGACATCAAACACTCACAAAGCAGATTTCTTTTTCAGTCCATTACAAAGTGTCTCATTATTACCATATTATATCTTCAATGAGTTTTTTTTTTTTTACAGCCTCCAAGGAAGTTATCTTTAATATTTGTACGGCTGTTAAAAACAAAGTCAGCAGACAAACAAAAGCAAGAGGCTACCAAAAGGACGGGAAACTTTCTACAGATGTAAATCTGCAGCTCAATTTACTGCTCAGTAACATTAAAAATATTTTGAATGCTTTCAATTATAATACTTGACCTGATCTTTGCATGTGCAGTTGCTCTAGTGGTTTCAAAATAGGAACCATTTTCTAACACTTTGGTAACAATTTCTTTAATTCAATTTCCACGAGTTCCATATTGAATAAATGCCCATTAACACGCAGGCCCTGGTGTTTGACCTGGAAGAGGCTGATTTTGTAAAAGGCACTATCAAACCGTCCTTACAGACTTTGATACCCACTAAACAATGCTGCAACATCATCTGAGAAGCTTGGCAGTTTTGTGTCCGATTATGTCAAGATGGATGTGAAGGTCTGGCACTGATCGTTGTACATTCTTTTTCTAGACCCAGCTCACTCTTTAACTTTGCCCCACCAATCACACACTTATTGTTATCACCCCCCCCCCCCCTCCCAACAGCCTACACTTATGTTTTTTTTGTAGGGATGCACAATATTGGATTTTTGGCCGATATCCGATATGTTAAAACTTATTTGGCCGATAATCAATAGATATTTTATACAATTTCCTGTCAGAACATATCCCTCTTATTTAGGCTTATTTGCTACAAAAATTGTGTAACAGCTGGTGACATATATTCAGTAACAGCCATATGATATGCATAGCACTTTAACTTATATTAAATAAAAAGTGTTAAATGTTATTTATTAGCATTAGTCACCTGCGATGCTGTCTCACTTGTGGAGGCTTGTTCCAGGTTCCTATAGCTGCAGTGTGGGATCCTCTGCACTCCTGTGCATGAAGGACAGACTTTAAGTTCAAAGTTTTTGTCTATCCATTGTGCCGTAAGACTAATCATGCTAACGGGGCTAACACGACGTCCAAATGTCTGTGGTAAAACTCACCCAAGTGATATCAGCTATTAGCTTCTCAATGACGTCGGAAATGACGGCTTGTAACTCGGGTAAGGTTACGTTGGAAAAATATCTCGGACTGGGGACGATGTAGCGAGGCTCAACATAGTCCAAAATTTTTTTGGAATCCGACATCTTCACCAACGGAAAAAAAACCCTTCCACATCGCCGACATTTTGAATTTTCCTCTCCGCCGTGAGATCAGGTAGGCGCGCGCGACGTCATCACCTTGTGCTGGCGCTGCAGGCATCCTTGTCACTGGGTTGTCATACAAAAACAGCACCTTTTATATCGTTGAGTTATTTTTTTATGGAATGGCCGATGTCTGATATTGAACTTTAACGCTAATATCATCCAATACCGATACATGCCGATAATATCGTGTATCCCCATTTCTTTGTTTAACAATTTGATGTTAATGTAACTTGTCTGTAGCTGAAAACAATGCTTACAAGTAAGAGTGCTTGACTCAAGAAAATATGTGATTAGCTCTTCACTTTAGCCTTTTAGAGCTCAAATTACTTAAGTCAATACTTATGTGAAGGTTTCAGGCATATGTTAAACTGCCAGTTCAAATGCCTTAGAAACTAGCTGTTTTTTATTACTTTTCTTTTTACTTTGTTTTTTTAATTTGGCCATCCTATTTGTAAAAAATAAATAAATAAATACATAAAAAAAATTGTATGACTTTTTATAACCGTTTATTGTTGTCGCTGTTGTCGAGGCTCAATGGGATTTACCAGTCTAAATAAAGGTTGAATGAATGAAAATGTGCTGGTCATAACAACCAAAAGTTTTACTCTCATTTGATTCGTTTGACTTTTCTCTCAATCCAGAACTGCGCTTCAGACATCAAAAATCTGCCTCAGTTAACTTTTAAGAGGCATAAGAGACGGAAAGCAACATGTGAAACAACAACCCATGGAGGCATCTGTGGGGATCCAGCAACAGAATAATAAACAGAGTAAAGTGTCCTGGTCACTAACGGGGTTTATTGTACATGGCTGAGCACCCCTCAGACAGAGACAAAGAAAACAAGCACAGAGATGTAGCAAGATCTCTGGAAAGTTTACTGTTAAAAAAAAAATAAAAAAAAATAAAGTGTCTCCACATCTAAACACTCGCCATCTGCTGACTCCTCCTGAACCCTACGAACACATGTTCAAACAGATATGAACCCCCACCCACTGATTTAAAATGTTTTTCAAACGACAAGAAGCCTCTGCAAAGTAAATGAAGAGCTGCACTTCACTACGCTGACGTCCATTGAATGAACTTGGGAAAACGCAACTAATCGAAACACATTACAGTTAATGACACCAGAAGCCAATGTGCAGGTCTGCTGACCATCGTCCTGTCCGATAAATGTCTCCTTTCAGCTGATGGGAGGACAGAGAGGACAGTCAGGAGGACTCAGCCAGCCAAAGGACAGACAGTTGAATAGAGCAGGCAAAGCTTAGCTGGAAAGCAGTTTTGTGGCTGCATGGTGTTCCTGTAAAATGTTCCCCTGTAGTCACAACAAACAGAAAACAAACCACAGACTAGATTTACTGAAGGGTCACAGTGTTTAGGAAATGAAGCTAGCCAAGGGGGCAGAAAGAGAGGTATCACCAGGAAGCATCTGACATCCTACGAGTGCAGAGAAGACAAAAAATAAAATCCAGGTTCAAATAGATGCCCAAGAAGAACCAATATTTAATCAACTGTTTTATGATAAAGAAACTTGGGTGTCTGAACTTGCAGCGTTTCAGTACACTGCCCGTCGGTCACGGGTTATGTCTGTATCTCTGTTGAGGTGACAATACTTTGAAAGTACTGTCTGCTTTGCTGACATTTTATAAACACAGAATTTAATGTGCAAGCTATGATATAAACATGGTTGAGAGGAAGATGAAAAATGTTACTGGAGCATGCGGAGCACTTTAGTACAAACTCTAAAAGTTAAGTCAGTGTAAGAAACATTTGTAGAATTACACTAGCTAATGACGTGATAAGGTTAGCATTAACAGTTAGCATCATTCCCTCTTCCTGAACGAGCCAATATGTTGTTTTTGATCAAAAGCACTGCAGTTACAGGAACTATAATTGGGTGATGCCAAATAGCTTATTTAATCCGGGGTTAGTTATTTTGACCAAAAATAAAATACGGTAACTCACTCAACAGTCATCAATTGATCATGGTTTTCAGTTATCTTTTTGAATCACAGTTATCCACGTGGGTCTTTTCTTTTTAAGTTTTATTTACTGGCAATTTTTATTTTGTATAAAGGCAGTCCATGCTTCTCGTTCAATCCGTTTCCGAAGCTCTTTCCCATTTCAGTTATTTTTAGACTTGTCATAAAATATAAGATAATTCAGTCAGGGCTTCCTTTTGTCAGTCGTCGAACATAATACGAGTATGAGACAACAGTGATGGCTTAACGTTACACTTCTATACCAATTAGCATCGACTGTCTTTAGAGTGCAGATAGTACGCAGCAAACAAGCATTGCACATATTTCGCCTGTGAGCATTCCCGTCTGTGAGGCACTTTACCCATAAACACACCAATTAAACAACAAATCTAATGACAGAGCTGGACTTTTATCTTGTATTGATGGGGGTTCTGAGGTGATGGATGACAAAGTGATGGGCTAATGACAGAAAGAATGCACAATATCTGGTGGTATACTTCAGGGATGCTAGCACTCCAAGTCTTTGTCCACATACTATTTTCTGTGGTCTACTCACAGCGATGAGATAGTGAGGGAAGAGGCATCCTGTGTTATTTTCAAATTGGTCTAACAGCAGGAAAAGGAAAAAAAAAAAAACTGCTGATGACACTGGGATCAACTGTGTTTCGTGAAAGCAAGACAATTGTGTGGTCCATCCTATTAAAGGAACTCACTACAATCTATGAAGTCAAACATAAAATAGGCTATCCATAATGTCAAATGGTGCGCTTTGAAAGAGTTTACTAGTTTTCCAGATATTTTGACAGCTCTGAAATGTGGGTCTGCACACAATATAAACAAAGCACTGTTATCTGCATAATTTAGTCAACAAATCTGAGCATAAACACAGTCCATAATTTGTTGGTATTCTTGACGCCTATCGGCTCATTCCTGGATGTTGCCATTGTTGACCTATTTTCAGCCAATTTGGCTGTTTCATAGCTAAACAAGTAAATGTGGTAATTGGCAGCGGATCACAAGTATCTCTTATATAGGGATTTAACAACTGATAAGACAAAACTGTGCGGATTTTATGTCTTGCTGTATTATTTTTTATAGCAGTCTTCAACACATTACAACGAGTGGCTTTAACAATTATGATGAGCATGAGCAAGAAAATTATCGAATCTACTTGGAAACTAGTTTATTCTTTAGTAAAAGTTAAATAATCAAAGCTGGAACGCAAATAGCGGGCCGGTGGTGGAGGGGGGGTATGGGGTTCCTCCCCCAGAAAACTTTGAATAAAGTAGATGTGATTTCCTGAATTTTGGTGTATTTTAACAGGTTGTTAAACATCTACGTGCTTGTTAAGACTGGGCTTAAGACTTTGCTTTTTGATGAATCCTATAGTTAGGGTTGGCTTGTTATGCTGCTATAGGATTAGACTACAGGAGGACAAACTGACCTCATTTCTTAAAATGAACTGTTACAAATGAATAGTTTTCATTTGATATTTCTAACTTAATGTGATTATTGACCTGCCATTGTGTATCTGTTCCTTTCAAATCCAGCCAGTGGAAGCAGATGACCGATTGTCCTGAGCCTTGCTCTGCTAAAGGTTTCTTCCTCAAGAGGGAGTTTTTCCTTTCCACTGTCGCCTTCATGCTTGCTCAAGACGAGAGTTCTCTGTGATGACGTTGAACTCAAAGCGGTCTGCTCCTCAGATAAATAGTGCTATTAATTTAATTTTTAAGAATATTAATGTTTCTGTCCAGTGCCCTGAGATGACTTCTGTTGCGACTTGGCGCTATATAAATAAACTGAATTGAATATAACAATAATTTTAACAACGCCTCTATATAAAAACCCATCCACACACACAACTTTATTTAACAAAACCATCTAGTTAGAATTCAATATCTTGCTCAAGGACATTTCAAAACAAAATGTCCACACAATAGTAACTTGCATGACCAGCATTTTAATGCACCACTAAAGCTGACACTTGTCACTGTCAACAACCTTTTAAGCTGAAAACATCATGGCGTGTATAACCCATAAACATATTAAGGACAGGAAGCCCACACCTCCAAAGAACCACTTAATTATTCCATCAACATCAGTCACTGTTGATATACACAGGGTCTACTTAAGGAATTATGTTATAAGGGATGCTTCTACCTAATCTCCAACCAGTCTAAACGAACCCTGACCCTGAACAGATGAAAGGAAAAGACTCCAGTCATGCATCTGACGTAAGTGATCTGTGTCTGAGCCTACGAGATGAAATCCCTGATCCACAATCATGTCAAGTGAATAGCAGATGTGAGCACAAGGCAGATGAACACTTAATATTACTTACTCAAAGACGAAAAAAAGTCCACATGTTACAAGGATAAGGACAAGGGTGAGGTAGAACACCCCTGTCTGCTTGGCCATCATAATCCTCCCATCACAGTAAAATTTGTTTCGACCAGGGAAGGCCTCCCACTTCCTCTTCTTTAGTGTCCTTTTCTTGTATGGGGTCTCCATTGGTGTGGAGCTGCGAGTACTTATTTGACTGTACTCACACTCTCTCATGGATTCCCCAAGATGCATTAATTGCAGAGGGGAAAACAAACTCCCAGAGCTGAATAAACCCAAAGGCTGGCGAGTTTCTGTGTGGAGGAAACAGATTAAAGTTTAGCAGAGAGGCTCACAACTTTTGGTGTAAAAGTTTGAGAGGTGCACTTCCGGTCTTAAAAAAATATATATATATCTTCACTAGTTTAAGCTCTGAGAGTCCTGTGTTGTAACATACACCAGCAAATAACGTCACTTTGCAAAAATGTCGCTAAAGTTAAAGCAGCTTGGCTAACGCGACATACCTGAATAATAAATGAAGTGATGCTAGCAGGCTAACGTAGCTAACAAGTTGACGAGACGAACGTTAAGTTACGATGTTGGACGAATTCAAGAGAAAAATCACTGAACTGCTTGTTTTACTTTAAGCACCGACGCTTAAATAAAAACACAAAGAAGGTTTCGGTGCAGTTTCAGGCTGCGCTGTCAACCATGTATGACTGACGGCAGCGAGGCGTCACATCCCGGCTGCGTTCGCCTGCTCTGCCCGCCGAAGCCTTACCGAGGGTGGGGGACGCTGCTCGTCGTTTCAGGGGTGTCGTCGCGTCGCTGCTCCCGTCGTTATCCGGGTTTGTTACGAGCCAAAGCGAAGGAGACCATTTTTTTTTTTTTTTTGGAAGTTTATGGGTGAACTGAGAAATATTCTCGTCGCTGAGGAGGTCGGTGGAGAAAAAAAAAAAAAAAGGGAAATCCAGAGAAAGCACGCACGTCTCAGGCGAGCTCCAGCATCCTGGCTCGGCTGGCCGTCAATCAGAGACTAATGTACGAGTCTTTGCGCACAACACAAGCCGAGCAGGACCTTACAGCCATACGGCCGAGCGTTCACAGGCATCACCGACGTGTCATGCTCTCAAACGTCCACCGTTCAGCCTCGCATCCGGGGGGGAAAAAAGTTGCCGCTTTCCAGAGCGCTGGCAGGGCCAGCAGTCCGTCACTCCCGTCCACACGCAGCCTCGCAAACAACAAACATGAACATGGAGCAAAGAGGAGCCTCCGCCTGCTCCTCCCCCTTCAGCAGAGGTTGGAGCAAAAAGGCAAGTAGGTGGCTTAGGGGAGGACGAGCTGCTCAAGGGGTTCCCAAAGCAAGGTCCGTGGGTTTTTAGGTGTTCATTAAGCGTATCAGCAGGGGCGTGTCCAGGGAGAGGCTCAAGGGGGCCACCAGGTCTCCAAATGGACCTTTTATAGTTACAGTAGTTTCTCTTGTATTGCGGCGGTTACATTCCAGACATCACCGCGATAGAGGAAAAACCACGAAATAGGATCACTATATCTATTTGAGTGTATATTTATATATATATATATATATATAGGTCCTTCTAAAAAAATTAGCATATTGTGATAAAGGTCATTATTTTCCATAATGTAATGATAAAAATGAAACTTTCATATATTTCAGATTCATTGCACACCAACTGAAATATTTCAGGTCTTTAATTGTTTTAAT